>NC_089223.1:94122234-94437984 GCF_963924675.1 Phocoena phocoena
TCCAGAAATAAACAATTCATACTTTTTTTTTAAGAAGGAGGTTAAGTAACTCCCCCTAGCTATGGTCATTTAGCTAGTAAGGGATTTGAACCCAGGCTATCTGGCTCCTGAGTCTTGTTCTTAGCCACTCAGCATACTATGACCTCTCTGATGGGTAGTCGCTTCAAGGCCCCAAGTGACTTTAACAATTTTCCTGCCCTTGCATTATTTCACCAGGATCAAAGTCCTAAAGAAAGAGATGGCACAATTGCAATGGCTTAGGTCTCATGCTCAGCCCTTGGCTAAGGGAAGGCCTGTCACTTCTCTGACTGTACTCCTAAGACTCCACAAAAGAAGAGCAAAAGGAACTCCCTTAAAGGGAATCATGGTGGCATCATCCAAAGCAAAGGGAATGGATCTTGTCCAGCCAAACGCAAAAGTCGCTAACACACCATTTCATTTAATCTTCTAATCCAGGTTTCTCAGTTTCCGAAGATCCTCTCTCACTCCGCTATGTGATTGTGATTTTCATAAAATCTCTAAGAGTCAGGCAAAAACAAGCACAAGAGACTAATGTACTTTTTTTTTTTTTTTTCGGTACGCGGGCCTCTCACTGCTGTGGCGTCTCCGTTGCGGAGCACAGGCTCCGGACGCGCAGGCTCAGCGGCCATGGCTCACAGGCCCAGCCGCTCCGTGGCATGTGGGATCTTCCCGGACTGGGGCACAAACCCGTGTCCCCTGTATCGGCAGGCAGACTCTCAACCACTGCGCCACCAGGGAAGCCCAGAAGACTAATGTACTTTATAGAAAAAAAAAAAATAACAAGAAAGAAAATTGACGACTATTTCCTGAACTTTCAATGTATATCAGAGCACTGTGCTAACAGCTTTAAATATAATCTCATTTCATTCTCTCAATGTTATGAGATAGGTATTTCAGATGAGGACATTGAAGGTTAGAAAGATCTAGTGAGTTGCCCACAGTCACATAGCCAGTAGAGCTGAGACTTCAACCCCAATTTGTCAGATTAAAATTTTTTTAATTTATAAGATATTAAGTTATGCTTCGCTGTACAAAAATTGGAGTGGTTCTTTAGGTTATGGAAAAACAATTCTAAGCATACATAAAATACAAACTGTTTTATAATATAAACCTGAGACAATTAAAATAAACCTTAAATGTGAAAATACCTTTAAAGCTATAAGCACTAATTAGATTGAATATATTATGCTATAATTAGTACAAGGATATTAAAATCACATATCAATTATAAAACGTATTGACTCAGTAAAGTAACAAAAAGAATTGCTTTTATAATAAAGCCTCATAACCTTGAACTTTCTTTATAATCATGCATTTAAGGTGTTGACAGCTCTGTGATCTCCAGCCCAGGGAAGGAGAAAGGAGAGAAAAATAGAGAAGACAAAAGAGAAGGGAGAAAGGCTGAATGTTGATGATGCCTGTGATGATGCCTTTCAGTTTCCCTCAAATAAAGTGAGTTGTCCATACAGTTTAACCTTCCACTTCCCTTGCAAGGAAGAAGGTCAGTTCACTTCTAGAGAAGATTTTGCAGTCAATAACAATTCACTGTTACTTCCAATAATTGTTTTTACTAAAGGGGAGGATAATGCAGGAAATTTTCCTTTCTTCTCAAAATATAGAGAGGAAACACCAAATAGAAAGATGCAAATAAATATCAATAAATCTATAACCAGTCTTACGGATACACACATTTATCCATTCGTGAATGCAGGGAAGGAAATAGCTATGTCTACATGTTCAGTATCTACATAACATACAGAATAGAAAAAAGCAGGCTAGGACTTTTAGCCACAGATAGAAACTGCAGGTAACCCAGGTTAAGTCATCAACTCATTACGTGACTCTGGGCAAATCACTTGATTTCTCTTTGCCCTTTGGTCCACCCACCAGTTGGGCACTACATAGAAATTCCCTGAAAACCAGATGTTACATCAAAGGCAATATTTCCTGGAGACCAGCCTTGCTGACTTCTTTGAAAGGCACTAAATTTAGAAGTAGCGTGCAAATAACACTGTTCAGATTAAACTCGCTTATTAGTGGTCCAGATGATAATCAAAGGCAAACAGATGGTCGCTTAATGAATGTTATTGGAAGGAAGGCATCTTTAAATATAGGATTTGTGTGAAAAGTTTGCTTTTTCTTACAAGTTATTTTGAAATTATGTTGGAAAGTTGGCATCTTTTTTCAGAATATAACTTTGTGGAGTCTCATACACATGTTGAGTAAGATCAAAGCTTTGGAGAGCCAACGGAAGGCTGCTCCAAGTCGAATAAGCAAAATTTTGCAGTTAAAATGGAGCTTGAAAACCTTAACAGAAAGTATATAGTTATCAAGAGCCACAGCGTATATCTTAAGGAATCAGAGATATCGAATATACCTTGCTTTTTAGAAATCTGACCCAATCTATACAAGTGCCAGAATAGGAAATGTTTTTCCTTTTAGCCTAACATGTTGAGAACAGGATTTTATTTATTTGTTTTTTTCAAGAAACATGCCATCCTCCTTGCTCAGCAAAATGTGGTTATTGGCTATATCTCCTTCCCTTCTATACAGAAAAAGATTTACAAACTGTATCCTAAAACAGGCAAGATAGCTTTCCACATGACTACTGGAGTCTCTGAACCAGCAGCAACTCAGGTTATTGATGTTAACTAATGTTAGTAACACAACTCATGTTAATTGATTATTTATAAAATTCTAGGTGTTAGGCGCTTTTTAAAGAAGATATTTGGTTTTTTGTCCAGTTTTCCTGGAGTACAACTGGGATTGATAGAGGCACAACTCTACAAGGTAATGTATCATTCAGGGTTAATCCAGGATACAGAAACCACACCAGTTAACTGAATAGAGAGAAATGAATATAAAGTATTCTTAACTAGATACAAAGTAATTAACTAGGTAACCGAAGGAGTAAAAGGAGAACTCTAATTAGTGGTGGGCTGCTAAGTGTTTACAACCAGATCTCTGGTTGGGGAAATCTGATTTGTAGCATTTGCCAATTTTCATGGTGTAAATACTCCCAGCATGGCAGATTTCCAGCTACCAGCAGTTTACCATCTCACTTGCAAAATTCCTGAAAATTTAACAATAGACTCTGCAAGCCAATATGGGCTGGCTCTGGCACAGAGGTAGCAACTGCAGGAAACCACTAACATCCCTAGGGCTGAGGAACAAAGAAGCTGGAATTACTGAAACTTAGTAGCCTGGAGGAGGGGCCCCGCAGGGTGAGGCAGCCTCTGCTCCATGGTAACCACGTGTACCCGAAAGGCCGTGATCAAAAAAGGCCGTGATCAAATATGTCGGAGGAGGTGCAACGGGCTTGGTGGAGTGTGCTACCCAGGTATTGGAGAAATATAACACTGAGAAGGACATTTGACAAGTACAAGCCAACCCGGCACAGCATCGCAGAAGGAACTTTGGTACTTACGCGACCCCTGTAACTAAACACTTGATCTACTTCTACCTGAGCCAAGTGGCCATTCTTCCGTTCAGATCTGGTTAGAAACGTGGACTGTACCACACACCCGGTGATCTATCCAAAAACAAGGACTGCAGCCTGAATTCCAAATACCTGAGACTGAAATCTTCATCCTCGCCTAAAGGAACACCTCGCTCTTTGAGATTTCATTGTCTTGCTTTGAACAGGGTATTCTAATTTCTTGTGGTTATAAAACAATTAGCAAAGCAGCTTACATTTGTAATTTTTATCTATTCCCCATGCTTTTTCTTCTCAAAATCCATTCCTTTCAAAATAATAAATAAATAAATCTGATGGAGAAGTGTGAAAAATAAATAAATGCATGCACACATAAATATATAAACAAAAAGGAGGTGTGACTGGTGCCAGTGACTGAAATGAAGCACAATATTTGAAAGTGTCAGAGGAACTGCAAACTGGATTCAGTTCTGACTTCAGGAAGGAACTGCCACCGCAGGATGGAAAAGCACTGCTGGAGCACAGCTCATAGGAACAGGAAGAGCTCAGAAGCCAACAGGAAGCAGACGGGAAGGAGCGTGGCTTCCTCCTCCAGCCCGGCCATCTCCCTCTAGTGCCCCCTGATGGAAGAGGAAAAGGGAACTGGCGGCAGAGCTGGATGTGGTTTGCAGAGTCCTAGCCCCAACATTGCTGAGCTGAATCTAGAAAGATGGTTTGGAGCTGCAAGGCAATAGCTTAATAACTGGCCCAGTTATAATCGGAAGAATAATATATTTGTATAACTCTTTACAATTTGCAAAGCTTTAGAAAAAACCAAATTGAAATGATAATCACCATTTACTGCTAAGTATTTATGAGCCAGGAACCATGCTAAATTTTATACACAACGTATCTCATTCAATTTTCAGAACGGTCGTATGAGATAGGTATTGTTAACCCCATTTAGTTTATGAGGAAACAGAGGTACAAAAAGTTTAAGAGAGCTGCCAGAGATTACACAAGCTGATGGCGACTAAGTGGTTGTTACACGTGAAGTCCACAGTACGGTCTCTTAGCCACTGGGCTGTCATTTTCAGTAGGAAAGAAACCAAAATGACAAGCACCAAATTCATTTGATATCTACTCCGGAAGATTTATATTCTGAATGGGGTAGAGCAGAGATCCTATTAGTGGTGACAGTTCCTGCTCTCAGACATTGCATAGAAGAATTTGGTAATATGCAAAACAACAGCTCTCATTAAGAGATCTATGTTAAAGTTGGGATCAGCTGGAAAGAAAACCATAAAAATAGCAACCTAAACCATTCAGGGGCTTCATTTTTGTCACATAAAATGAGTCCAGAGTTTGGCAGTCGAAGAATGAATGGTAACACTCCGATGCCCTCAAGGATCTAGGTTCTTTCTAATTTTTCCCTCGTCTTCACTCTTCCTTTGCAGGTGTCTTCCCTTCTCATGCTGCCGCCTTGTGCCAAGACTGTTCCTTCATATCAAAATTTGAGTCAGTGTTTCAGTTGAAAAGAGGGAAAGGATGAAGAGAGGCTAATTCTGCTCCTTTCAAAGAATTTCTCAGAAGCCCCTCCCAGGAAATTCTGCTTACATCTCATTGTCCAGAACTGCGTCACATGGCTACTCATAGCTGAAAGGGAGGCTGGGAAATGCCTTTTGTAGCTAGGCATATTTCCACACAATAAAATAGGAGTTCAGTTAATTTGAAAAAAGAAAGGATATTGGTTTGCAAATTATGCACATCAATCACAAAAGATAAGCAGGGCTTGTAGGATCAACAGCTTATTTCCCCTTTACTTAGTTGTCTGACTTTGCCATTTCCCAACCTCTTCACTTTTCATTGACTCTGTGACCCGGATTTCCCAAGGCACCCTCAGCTGAAAGTGTTCACCTCTTTGTCCCATAAACTCTCTCATATTTCCCAGCCCTGTGTCCTGACTTTGGTATGAAAAATATGTGTCCATATAAACTATTTATCTGTTTTCTGGTAAATTCTTCAACAGCCCTTCCGTTCCTCTTAATTCTCAGTTTAGGCCCAGCTGACCCTAAAACTAAAGTCCCAAAATGTCCCCTTTCATTTTGTTTGTTTTTTCATTTTTCTGGACCATTTTGTCAAACTTCTGTTGTTTCCGGTAATTTGATTTATCATTCTTAGGGTTTGGAACCATTGCTGGATCAAACTGAATAGAACATGTCAAGAGGGATTATTAAACTTCATATGAAGTGATATTCTCCTCCAACAGAGTACCTCCTCTCCTCTTCATCCAAGGAGATTGTAAACTTGAAGAGTAAGGGTTAGGAGATCCTAAGCATTCAGCCTTTGAGCTACTTACTCTCTATATACTCTTTCTTCATACTATCTTAACCAGAATAAATAGAACTTTAAACAATAGGAAGATTTCAAGAAGATAGGAAAGCATTCCAAGTAGGCACAGCACCCCTTTCCTCTCTCTCCAAGAGATCATGGCCATGAGAATCAATAACCAAGCTCCAGTAGGCAATGACTTAATAGGACAATGTATCAGGTAAGAGGTAGGTAACATATAATTACTATGCAATATCTTAGCCTTCATTTTAGCAGACTGTCATAAAGCGTTGATCTGTGTATGTGTGTGTGCATGCACTTAGTTCTACACACCTATACCACCAGAGCAGGCCCTTATGCCTTTTTCCCTCTTTTTCTCCTAAGGTTTTTTTTTTTAATAGATTTCTTTTAGAAAGGTTTTAGATTTACAGAGAAACTGAGTAAATAGTACAGAGTGCTCCCATATACCTTCCCCTCACCCAGCATACCCTATTATTAACATCTTATATGAGTATGGTACATTTGTTACAATTAATGAACCAATACTGATACATTATTATTAAATAAAGTCCAGAATTTATTAACATATTTTTTTAGTTTTTACCTAATGTCCTTTTTCTGTTAGAGGATCCCACAAGGCTACCACATTCATTACATTTAGTCATCATGTCCCTTTAGGCTCATCTTGACTATGACGGTTTCTCACTTTCCTTGTCGTTGTTTGTTTGTTTTTATTGGAGTATAACTGATTTACAATGATGTGTTAATCTGTGCTGTACAGCAAAGTGAGTCAGTTATACATATACATATCTCCACTCTTTTTTAGATTCTTTTCCCACATAGGTCATTACAGAGTATTGAGTAGAGTTCTCTGTGCTATACAGTAGGTCCTTATTCGTTATCTATTTTCCTTGTTTTTAATAACCTTGAGAGTTTTAAGGAGTGCTGGTCAGGTGTGTTGTAGGATGCCCTCTACTGGAATTTGATGTTTTTCTCTTGTCCAGTTTGGGATTATGGGTTTGGGGGAGGAAGATCACAGAGGTAAAGGGTCATTTTTACCACAGTCATATCAGGGGTACATACAATCAACAGAACTAATTATTTTGAAGTTGACCTTGGTCACCTGGCTAAAGTGGTGTTTGTCAGGTTTATCCACTATAAAGTTACTCTTTTTTCCCCTTTCTGTACTGTATGCATTTTTCAAGGAAACCAATGTATACAGTCCACACTTAAGAAGTGAGGAGTTATGCCCCTTTCCCTGAGGGTGGAGTATCTGCACAACTTATTTGGACGTCTTCTGCATGGGAGATTTGTCTCTTCTCCCCCATCTACCTCTTTATTCAATCATTTATCTATATCAGTGTGGGCTTACAGATATTTATTTTATATTCTGGGTTATGATCCAATACTACTTTGTTTATTTTGTTGTCCAAAAATTCCCAGCTTTGGCATTGGCATCTCTTTCAATTGACTCCTGTGCCCCTTTGATGTAATACAAATCAACGTAGGTTTGGTTTTTCGTTCGTTTTTTTGTTTTTTTGTTCATTTGTTCAGACCTTCCTTATTTAGGGGCTCTACAAGATTCACCAGGTTCATCTTGTATTATTTCCTGCCCCAGTCCTAGAATTAGCCATTTCTCCAATTATATTTTCATCTTTATTATCAATTTTAGTTTTTTCAACAATTCTTTATTCAATAAATAAGCATGAAGTTCCTGTTTCCTTTTGCTTCCAACAAAGAAGAGATGAGAAGCAGACACACACACAAAATAAGTTCAAAAGAAGCAGATCCTTGAGAGAAGGAAGGAAGAAAGGGTTTCACGTCTTCTATTCCCTATCGTTACCAGGAGGTAAGTCACACTTCTGGACTGTCAGAGGGGAAAGTCCATCTGCAGGAGAAAGTCAACACCTGGACCCCCTCAAAGCATCCCTAGGGTGGGTGCTGTCCCTCCAAAAGAACCTCTGCTCTCTTTTTTCCTGCAGGGAAAGGTCCTTGCATCTCATCTTGAAAAGAGAGGACACCATCCAGCACATCTGTGTCCTCTGGAAATGGTTCAAACTCTGGTGCCAACACAGAGAAGGATAAAAGGAGCCCAAGGAATGTCTCTAGTGAAGATGAAAATATCCACAAGCCCCTCAAGATATCAAGATACCCTTGTGAGAGTGCCAGTGTGTGTAAAGTGGCCAGTGGGTGTTTCAATGAAACAGTACCAAGTGAGAGGCACTGACTGCCGTCTCCTAGGGGTGCTGTAAATATGTTAATAGGACCACATTACAGAGAAGGGGGTCCAGCAAATTGTGTGCTCCTGAAGGCACCAACAAATGGATAGAGGGAAACAAGAGCCATAAAAACCGGCTGGGGTTTCCCTTCTCAGTGGCTGCTTCCTCCAGAAAGCCCTCCCTGGCCCATGGAATGGCCTGGGTGGGGCATCTTTGAGCACCTAAAGCTGTGAACTCTCACTCACTTATTAACAAATGTTTACTCACCCCTAATATGAGTCAAGAACTAAGCTATGTGCCAGGGATAAAGAATTATACCCTGAGACTCAAAACTCACATACCAGGGGATGGAGAAGGAGGGTGGGGGAATCACAAACATGGCAGTATGCAACTTCAATACCATGATAGGAGGCAATAGGCAAGACAGAAGAAGAATAACTGCCCAGGTTATGAGGCAAAGGATGGTGGAATGGATGAAGAAACATCCAAGCAGTCTTAAAGGATGACAATTAATCCTCCAATTCCACTCATTGACCATTCGTTATATTATCTAATATAACATTATATTCTTCTCTTGCTTTTTCTCTCTAACTTCTCTTAGAGACACCTTTTGATTTGCTCACTGTAATCAGTCAGGTTTCCACCAGCGAAAACAGAACCAGTAGGATATATATGTAAAGAAATGGGAGATAGATAGAGATAAAAGGAAAGAGAGAAAGCGAGAGAGAGAGAGGGAGGGATTTATTGCAAGGAACTGGCTTACACAATTGTAGAGGCTGGCCAGGCAAGTCTGAAATCCTTAGGGCAGGCTGGAAGGAAGGACAGGCTGGAAACTCTTGCAGGAGCTTGACACTGCAGTCAGCAAGTGGAATTTCTTCTTCCTCAGGGAAACCTCAGCTCTGTTCGCAAAGCCTTTCAACTGATTGGATGTGGCCCACCCCGATTTTTCAGGATAATCTCCTCTTACTTAGAGTCAACTGATTGTAGATGTTAAACAGATCTACAAAATACATTCACAGCAACACCCACATGACTGTTTGATTGATTAATTGGGAATTACAGCCTAGCCAAGTTGACACATACAACTGACCATCAAACTCACCCATCTCTTTCTACTATCTGCCTTCAGTGCACCACTCACATGAGATCACAGACTTCCCTGGCGGTCCAGTTGTTAAGACTCCCCGCTTCCACTGCAAGGGGCGCAGGTTCGATCCCTGGTCAGGGAAATAAGATCCCACGTGCCGGGCAGCGCAGCCAAACAAACAAACAGAAAAACACACACATGAGATCACAATGAGAGGAATTCCTCTAGGACTTGTGAAGTATAATAGCCCGGCTTACTCACTGATTCACCCCCCTCCCACCCCAACACACCTAACTACTCAGAGCCTTTGCCTGGACTCGGGCAGGGCTATAGCTGCCTGTCTGGGTGTGCCCAGAGTACAGATCACTATTGAACATTTCCTGGATAAACAAAGAGGACTATTGTAATACATGCGAAAGGGGAAAGGATGCCACATAACCATTTAGAAAGATGGTAAATGCAAGGCACATTCACTTAGAAATTAATGAAAGACAAAAATATGGGAGTTTTGGACCCTACGGGGGAAGAAAACAACTTCTATCCTTTCTCCTTTAAGTGTACAGAACAGAAATTAAGTACTCAGACCCTGCAATCAACTGGATTTGAAATTTACTTTATATAACCTATTTGAAATCTAGTGGCAATTTCATAACCATTGTGAACCTCAGTTTCTTCAGCTATGGCATGGGAAAATAATAAACCTTACCTGAGAAAGTTGTTATGAGGATAAAAGAGAAAATACATGCAAAAGCACTTAGTGCAAAGACAAGCACCCTGTAGAGTTTTTTAAAGTCACTATTATTATCATTAAGTAACCGCTCTGTGCCAGGCAAAGTAGGGGATACTGAGATAAGTAAGAACCTTGAAAATCCTTTGAGAAATGTCAGACATATAAACAATTTCAATGCAATATGTAAATCCAACAGGAGACAGGGTAGCAGAGAAAGGAATGAGTACTCCAGCCTAAGAATCAGGAAGACTTCCCAGCGGAAATTTCACATGAACTGGGCTTCCAAGGACCAGCAGTGCTTCCTGAGCACAAAAGCAGGGTAGGGCATGGCAAGCATAAGGAATAGCATAGCATAAAGGCAGAGGCATAGAAGAGCACAGTGTATCTAGAGGTGAGCAGAAGTCCAGCGTGAATGAAGCATAGGCATTGTATGGTGTAGGAAGGAGGGGTGGGGTAAGGCGGAGAAGGTGGAAAGTGGGATAAAGACATCTGATGAAGGCTGATATGGCATGTTAAGGAGATTGGCCTCTATCCTGAAGACAGTTGGAGGCAGGCTTCCAACTCTGCTTTTGGCCACTAAGCAATTGTACTGTAAATTGATAAAGCAGCATTTGTATTTACTTGTCTACAAGCCAGACATAGCAAATGCACACATCCCCATGGAAATGTTCCTCGCCAGGATCATCAGTAATCTGGGCAGAGGAGGGACAGGAGGATTACACATACCAAAAACAAGTCAACCATGGTGCCCAACCCAGTCCATCACCTTACATCACCACATGGCCAGACTTACAGAGGATGTGGGGAGGAAGAAAACTTTCTTAGTTGAAACAGAAGGACATATCTACAAGTATTTTTCTCTCTTCTCTCCTTTCTGCACACTCCAGTTCTGAACCATTTTACATAATTGACTATTCCTTCCTCCTTTCAGCATTTGCTTCTCTTGGCTTCTTGGACAACCTCATTCTCCTGGTTGTCTTTCTACCTCACAAGATGCTCCTTCTCAGTCTCCTTTGCTGGTTCCTAACGTTGGAGCCCCAGATTTCAATCTTTGGACCTCTTCCCCATCTTCCCTCATTCCCTAGGTGTTTTCATACAAATGTATTACTTTGTAATACATTTGTAACTGTAATACCGTCAATCTGCTGACAATTTCCAAATTTATGTCACCACTCAGACCTCTCCCTTGGATTCCAAACTCTGTATCCGATTGCCTGCTCAATATTTCCACTCGATATGTCAGGCATCTCAAACTGAAGATGGATAACACTAAACTTTTGGTCTTTCAAGCCAAATCTGTTCAATAAACATAAACCCCAAGATCCTTTTAAAACATAAATTATCACCTCACTTCCCTGATCAAAACTGTCCAACAGCATCCTATTTCCTTCACAGTAAAAACCAAAGTCCTACAAAATTCCAGATGTTGAATTCCCTCCCCTTTACCTGCTTGACATTGATCTCCTATTACCCTCCACCATGGTCATTCCACGCCAGACACACCAGGTTCTTGCTTTTCTTCACGTACACAAGCACACAGGAGCCTCAGAGTCTTTACACTTCTTCTGCCTGCTAAGGATGCTCTTCCCCCAGATGATTGCAGATTGGATGTCACTTTCTCAGTGAAGTCTTCCCTAAGCACTTTATTTAAAATATTAAGTCCACCACTGTCAACACCCCATACAGAATGCCATATCTCCTTTTCTGCTTCATTTTCTCCTTAGCACTTGTCACCATCTAATCAGGCATCTCATATAGTTTTTACTTGTCAATTTGTTGTTGTTTTTCTCTCTTGCCACCACCACTAGAATACAATAAAGCATGAAGATGTTTTCTTCTGTTTTATTCACCACTATGTACCCTACAACAAAAAAACAGAACCTGGAGCATAGTGGCTACTCGATAAACATTTTTAAAATTAATGAATCAACCTATGGAGAAAGCACTGCACTTAGATTTTGAAGACCTGGGTTTGAATTCAGACTGTGACTTATTTCATTGCGTCATTGGTGAAATGATTCATCTTCTTTGGCCTCAGCTTCCTCCTTTGAAAATTGGGGTTAGTAATCTCTGTTTAACATGTAGCAATGATTAACTAGGATTATAAAACACAATACAATGGGCACTCAGAAACTGATTATACACTCATTTATCTTATTTAATATTTCTGGCAGATCAAAAAGTCAACCCTGTGATAGAATGAGAGCTTCATCCACTGCCAGCAGTTCTTAGACAAAATATGATTTGTAAAAACCAAGTTTAAACATCTACATATTGAAGCATTATTATTTTCATACTCCGTATTAACTCCTCAAACTTCAATAGGAAGTTAGGGTCCAGATATATTTTGTCAAGTAAGATGATAGACTAAAATAACAGATTGTGTTTTATGTCAGATATGCATTCACAAAATTATTTATTTAACAAATATTTATTAAGTACCTACTATATGCCAAACACTGTTCTAGGCTCTGAAGATAGAGCAGTGAACAAGACAAAGTTTTTGCTTTTATGGCATTCATACTGTAGTTCAGAAAGAAATTAATGAATACATTAAGATAGTAATGATTTATAAAGAAAATCAGTAGAAAGGAACAGAGAAGCATGTTATTTTTTTATAGGATAGTCTGATAAGGTAAAATTAGATCAGAAGCCTAAATGAAATAAGGGCTTAAGCCATGGGAATACCTGGGGAGATAATGTTCCATGCATAGGAAACAGTAAAGAGTGTTTATTAAAGAAACAAGCTGATTCTCAGTAAGAACAGTGAGTTTCATGGTGTTTTAATTTGCTCTATATCCATCCCCTTTCCCCAGCTCCATAGTAGCTGTAAAAACCAACAGCCATGGAACTATACTTGCGAAAAACAGCAGTCTACAGTCAATGGAAGGTACAGAACATGCCTAGAATGCCCCCAAAAACGTCCATTACAAGAGAACCATCATTATTTGGCCTGTCTGGCAGTACCCTGGTGTTCTAACTATGTTTTTAGATTATGCATGTCTATTTGTCATCCATTAATCCCAGGGTCAAACTATCAGCCACATGTTTACCTGTCCTACAAGTCAGCCTGCCTGAAACTCACCTTTCATGAGCAGATCCAAGGTTGTGCCCCCACCCACCTTCTTATCTGACATTCACACACCAAGCCAGTAATTCCCCTTCCATAAATCACTGTAGGACCAGTGTTCAGGCAACTAGAACCCAAAGCCCATCAGAATTATTTAAACTGGCCAATCCTAAACTGTTTATTTTGCTCTGCTTTGCCTTTCCCACAGAAACCCCAAGAAATGTTCTTAACTAGGCCTTCCCCTCATTTGTGCTTCTGCCTAACCAAACCTGGTATTTATCCTGTGGTCCTGAATGGTGTGGTATGTCCCTTTTTAATGACCTTGGCCTCTCCATGTCATCACTCAGTCACATCTCTATGAGTTAAATCTCAGGTATAATTTTTAAACACCTGGAAATTCCCACTCACAAGACTTGTCTTTATTTGACCTTAGAACTCAATCATTGTGAACAGCCTTTTCCATGGGGCATTTACTGAGAAATACCAGTGGCTATGATTTAACATCACAGTTGCCTGAGTTAAGATTAACAGCTGGGGCAAACAAAGGGCTGTCTAAATTTTTTTTTTTTTTTGAGGAATTAGATGTCCACAGAAGGCTTTGAGAAAGCACCAACATATTCCTGGGAATCTAGGTGGCAAAATGCATGCTCAGAAAAGACCTGGGAAAGCTCTTGTCTCTGACCTCTGACCGAACTTAAGGCTCTGCACAGGCAGGAAGTGAAGGGTAAGGCAGAGCTGTAACTAGCAGAATGTGAAAAGTGCCAAACATGCACCCAGAACCCTTTGGCAGAGGCTGGGAGAATTATTGCTTCAAAGCATGCAAGGAAATCTCTGTCTAATTATTAGCTGACCACTAAGCCAACTGACCAGAGACTTCAGTGGCCACACATGACAAAAAATACTGACTTTACAAAATTAGTTGAGGCAAATCACTAGGCAAACAAACTGTCATGATAACAAGCATAAACAATGACAACAAGCCACAAGGAAGTGGGGGAAATCTGGTTTCCATAATATTATTTAAAATGTTCAATTTTCTACAAAAATTATGAGACATGAAAAGAAATGGGAAAGTATGGCCACACAGGATGGGGGTGGGGGGGGACAGTTAGTAGAAACTGTCCCTGAGAAGGTCTGAACATTGGACTTACTAGACAAAGATTTCAAATCAGCTTTTGTTAAGGGTCTCTAAAACTACCTTGAGGTTCATGATTCACTAGAGAGACTCACAGAACTCAGGAAAGTTATACTCATGATTACAGTTTATTACAGAGAAAGGATACCAATTAAAATCTGGAATGGAAAAAGGTACAAAGGGCAGGTTCCAAGAGAGACAAGGCAGAAGCTTCCAAAGTCTTCCTATTGGAGTCATATGGACTCTCCCTACAATGACTGTGATAACGTGTACTAAGTACTGTCAATCAGGGAAGATCACCCAAGCTTTGAAGTCCAAGGTTTTTAATGGGAGTCAGTCACATCATCTCAATAGATGTGGAAGAAGCATTTGCCAAAATCTGATGCTCAGTCATGATAAAACACTCAACAGACTAGGAATAGAGAGAAACTTCCTCGACCTGAGGAAGAAATTCTACAAAATAAAAAACTAGAGTTAACATCATATTTAATGGTGAAAGATGGAATGTCTTTCTCCCTGACATGAGGATTAAGACAAAGATTCCACTCTTCCCACTTACAGTCAACACTGTACTGGAGGGTCTAGCCAAGGACACTGAGCAAGAAAAATAAAAAAGGGTACCCAGGTTGGAAAAAAAGAAGTGAAATTATCTCTATTCATGGACGATATGGTCTTGTGTGTAGAAAGTCCTAAGGAATACACATGCACACACACAAGCTATTAGAACTAATAAACAAGTTCAGCAAGATTGCCAGGATAAAAGATTCGTATATAAAAGTCACTTACATTTCTGTGTACTAGCAATGAACAATCCAAAAATGAAACTAAGAAAATAATCTCATTTATAATAGCATTCAAACAAGTAAAATATTTAAAATAAATTTAACAAATGGAGTGTAAAACTTATATACTAAAAGCTATAAAATATCATTGAAAGCAATTAAAGAAGATCTAAACAAATGGAAAGACATCCCACATTCATGGATTTGGAAGGCTTGGTATTGCTAACATGTCAGTACATGCTACATTGATCTACAGATTCAAATACAATTCCTATCAAAATCACAGCTGTCATTTTTGCAGAAATTGACAAGTTGATTCTAAATTCATAGGGAAATGCAAGGGACCCAGAAAAGCCAAATCAATCTTGAAAAGGAACAAAGCTGGAGAGCTTGCTGATTCTAAAACTCAGTACAAAGCTACAATGATTGAGACAGTGTGATATGACATAAGACTAGACATATAGATCAATGGAATAAAATTGACAGTCCAGAAAGAAACCCATGCATTTATGGTAAACTGATTTTCAACAAGGGAGTCAAGACAATTCAATGGAGAAAGAATAATCCTTTTAACAAATGATGCTTGAGCAACTTGATATCCACCTGCAAAAGAATGAGTTTGTACCCTACCCCTTACACCATATATAAAAATTAACTCTATATGAATATACATGTAAGTTTTTTGCTAAAACTCGACACATGGACTGAAGAGCATAATGTACATGACTGAAGATAAATATTTGAGTTAGAAATTTAAGTCAACTTATGCTTCCAGAACACAATATGAAAGGACAATGTGTTAAATATAGAAAAGAAATGTAAAGAAATATGTCATCTAGATTCAGACGTTTATAATTCATTTAATAGGATTTCTGTCATCATAGAGAGAATAGAGGGAAAGATATAACAAATGAAATAAAAGTAGAAAATTTCCCAGAACTACAGAAAGACATAAATGTTCCAATTCAGAAAGTACAAATACACATGAATTTTCATTTTTTCAAGGAAAAGAAAATAATCCTAAAATCTTCCGAAGGGGGCACAGAGAGGAGGAATTAACAGGTACATTACAAAGAACTGAGATTTAGACTGGCATCAGAATTTTTATCAATTTTAGATGCCAGAGATTTTCCAAGTTCAAAGAGGAAACATAGCCTATACAAACAAGTATTCATATTATTCTAAAATGTTCACCTTTACAAAATTAGCATACCACAAACTTCTTAAGAGCATAAAACAGAGTAAGACAATACAACTGGGATACACTTAAAAATTAAGGGACACTAGGATTGGTTCAAGATGGCAGAGTAGAAGGACGTGCCTTCACTCCCTCTTGCAAGAACACCAGAATCACAACTAACTGCTGAATAGTCATTGACAGGAAGACACCGGAACTTACCAAAAAAGATAACCCACATCCAAAGACAAAGGAGAAGCCACAATGAGATGGTAGGAGGGGTGAAATCACAATAAAATCAAATCCCATAACTGCTGGGTGGGTGACTCACAAACTGGAGAACACTTATACCACAGAAGTCCACCAACTGGAGTGAAGGTTCTGAGCCCCATGTCAGGCTTCCAAATCTAGGGTCCAGCAATGGGAGGAGGAATTCCTAGAAAATCAGACTTTGAAGGTTAGTGGGATTTGATTGCAGGACTTCAACAGGACTTGGGGAAACAGAGACTCCACTCTTGGAAGGCACACACAAAGTGATGTGTGCATCAGGACCCAGGGGAAGCAGCAGTGACCCCATAGGAGACTGAACCAGACCTACCTGCTAGTGTTGGAGGGTCTCCTGCAGAGGCGGGGGTTGGCTCTGTCTCACCGTGAGGACAAAGACACTGGCAGCAGAAGTTCTGGGAAGTACTCTTTGGCATGAGCCCTCCGAGAGTCCAACATTAGCCCCACCACAGAGCCCAGGTAGGCTCCAGTGTTGGGTCGCCAAAGGCCAAACAACCAACAGGGAGGGATGCCACCCCACCCACCCACCAGCTGTCAAGCAGATTAAAGTTTTACTGAGCTCTACCCACCAGAGCAACAGCCAGCTCTACCCACCACCAGTCCCTCCCATCAGAAAACTTCCACAAGTCTCTTAGATAGCCTCATTCACAAGAGGGCAGACAGCAGAAGGAAGAAGAACTACAGTCCTGCAGCCTGTGGAACAAAAACAACATTCACAGAAAGATAGACAAGATGAAAAGGCAGAGGGCTACGTACCAGATGGAGGAACGAGATAAAACCCCAGAAAAACAACTAACTGAAGTGGAGATAGGCAACCTTCCAGAAAAAAAACTCAGAATAATGATAGTGAAGATGATCCAGGACCTCGTAAAAAGAATGGACACAAAGATCGAGAAGGTGCAAGAAATGTTTAACAAATATCTAGAAGAATTAAAGAACAAACAAACAAAGATAAACAATACAATAACTGAAATGAAAAATACACTTAAAAGGAAACAGTAGCAGAATAACTGAAGCAGAAGAACAGATAAGTGGCCTGGAAGACAGAATGGTGGAATTCACTGCTGTGGAACAGAATAAAGAAAAAAGAACGAAAAGATATGAAGACAGCCTAAGAGACCTCTGGGACAACATTAAACGCAACAACATTCACATTATAGGGATCCCAGAGGAAAAGAGACAGAGAAAGGACCCGAGAAAATATTTGAAGGGATTATAGTGAAAAACTTCCCTAACATAGGAAAGGAAATAGCCACCCAAGTCCAGGAAGTACAGAGACTCCCATACAGGATAAAACCAAGGAAAAACACGCTGAGACACATAGTAATCAAATTGGCAAAAATTAAAGACAAAGAAAAATTATTGAAAGCAGCAAGGGAAAAATGACAAATAACATAAGGTTAACAGCTGATTTCTCAGCAGAAATTCTACAAGCCAGAAGAGAGTAGCATGATATACTTAAAGTGATGAAAGGGAAGAACCTACAACAAGATTACTCTACCCGGCAAGGATCTCATGCAGATTTGATGGAGAAGTAAAAAGCTTTAGAGACAAGCAAAAGCTAAGAGAATTCAGCACTACCAAACCAGCTCTAAAACAAATGCTAAAGGAAGTTCTTAAAGTGGGAAACAAAAGAGAAGAAAAGGACCTACAAAAAAAAACCCCAAAACAATTAAGAAAATGGTAATAGGAACACACATATCGATAATTACCTTAAACGTGAATGGATTAAATGCTCCAACCAAAAGACACAGGCTTGCTGAATGGATACAAAAACAAGACCCATATACATGCTGTCTACAAGAGACCCACTTCAGACCTAGGGACACATACAGACTGAAAGTGAGGGGATGGAAAAAGATATTCCATGCAAATGGAAATCAAAAGAAAGCTGGAATAGCAATACTCATATTAGATAAAATAGACTTTAAAATAAAGAATGTTCCAAGAGACAAGGGAAGACACTACATAATGATCACAGGATCAATCCAAGAAGAAGATATAACAATTATAAATATATATGCACCCAACATAGGAGCACCTCAATACATAAGGCAACTGCTAACAGCTATAAAAGAGGAAATCGACGGTAACACAATAATAGTGGGGGACTTTAACACAAATGGACAGATCATCCAAACAGAAAATTAATGAGGAAACACAAGTTTTAAATGACACAATAGACCACATAGATTTAATTGATATTTACAGGACATTCCATCCAAAAACAACAGATTACACTTTCTTCTCAAGTGCGCACAGAACATTCTGCAGGATAGATCATATCATGGTCACAAATCAAGGCTCAGTAAATTTAAGAAAATCGAAATCATATCAAGCATCTTTTCTGACCATAACGTTATGAGATTAGATATGAAATACAGGGAAAAAAAACGTAAAACACACAAACACATGGAGGCTAAACAATACGTTACTAAATAACCAAGAGATCACTGAAGAAATCAAAGAGGAAATCAAAAAACACCTAGAGACAAATGACAATGAATACAAAACAATCCAAAACATATGGAATGCAGCAAAAGCAGTTCTAAGAGGGAAGTTTACAGCTATAAAAGCCTACCTCAAGGAACAAGAAAAATCTCAAATAAACAATCTAACCTTACACCTAAAGGAACTAGACAAAGAAGAAGAAACAAAACCCAAAGTTAGCAGAAGGAAAGAAATCATAAAGATCAGAGCAGAAATAAATCTTCTCAAATAAATCTTTGAGAAGATAAACAAAATTGATAAACCTTTAGCCAGACTCATCAAGAAAAAGAGGGAGAGGATTCAAATCAATAAAATTAGAAATGAAAAAGGAGAAGTTTCAACAGACACTGCAGAAATACAAAGCATCCTAAGAGACTACTACAAGCAACTCTATGCCAATAAAATGGACAACCTGGAAGAAATGGTCAAATTCTTAGAAAGGTATAACCTTCCAAGACTGAACCAGGAAATAATAGAAAATATGAACAGAGCATATGAACAGAGCAGTCACAAGTGATGAAATTGAACTCACACACCTATGGTCAACTAATCTATGACAAAGGAGGCAAGGATATACAGTGGAGAAAAGACAGTCTCTTCCATAAGTGGTGCTGGGAAAACTGGAAAGCTACATGTAAAAGAATGAAATTAGAACACTCCCTAACACCAAACACAAAACTAAACTCAAAATAGATTAAAGACCTAAATGTAAGACCAGAAACTATAAAACTCTTTGAGGAAAACATAGGAAGAATACTCTTTGACATAAATCACAGCAAGATCTTTTTTTGATCCACCTCCTAGAGTAATGGAAATAACAACAAAAATAAACAAATGGGACCTAAGGAAACTTGAAAGCTTTTGCACAGCAAAGGAAACCATAAACAAGAAGAAAAGACAACCCTCAGATTAGAAGAAAATATTTGCAAATGAATGAACAGACAAAGGATTAATCTCCACAATATATAAACAGCTCATGCAGCTCCATATTAAAAAAACAAACAACCTAGTCCAAAAATGGGCAGAATACCTAAATAGACATTTCTCCAAAGAAGACATACAGATGGCCAAAAAGCACATGAGAATCTGCTCAGCATCACCAATTATTAGAGAAATGCAAATCAAAACTACAATGAGAGGGGCTTCCCTGGTGGCGCAGTGATTGAGAGTCCGCCTGCCGATGCAGGGGACACGGGTTCGTGTCCCGGTCCGGGAAGATCCCTCATGCTGCAGAGCAGCTGGGCCCGTGAGCCATGGCCGCTGAGCCTGCGCGTCCGGAGCCTGTGCTCCGCAATGGGAGAGGCCACAACAGTGAGAGGCCTGCGTACTGCAAAAACAAACCAAAAAAAAAAACTACAATGAGTTATCACCTCACACCAGTTAGAATGGGCATCATCAGAAAGTCTACAAACAACACATGCTGGAGAGGGTGTGGAGAAAAGGGAACCCTCTTGCACTGTTGATGGAAATGTAAATTGATACAGTCACTATGGAGAACAGTATGGAGGTTCCTTAAAAAACTAAAAATAGAATTACCCAGCATACGACCCAGCAATCCCACTACTGGGCATATACCCAGAGAAAACGATAGTTCAAAAAGACACATGTACCCCAATGTTCATTGCAGCATTATTTACAATAGCCAGGTCATGGAAGCAACTAAATGCCATCGACTGACAAATGTATAAAGAAGATTTGGTACATATATACAATGGAATATTACTCAGCCATATAAAAGAAGGAAATTGGGTCATTTGTAGAGACGTGGATGGACGTAGAGACTGTCATACAGAGTGAAATAAGTCAGAAATAGAAAAATATATATCATATATTAAAGCATATATGTGGAACATACAAAAATGGTACAGGTGAACCAGTTTGCAGGGCAGAAATAGAGACACAGATGTAGAGGACAAACGTATGGACACCAAGGGGGAAAGTGGGGCTTGGGGGTGGTGGTGTGAGGAGTTGGGAGATTGGAATTGACATGTATACACTGATGTGTATAAAATGGATGACTAATAAGAACCTGCTCTATAAAAAAATAAATAAAATAAAATTCAAAAGGAAAAATTAAGGGACACTATTTCCACTTATTCAATATATGTACTGAGCCCCTACTACATGCCAGGCAACACTGTAGTTACCCCTGACACAAAGGTGAGCAGCATACCATCCACATCATTGTGTGTCCTGCATTTGCCTCCTCACTAACCCATACTCATATCACTTTTGTAAGCTTGCACAGGTTGGAAAAAATTGAGTCTCCCTATGTGAACGTTCCCACTGAGGTCAAACAAGGAGACGCTCTGCCTTCTTGTATCAGCTTTCATATGGTAAACAACTGTCAGTGTTTCATGATCTATTTAGTATCACATTTTTTTCTCATTTTTGTGCCCTTTTTTGGGAGTAGGAAGGAGATTTTGCTGTTTAAAGTGGTCCCCAAGCATAACGGTGTAGTGCTTTCTAGTGTTCCTAAGCACAAGAATGCTATGACATACCTTGTGGAGAAAATATGTGTGTTACATAAGCTTGGTTCAGACATGAGTTATAGTGCCACTGGGCATGGACATATATACGCTACCAAATGTAAAATAGGTAGCTAGTGGGAAGGAGCCGCATAGCACAGGGAGATCAGCTCAGTGCTTTGTGACCACCTAGAGGGATGGGATAGGGAGGGTGGGAGGGAGATGCAAGAGGGAAGAGATATGGGAACATATGTACATGCATAACTGATTCACTTTTTTATAAAGCAGAAACTAACACACCATTGTAAAGCAATTATACTCCAATAAAAACGTTAAAAAAAAAAAAACATACTTGTACCCTGATGTTCATTGCAGCACTATTTACAATAGCCAGGACATGGAAGCCACCTAAATGCCCAGCAGCAGAGGAATGGATAAAGATGTGGTTCATATGTACAATGGAATATTACTCAGCCATACAAAGGAATGAAATTGTGCCATTTGCAAAGATGTGAATGGACCTAGAGACTGTCATACAGAGTGAAATAAGTCAGAAAGAGAAAAACAAATATCATATAATACTGCTTGTATTTGGAATCTAGAAAAATGATACAGATAAACTTATTTGCAAAGCAGAAATAGGGGGCTTCCCTGGTGGCGCAGTGGTTGAGAGTCCGCCTGCCGATGCAGGGGACAAGGGTTCGTGCCCTGGTCTGGGAAGATCCCACATGCTGCAGAGCAGCTGGGCCCGTGAGCCATGGCCGCTGAGCCTGCGCATCCGGAGCCTGTGCTCTGCAATGGGAGAGGCCACAACAGTGAGAGGCCCGCATACCACAAAAAAAAAAAAAGAAAGAAAGAAAGAAGGACACAGACTGAGAGAACAAGCATATGGATCCCAAGGGAGAAGGAGATGGTGGGATGAATTGGGAGATTGGGATTGACATATATGCACTACAATGTATAAAACAGATAACTAACGAGAACCTACTGTATAGCACAGGGTGCTCTACTCATTGCTCAGTGGTGACCTAAATGGGAAGGAAATCCAAAAGAGAGGGAATATATGTATATGTATAGCTGATTCACTTTGCTGTACAGCAGAAACTAACACACCATTGTAAAGCAACTATACTCCAATAAATTTTTTTTTTAATGAAACACCTATAAAAACAAGGTTATATATTGATCAGTTGATAAAAATGTTGTGACCTGAGGAGGAGCTTCAAGATTGCGGAAGAGTAAGATGCAGAGATCACCTTCCTCTCCACAAATACATCAGAAATACATTTACATGTGGAACAGCTCCTACAGAACACCTACTGAACGCTGGCAGAAGACCTCAGACCTCCCAAAAGGCAAGAAACTCCCCACGTACCTGGGTAGGGCAAAAAAGAAAAAACAGTGACAGAATAGGGACGGGACCAGCACATCTGGGAGGGAGCTGTGAAGGAGAAAAGGTTTCCACACACTAGGAAGCCCCTTCGCGGGCGGAGACTGCGGGTGGCGGAGGGGGAAGGCTTCGAGGCCGCGGAGGAGAGCACAGCAACACGGGTGCGGAGGAAAAAGCGGAGAGATTCCCGCACAGAGGATCGGTGCTGACCGGCACTCACCAGCCCGAGAGGCTTGTCTGCTCACCCGCCGGGGCGGGCGGGGGCTGGGAGCTGAGGCTCGGGCTTCGGTTGGATCGCAGGGAGAGGACTGGGGTTGGCTGCCTGAACACAGCCTGAAGGGGGCTAGTGCGGCACAGCTCGCTGGGAGAGAGTCCGGGAAAACGTCTGGAGCTGTCGAAGAGGCAAGCGACTTTTTCTTGTCTCTTTGTTTCCTGGTACGCAAGGAGAGGGGATTAAGAGCGCTGCTTAAAGGAGCTCCAGAGACGGGCGCTAGCCGCGGCTATCAGCGCGGACCCCAGAGATGGGCATGGGATGCTAAAGCTGCTGCTGACACCACCAAGAAGCCTTCGTGCGAGCACAGATCACTCTCCACATCCCCCTTCTGGGAGCCTGTGCAGCCCGCCACTGCCAGGGTCCCGGGATCCAGGTACAACTTCCCCGGGAGAACGCCCAGCGTACCTCAGGCTGGTGCAACGTCACGCTGGCCTCTGCCGCCCCAGGCTCGCCCTGCATCCATACCCCACACTCCCCCCGGCCTGAGTGAGCCAGAGCCCCCGAATCAGCTGCTCCTTTAACCCCGTCCTGTCCCAGAAAACAGACGTCCTCAGGCTACCTACACGCAGAGGCGGGGCCAAATCCAAGGCTGAACCCCAGGAGCTGTGTGAACGAAGAAGAGAAAGGTAAATCTCTTCCAGCAGCCTCAGGAGCACCGGATTAAATCTCCACAATCAACTTGATGTACCCTGCGTCTGTGATATACCTGAATAGACAACGAATCATCCCAAATTGAGGAGGTGGACTTTGAGAGCAAAGATATATATTTTTTTTCCACTTTTTCTCTTTTGGTGAGTGTGTGTACATGTATGCTTCTGTGTGTGATTTTGTCTGTACAGCTTTGCTTTTACCATTTGTCCCAGGGTTCTGTCTACCCATTTTCTGGGTTTTTTCTACTTTTTAAAAATTTTTTCTTAATAATTATTTTTTATTTTAATAAGTTTATTTTATTTTACTTTATTTTATCTTATCTTCTTTCTTTCTCTTTCTTTCTTTCTTTCTCCTTTCCTTCTTTCTTTTTCTTTCTTTCTATTTTTTCTCCATTTTATTCTGAGCCATGTGGGTGACAGGCACTTGATGTTCCAGCCAGGCATCAGGGCTGTGCCTCTGAGGTGGAAGAGCCAAGTTCAGGACACTGGTCAACAAGAGACCTCCCAGCTCCACGTAATATCAAATGGAGAAAATCTCCCAGAGATCTCCATCTCAACACCAAGACCCAGCTTCACTCAACGACTGGCAAGCTACAGTGCAGGACACCCTATGCCAAACAACTAGCAAGACAGGAACACAACCCCATCCATCAGCAGAGACGCCTCCTAAAATCATAATAAAGCCACAGACACCCCAAAACACACCACCAGACGTGGCCCTGCCCACCAGAAAGACAAGATCCAGCCTCATCCACCAGAACACAGGCAGTAGTCCCTTCCACCAGGAAGCCTACACAACCCACTGAACCAACCTTAGCCACTGGGGACAGACACCAAAATCAACAAGAACTACGAACCTGCAGCCTGCAAAAAGGAGACCCCAAACACAGTAAGTTAATCAAAGTGAGGAAACAGGAAAACAAACAGCAGATGAAGGAGCAAGGCAAAAACCCACCAGACCTAACAAATGAAGAGGAAATAGGCAGTCTACCTGAAAAAGAATTCAGAAAAGTGATAGTGGGGGGGACCTTGAAGATGGCGGAAGAGTAAGACGCGGAGATCACCTTCCTCCCCACAGATACACCAGAAATACATCTACACGTGGAACAACTCCTACAGAACACCTACTGAAGGCTGGCAGAAGACAGACCTCCCAAAAGGCAAGAAACTCCCCACGTACCTGGGTAGGGCAAAAGAAAAAAAGAAAAAACAGAGACAAAAGAATAAAGACGGCACCTGCACCAGTGGGAGGGAGCTGTGAAGGAGGAAAATTTCCACACACTAGGAAGCCTCTTCGCGGGCGGAGACTGCGGGAGGCGGAGGGGGGAGCTTCGGCACCGCGGAGGAGTGCACAGCAACGGGTGCGGAGGACAAAGCGGGGAGATTCCCGCACAGAGGATCGGTGCTGACCGGCACTCACCAGCCCGAGAGGCTTGTCTGCTCACCCGCCGGGGCGGGCGGGGTTGCGAGCTGAGGCTCGGGTTTCGGTTTCGGTCGGAGCGCAGGGAGAGGACTGGGGTTGGCGTCTTGAACATAGCCTGAAGGGGTTAGTGCACCACGGCTAGACGGGAGGGAATCTGGGGAAAAGTCTGCACCTGCCGAAGAGGCAAGAGACTTTTTCTTCCCTCTTTGTTTCCTGGTGCGCGAGGAGAGGGGTTTAAGAGCGCTGCGTAAAGGAACTCCAGAGATGGGCGCGAGCCGCGGCTAAAAGCGCGGACCCCAGAGATGGGCGGGAGACGCTAAGGCTGCTGCTGCCGCCACCAAGGGGCCTGTGTGCAAGCACAGGTCACTCTCCACACCCCTCTTCCGCGGAGCCTGTGCAGCCCACCGCTGCCAGGTTCCCGGGATCCAGGGACAACTTCCCCGGGAGAACGCACGGCGGGCCTCAGGCTGGAGCAACGTCACGCCGGCCTCTGCCGCCGCAGGCCCGCCTCGCATGCAGTGCCCCCCCCTCCCCACCCCCCCCCACCCCCGGCCTGAGTGAGCCGGAGCCCCCGAATCAGCGGCTCCTTTAACCCCGTCCTGTCTGAGCGAAAAAACAGATGCCCTCCAGCGACCTACACGCAGAGGCAGGGCCAAATCCAAAGCTGAGCTCCTGTGAGCTGTGAGAACAAAAAAGAGAAAGGGAAATCTCTCCCAGCAGCCTCAGAAGCAGCGGATTAAAGCTCCACAATCAACTTGATATGCCCTGCATCTGTGGAATACCTGAATAGAGAAGGAATGATCCCAAATTGAAGAGGTGGACTTTAAGAGCGAGATCTGTGATTTTTTTCCCTTTTCCTCTTTTTGTGAATGTGTACGTGTATGCTTCTGTGTGAGATCTTGTCTGTATACTCTTGCTTCCACCATTTGTCCTAGGGCTCTATCCGTCCATGGTTTTTTTTTTTAATTTTTTTCTTAATAATTAATTGTAATAACTTTATTATACTTTACCTTTGTTCTTTCCTTCCTTCCTTCCCTCCTTTAGACAATGAATCACCCCAAATTGAGGAGGTGGTCTCTGAGAGCAAGATTTATGATTTTTCCCCCTTTACCTCTTTTTGTGAGGGTGTATGTGTATGCTTCCGTGTAAGATTTTCTCTGTATAGCTTTGCTTCCAACATTTGTCCTAAGGTTCTATCCGTCCCTTTTTATTTTCTAAATAAGTATTTTTAATTCAATAATTTTATTATACTTTATTTTATTTTTACTGTATCTTCTTTCTTCCTTCTTTCCCTCCTTCCTCCCTTCCTTCCTCCCTCCCTCCCTCCCTCCTTTCTTTCCTTCTTTGCTTCTTTCTTCCTTCCTTCCTTTCCTCCTTTCCTTCTTTCTTTCCTCATACTTCTACTAATTCTCTCTACTTTTTCTCCCTTTTATTCTGAGCCGTGTGGATGAAAGGCTCTTGGTGCTCCAGCCAGGAGTGAGGGCTCTGCCTCTGAGGTAGGAGAGCCAACTTCAGGACACTGGTCAACAAGAGACCTCTCAGCTCCACATAATATTAAACAGTGGAAATCTCCCAGAGACCTCCATCTTAACACCAGCACCCAGCTTCACTCAATGACCAGCAAGCCACAGTGCTGGACAACCTATGCCAAACAACTAGCAAAACAGGAACACAACCACATCCATTAGCAGAGAGGCTGCCTAAAATCATAATAAGGCCACAGACACCGCAAAACACACCACCAGACGTGAACATGCCCACTAGAGAGACAAGACCCAGCCTCATCCACCACAACACAGGCACTAGTGCCCTCCACCAGGAAGCCTACACAACCCACTGAACCAACCTTAGCCACTGGAGACAGATATCAAAAGCAACGGGAACTACGAACCTGCAGCCTGCAAAAAGTAGAGCCCAAACACAGTAAGATAAGCAAAATGAGAAGACAGAAAAACACAAAGAAGATGAAGGAGCAAGATAAAAATGCACCAGACCTAACAAATGAAGAGGAAATAGGCAGTCTACCTGAAAAAGAATTCAGAATAGTGATAGTAAGGATGATCCGAAATCTTGGAAACAGAATGGACAAAATGCAAGAAACAGTTAACAAGGACCTACAAGAACTAAAGATGAAACAAGCAACGATGAACAACGCAATAAATGAAATTAAAAGTACTCTAGATGGGATCAATAGCAGAATAACTGAGGCAGAAGAACGGATAAGTGACCTGGAAGATAAAATAGTGGAAATGACTACTGCAGAGCAGAATAAAGAAAAAAGAATGAAAAGAACTGAGGACAGTCTCAGAGACCTCTGGGACAACATTAAATGCACCAACAGTCGAATTATAGGGGTTCCAAAAGAAGAAGAGAAAAAGAAAGGGACTGAGAAAATATTTGAAGAAATTATAGTTGAAAACTTCCCTAATACGGGAAAGGAAATAGTTAATCAAGTCCAGGAAGCACAGAGAGTCCCATACAGGATAAATACAAGGAGAAATACGCCAAGACACATACTAATCAAACTGTCAAAAATTAAATACAAAGAAAGCATATTAGAAGCAGCAAGGGAAAAACAACAAATAACACACAAGGGAATCCCCATAAGGTTAACAGCTGATCTCTCAGCAGAAACCCTACAAGCCAGAAGGGAGTGGCAGGACATACTGAAAGTAATGAAGGAGAAAAACCTTCAACCAAGACTGCTACTCTACCCAGCAAGGATCTCATTCAGATTTGACAGAGAAATTAAAACCTTTACAGAAAAGCAAAAGCTGAGAGAGTTCAGCACCACCAAACCAGCTTTACAACAAATGCTAAAGGAACTTCTCTAGACAAGAAACACAAGAGAAGGAAAAGAACTATAATAACGAACCCAAAATAATTTAGAAAATCGGAATAGGAACATACATATCGATAATTACCTTAAATGTAAATGGACTAAATGCTCCCACCAAAAGACACAGATTGGCTGAATGGATACAAAAACAAGACTCTTATATATGCTGTCTACAAGAGACCCACTTCAGACCTAGAGACACATACAGACTGAAAGTAACGGGACGGAAAAAGATATTCCATGCAAATGGAAACCAAAAGAAAGCTGGAGTAGCAATTCTCATATCAGACAAAATAGACTTTAAAATAAGGACTATTAAAAGATACAAAGAAGGACACTACATAATGATCAAGGGATCGATCCAAGAAGAAGATATAACAATTGTAAATATTTATGCACCCAACATAGGAGCACCTCAATACATAAGGCAAATACTAACAGCCATAAAAGGGGAAATCGACAGTAACACAATCAGAGTAAGGGACTTTAACACCCCACTTTCACCCATGGACAGATCATCCAAAATGAAAATAAATAAGGAAACACAAGCTTTAAATGATACATTAAACAAGATGGACTTAATTGATATTTATAGGACACTCCATCCGAAAACAACAGAATACACATTTTTCTCAAGTGCTCATGGAACATTCTCCAGGATAGATCATATCTTGGGTCACAAATCAAGCCTTGGTAAATTTAAGAAAATTGAAATTGTATCAAGTATCTTTTCTGACCACAACGCCATGAGACTAGATATCAATTACAGGAAAAGATCTGTAAAAAATACAAACACATGGAGGCTACAGAATACACTACTTAATAATGAAGTGATCACTGAAGAAATCAAAGAGGAAATAAAAAAATACCTAGAAACAAATGACAATGGAGACACAATGACCCAAAACCTATGGGATGCAGCAAAAGCAGTTCTAAGGGGGAAGTTTATAGCAATACAAGCCCACCTTAAGAAGCAGGAAACATCTCAAACAAACAACCTAACCTTGCACCTCAAGAAATTAGAGAAAGAAGAACAAAAAAACCCCAAAGCTAGCAGAAGGAAAGAAATCATAAAAATCAGATCAGAAATACATGAAAAAGAAATGAAGGAAACGATAGCAAAGATCAATAAAACTAAAAGCTGGTTCTTTGAGAAGATAAACAAAATTGATAAACCACTAGCCAGACTCATCAAGAAAAAAAGGGAGAAGACTCAAATCAATAGAATTAGAAATGAAAAAGGAGAAGTAACAACTGACACTGCAGAAATAAAAAAAAACCATGAGAGATTACTACAAGCAACTCTATGCCAATAAAATGGACAATCTGAAAGAAATAGACAAATTCTTAGAAATGCACAACCTGCCAAGACTGAATCAGGAAGCAACAGAAAATATGAACAGACCAATCACAAGCACTGAAATTGAAACTGTGATTAAAAATCTTCCAACAAACAAAAGCCCAGGACCAGATGGCTTCACAGGTGAATTCTATCAAATGTTTAGAGAAGCGCTAACACCTATCCTTCTCAAACTCTTCCAAAATATAGCAGAGGGAGGAACACTGCCAAATTCCTTCTACGAGGCCACCATCACCTTGATACCAAAACCAGACAAGGATGTCACAAAGAAAGAAAACTACAGGCCAATATCACTGATGAACATAGATGCAAAAATCCTCAACAAAATACTAGCAAACAGAATCCAACAGCACATTAAAAGGATCATACACCATGATCAAGTGGGGTTTATTCCAGGAATGTAAGGATTCTTCAATATACGCAAATCTATCAATGTGATAAACCATATTAACAAATTGAAAGGAGAAACAAATTATTAACATATTAACATAACACCCATTTATGATAAAAACCCTGCAGAAAGTAGGCATAGAGAGAACTTTCCTCAACATAATAAAGGCCATATATGACAAGCCCACAGCAAACATCATCCTCAATGGTGAAAAACTGAAAGCATTGCCACTAAGATCAGGAACAAGACAAGGTTGCCCACTGTCACCACTCTTATTCAACATAGTTTTGGAAGTTTTAGCCACAGCAATCAGAGAAGAAAAGGAAATAAAAGGAATCCAAATCGGAAAAGAAGTAAAGCTGTCACTGTTTGCAGATGACATGATACTATACATAGAGAATCCTAAAGATGCTACCAGAAAACTACTAGAGCTAATCAATGAATTTGGTAAAGTAGCAGGATACAAAATTAATGCACAGAAATCTCTGGCATTCCTATATACTAATGATGAAAAGTCTGAAAGTGAAATCAAGAAAACACTCCCATTTATCATTGCAACAAAAATATTAAAATATCTAGGAATAAACCTACCTAAGGAGACAAAAGAACTGTATGCAGAAAATTATAAGACACTGATGAAAGAAATTAAAGATGATACAAATAGATGGAGAGATATACCATGTGCTTGGATTGGAAGAATCAACATTGGGAAAATGACTCTATTCCACAAAGCAATCTACAGATTCAATGCAATCCTTATCAAACTACCACTGGCATTTTTCACAGAACTAGAACAAAAATTTCCAAATTTGTATGGAAACACAAAAGACCCCGAATAGCCAAAGCAATCTTGAGAACGAAAAATGGAGCTGGAGGAATCAGGCTCCCTGACTTCAGACTATACTACAAAGCAACAGTAATCAAGACAGTATGGTACTGGCACCAAAACAGAAAGATAGATCAATGGAACAGGATAGAAAGCCCAGACATAAACCCATGCACATATGGACACCTTATCTTTGATAAAGGTGGCAGGAAAGTACAGTGGAGAAAGCACAGCCTCTTCAATAAATGGTGCTGGGAAAACTGGACAGGTACATGTAAAAGTATGAGATTAGATCACTCCCTAACACCATACACAAAAATAAGCTCAAAATGGATTAAAGACCTAAATGTACGGCCAGAAACTATCAAACTCTTAGAGGAAAACATAGGCAGAACACTCTGACATAAATCACAGCAAGATCCTTTCTGACCCACCTCCTAGAGTAATGGAAATAAAAACAAAAATAAACAAATGGGACCTAATGAAACTTCAAAGCTTTTGCACAGCAAAGGAAACCATAAACAAGACCAAAAGACAACCCTCAGAATAGGAGAAAATATTTGCAAATGAAGCAGCTGACAAAGGATTAGTCTCCAAAATTTATAAGCAGCTCATGCAGCTCAATAACAAAAAAACAAACAACCCAATCAAAAAATGGGCAGAAGGCCTAAATAGACATTTCTCCAAAGAAGATATACAGAATGCCAACAAACACATGAAAGAATGCTCAACATCATTAATCATTAGAGAAATGCAAATCAAAACTACAATGAGATATCATCTCACACCAGTCAGAATGGCCATCATCAAAAAATCTAGAAACGATAAATGCTGGAGAGGGTGTGGAGAAAAGGGAACACTCTTGCACTGCTGGTGGGAATGTGAATTGGTTCAGCCACTATGGAGAACAGTATGGAGGTTCCTTAAAAAACTACAAATAGAATTACCATATGACCCAGCAATCCCACTACTGGGCATATACCCTGAGAAAACCAAAATTCAAAAAGAGTCATGTACCAAAATGTTCATTGCAGCTCTATTTACAATAGCCTGGAGATGGAAACAACCTACGTGCCCATCATCGGATGAATGGATAACGAAGATGTGGCACATACATACAATGGAATATTACTCAGCCATAAAAAGAAACGAAATTGAGCTATTTGTAATGAGATGGATAGACCTAGAGTCTGTCATACAGAGTGAAGTAAGTCAGAAAGAGAAAGACAAATACCGTATGCTAACACATATATATGGAATTTAAGAGAAAAAAATGGTCATGAAGAACCTAGGGGCAAGACAGGAATAAAGACACAGACCTACTAGAGAATGAACTTGAGGATATGGGGAGGGGGAAGTGTAAGCTGGGACAAGGTGAGAGAGTGGCATGCACATATATACACTACCAAATGTAGTAAGGTAGAGAGCTAGTGGGAAGCAGCCACATAGCACAGGGAGATCAGCTCAGTGCTTTGTGACCCCCTGGAGGGGTGGGATAGGGTGGGTGGGAGGGAGGGAGACGCAAGTGGGAAGAGATATGGGAACATATGTATATGTATAACTGATTCACTTTGTTATAAAGCAGAAACTAACACACCATTGTAAAGCAATTACACTCCAATAAAGATGTTAAAAAGAAAAAAATGTTGTGACTGGAGATTCACAGGAACTTAACTCTATATTTTGCCTAGGAGTGGAACTTCAGTATTCACTAATTCAGTATTCGTAGTGACGTGATAGAAATAAACACCATGAATAATGAGAGTTGACTGAAAAATTGTTTGCAAGCAGAGCACAAAATTTTTAAACGTATATAATTTTGCATAAATAAAAAACAACTTAAACCATCTAAAATCCTGAAAAAATTTTTCCAACTATATTCTTTAAAATTTACCAACTGCCTTCCCTCGCCTTGCAATATCAAAAAGGTTCTAAACATAATCTACCAGTACTGGTCTCCTTAAATTCCTGAAAAGATGGTCAGAATATTTATGTGATTATGTCAGCCATCTTTTCTGGGTATTAAAGCACATTGTGTTTTTTCTTTATTTAAAAATAATTATAAATTATTTTCTTGGAATTATTTCCTTTTGGAATTTTTGTAAGAGTCTGAGCACATCATCTACTTTAGTGGGGGAGAGGTCTGCTTTTTAATCTTTAGAATAGTCAACCATTTTCATCTTTTTAAAATTAATTAGCCAATAATTAACCAGTAGGAAGTTGCAACATGCAAACAAATTAAATTAATGGAAAAAAAGCAGAGTACAAGTAATGGTGAACTTAATGAAGAAAAATGGGAAAAGATGTTAAACAATTTGAAAATTTATATTCATATTAATTCTTAGAAAAATATCTTTTTGAACTGAATTTCCTTTTTACTTCCTTAAAAAATAGAACACACTCAGTTTTAAGTAGAAATATTTAAATTATTCTCCCTTATTTGCATATTTGGCAAGACTTGCTTTTGTCAACCGCTTATCTGTAGTACTAAGACTTACGAAACTAAAACACAAGGATTAATGGGAGTACCACTCAAAGATATTTTAAAGGGAATTCTATTCTTGCTGTCTTTGAACAATAAAGCAATGAAGCATGCATACCACTTTGCTAATACAGGGAGTCATAGTTTAAGTGTGAGAGAGTGGGAAAGGAATTCTAAAATTTTTCAAATGTTTTAAAACATACCTTACTGAAGCTGATTCTTATGTTTGGTTCTGCTGTGATAAGTAAAAAGATCGTGATTCCCAGTTTCCTAGGGGCAGACTGTCCAATATATAACAACATAATTATTAATAGCATTTTCTTTCACCATCAAAAGTGTTCTAGCAATGAGGGACAAATGGAGAGGGGGATAGAAAGAGGGGTCTGATATGATTCTCCTTCCTATTTCACCATTCTCTTGTGTGACTTTTTTTATAATTAATTAATTTATTTATTTTTGTCTGCATTGGTTCTTCTTTGCTGAGTGTAGGCTTTCTCTAGTTAAGGCAAGCAGGGGCTACTCTTCGTTGCGGGTCACGGGCTTCTCATTGCGGTGGCTTCTCTTGTTGCAGAGCACGGGCTCTAGGTGCATGGGCTTCAGTAGTTGTGGCACACGGACTTAGTTGCTCTGCGGAATGTGGGATCTTCCCAGGCAGGGCTCGAACCCATGTCCCCTGCATTGGCAGGTGGATTTCCAACCACTGCACCACCAGGGAAGTCGCTTTTGTGTGATTTTCTTCCATATGGTCTGCCATTGTTCTTTTCCAGGCCTAAAATATCACAGTTTTTTCTTTTTTTAATCTCAATTAAAAAGCTGCTTCTTTTAATTGAGGACTTAAATGGAAAGATTTTATCATTTCATGTTACAGTAGCAGAACCAGTTTTTAGTTTAATCTGATATAAAATTATAGGATAATTTTTTTGTTTTCTGGATCACCTAATCATAAATATTCTAAGAATATCTCATAAGATGTTAAGAGCAATTACAAAAATAAAGGTAGAAACAGACTTCTGTATCCTGTCTCACCAATAGTTTGGTCAAGAGGAAAATTTGGCCATCTGTGTCAATATGAGAATGCCAGGACTTTGGGTGCAGACTAAAAATAGCACTTTGGACTACAAAGAAACCACAGGCTTCCAAAGCATTGACCAGCAGGAAGGCAAGAAGGATAGAAGGAAGGAAGGAAGGAAGGAAGGAAGGAAGGAAGGAAGGAAGGAAGGAAGGGAGGAAGGGAGGGAGGGAGGGAGGGAAGGAGGGAGGGAGGGAGGGAGGGAGGAAGGAAGGAAGGAAGAAGGAAGGAAGGAAAGAAGGAAGGAAGGGAAGGAGGTAGGGAGCGAGGGAGGGAGGGAGGGAGGAAGGAAGGAAGAAAGACAAGAAAGAAAAAAGCTTCCTCTGCAGTGTTGTTTTCAATTGATTGATTTGCATTTTATTTAAAATAGTTGATGATTTTCCTTCTAGAGGAGTAGGCATCAAGGATTCCTTTTCTGTGTTAATAATAATAATAAATGGACACTGGTTATGATAGTTGAAGAAAATGCAAAACAACAAAAAAAGTATGAATTAATTACATTTTTAACTGAGATTACATTATCTTTGTCATAATAGCATCTTAACTGCATGGAGAATATATGTGTGAGAATGTATTTCTTTAGACTATAGTTAATTTTTGGTATATATTTGGATTCACTAATCTCTTGGAATAAGTTTGAGGCCTTTTTAAGATTCTGAAGTCCAAAAGCTGGCAAACCACAATCTGCAAGAAAGAACACAGGAATTGGAAACAATTAACTGTGGTTTTATTTCCAACTCTACCTCATTTGCTGAAGTTGGGTAAATCACTGAATGATCTTGAGCCTCAGTTTCTTCATGTGTTGAAAAGAAGTGCTAGTACCTTTCCTACCACATCTAATTATTACAAGGAACAAATAAGAAAATAGATGTGAAAGCAGGTTGAAACTTAGAAAGTAGTATACAAATTATTCAAATTGTTTATGAGTAGAAATAGCATTATCTGTTTAATGTCTAATTGTAACAAATAAAAGCAAAACTTGCTAGAAACAGGCATAGTAAAAATATGTGTGATTTCGGTGTGTTTGGCAACAAAGTATTCTTTCTTAAGAAATTAGATTCACTATGATACAGTCTTCAGATGCAAATGAAAGGCCCTTATTATTTCAAAGGAATGAAATTGTAAACTGAAAATATAAGGTTGAATAGCACTGCATAATCTCTATGATCCTTATTCATTTTCTACCTTATATCATAGGTAAAAGTACATGCCTTATCTCCTATTCAAATCATTAGCTCTTGGAGGACAAAGTTCCTCTTTGTTCCATCTTTGTAACCGTCACAGAACTTTTGCACATAGTTGAGAGCATAATAATTATGTCACAGGCACCCAATAAGAAATGAAGAAGCTCAGTTTCAAATCCAGATCTATCTAACATCGAAAGCCCTGTCCTTTCCTGATACCATCTCAGTACTATAAACTAGTCATTTTGTAGAACAGTGTTGAGCGTTCCATGGACAGCAGGTCTTACATATTTATATGTAAAATCGTACATATAAGTGTAAGACCTGCTGTCCACAGAACCCTCAACACTTCTGCAAAGTGACTAGTTTATAGTACTGGTTGGAAATACTTCAGGTCCGCAACTTGTGTTCCTGATTCATGTTCTTCTCTCACCCACCACCTTTGCTCTCACCATCTCAAACCTTCGCCTCCTTGGTTCTTCTCCACAAAGAAAAGATACCCAGAGTTCTTTAATCCTCTGAGCACAAAGAAATCTCCTGGTGTCATCTCCCCACCACCAGGAAGAAAAAAAGATAATGCACCCTCTGGTTAGAATTCAAACTGATAATTGATATTTTGAAAAATTCCAAATATAAATGCTGTCCATCAGCATCTCTGTTGATATGAAATCATTGAAAAACTTCACTACTTCAAAGTACTTGTGTCCCATCTTGTCCCTATGTTCCCAGTGCTGACCTCCCCGTGGCTGGGTGCACTTAGGTAACCTAGGTGTGTAAAGTCATCAGTTGGGTCTATTTCATTGCTTCCATCCTGGCCTTGTTCTCTAGCATCTGGACTTCTCAGGGAAAACACTAAGAAAAGTCATATAAAGGGAATCTATTAGTAAATGTAGTCCTACATTTTCTCAAAGCATGTTCCTCCGAAAGATAGTCTCCAGAAGTGCTCCACTATAAAGAAGGAAGGAAGAAAAGATTCCTGTGGTCTAAAAAGTAAGAGAAACTGCATACCTTACATTTGCTTGCAGAATGACAAGAGATTCTCACCAGCCCTTACTTCACTAAAGGCAGGAATAATGCATCTACTATGCCCCAAGTGCTACTACAGTGTCTGGCCCTGGAAGGTGTTTAACGAGAATTTGTCAATCAAAAAATTAAATGCATTTCCAACACTAAATACCCTGAGAAGAACTACAAGTTAAAACTTTTTTTTTCAGTTTTATTTCACCCAGAGTTACCCAAGTATATCTGAACACAGAATCCTTTTTTCAAAGAAATCGTGTTTTATGGATCACATTCTAGGAAATGTTGATAGGTATGGTAAATCAAACAAAAGAAAACCTATTTTGCTCTGAAGGTTAGATAATATTTTGTTTTAATTCTCTAGAATCTTGGCTAGCCCTAAAGAGACTCATACTCTTTTCCAGAGGTCTGAATAATTCCCATTAGAGACAGGAATTCAAGCAGGCAGTAGAGAACTTAGAACCTTTTAAAGTTTGTTCAGTTTCCTAACATTATGGGAGAATTAACCAGATCAGGAGATGGTCTAGCTCTGGCTTCTCTAATGGTTTATTTTCCTCAAACTGTGTAAACACCAATTTACCATCTTTATCAGATTTTTGAGATAAAAATACAACTATTTATTCCAAAGTCAACATAAATTCTTAAAGGTTAAGAACAATAACAACAAAAATCTTATACATTACTCTGGGACCTAGTTCTACAGCCATAGAAAGAAATAAGAATCCCCTAAGAATTTTGAATTCAAAAGTCTGAGTTTTATATTTTTAAATGCTTTCTGAAACAAAATATTTTTTAAATGAGTTTTATTCTTTCAAAAATGTTGATAATGCATGTATAAGGGTTTTTTTTTTAAACTTACCCAAAGTTTGGTTAGCTACAGTTCCTCAAAGCAGTCCTAAACAATTTTTGTTTTGAAGTGAATAGGCAATCAAGACTATTGGCCCTGCTTTGTGCAAAAATTATATATAAAAAATTACACAAACAAAAAACTGAACAGAATGTCAGTCTAGATTCCAAGAAGTTCATTACCTTCTAGAATCACTATAGATATTAAAGTGCAAACTCAAATGTTAAACAGACTTGGCTCAGGTGAAACAAATTAGTTAGCAGTGTAAGCCCCAGTTGTCTCATGTAAAATGGACATAATCACAGAGCTTACTTCATAGGTTATTATAAAACGTATGGAAAAGTGTCTAGCACACAGAAAACACTCAATGTTAGCTTTCATTCTTAGCCCAATCCCCTATTTTCCAGAAGTTAAAAATGAGACCCAGACAACATAAAGGATTTGTTCAAAGCAACACAGATAGTTAGTATCAGGGCATGAATTGTATCTTAATTCTCCCAACACATCCTCTACAACATCATAACAACAATACACACAAAGAAATAGGAGTGGGAAAAATAATTTGAAAATACATATAACTTGATATACAAAGGAACTGTAAAATGATGCAACGGTGAGAAACAAATGACTTACAAATTGAGAAAACACTTGAGTGAATGAAATGATCATATTTGTAAGGTTAGTCAGAAGGGCCACATAAGAATACTTTTAAATCATATTTTCATGAAAAGTGGAAAACATGGAAAGATGAAGCAGAGAAGGCAATTGGTGGGAAGAAGAGATGGGAACAGACATTTGAATGCTCTAAACCAACTACATGCTAAGACCAGCAAGCAAGTTTTCCTGCCCACTGCATTGAGATTGAGAGAACCTGTGTCTGGCCCTATTCTTAGCTCTATACAATGTATCTGAGTCCTCACAGGAACCCAAAAATGTAGGTACCATTATAGTCTTCACTTCCAGGTGAGAAAATGGAGACTTGGAGTGGTTGGATATCTGGCCTAGGGCCAAATACTTAATAAGTGACACAGCCAAGAGTTAAACCCTATTAGGTCCATAACGAATTATGATGTGAAAATGAAAGAGAGAGAGAGGAAAAAGGCAAGGGAAATGATGACTTCGGAATGTTTTCCTCTTTGTAGGCTAAAATTAAAATGTTGTATTAAAGATAAAGATATATTTTAGATATATTTACATATATATATTCATGTAAATCATTGCATACATGATTTTTATCAGTGTTCTGGTGAATTTTAAGGAAACTATTGAAGATAACATACATTTGTTTTTCTTAAGTCAAAACAACCAAATTATGAGAGGAGAGGCTTCCAGATTTTACAAAAGTTCAGTATACTTTCTGGTACTAAGAATCATTCAAATCCAAAGATTGCACACATAACCACAGTTCATTTTAAAAACTGGGCCATATGTGATTGCATATATAAGTGGCAAAGATCCAATAGAATGAAACTATAAAATGGTGCAAGGTGCAAATGAATCAACAGGAAAGGGGATGAGAGATTGCTGGGTTGTAGCAAGAAGTTTAACAGGACTGGCAAACTCAGCTTTAAGTTGTATACTAAAATACATTCGTATGGGCTTCGTTGGTGGCGCAGTGGTTGAGAGTCCGCCTGCCGATGCAGGGAACACGGGTTCGTGCCCCGGTCCGGGAAGATCCCACATGCCGCGGAGCGGCTGGGCCCGTGAGCCATGGCCACTGAGCCTGCGCGTCCGGAGCCTGTGCTCCGCAACGGGAGAGGTCACAACAGTGAGAGGCCCGCATACCGCAAAACAAAACAAAACATTTGTATTGCCATGCTTGTGAACTAACTACAGTGGAGTGGTTAAGAGCATGGCCGCTGGAATCCTACAAACCTGTTTCTATCCCAGATCTGCAAATTATTGGCCATGTGAACACAGGCATATTACTTCATTTCACTAAGTTTCAGTTTCTTTAAGTACATAAGGCAGAAAGTAATATTATCTATTTCCCGTACAATAATACACAGTGCTTATCACAGGACCTGCCACATTCAAATGAGTGTTAGCACTACATAGGTTATATTTTGCTTTGATATCCATAAGTTTTTAAATGCTACCCGTGACAAACTGAATAAATTATACTTAGTTCTCATTCTCTTTGAACACTTATTGCCCCTTCTCTTTGAACACTTCATGGCCCATTTGACTCTTCAGCTTCTCCTTGAACTTCTCTGCTTCCTTGACGTACCTGATTGAACTGCATTGTCTTTCTGCCCACCTCTGTGATTGCTGTTGTTTATTTTTTTCTTCTATTCTCTCACTGTGATATAGTCTGAAGATTAGCCCTAGGCATCCTCTCTCTTCATACTTTCTCTCCCCAGCAAATTCATCCACTGTCATAACTGTCTTAACCACATTTAGGTAGATACCAACAAACTACTTCCACTACTGACTCCTTGAATGCACTGCTTGCCCTTATCCAGCTGACTCTGAACATTTCTGTGTGACTGTCCGCTGTTTGCTTTCACTCATCATGACTAAAATGCCAGTCACTGTCGACCCTGCGGTGGCCTCTGTACATCATCATCCATCTTTCCAAACAAAAGGAACAAATTCTCCACTTAAGTAGAAATGAATTGTTTGGAAGTCTATAGAGGCTAGCACACAAGATTGATGGGAGGGCTGGAAAACCAGCCTCGAAAATAAACAGAAACCAAGACACAGCCACACCCCACCGCAGTCACAGGCTGCTGAGGATGTCATCACCACTAAACAATTACTCTTATGCTACTGGATTCACAACTCTGCCACACACAAAAAAATAACCTCTACCATCCACTGCCCTCTTCCATCACTCCCACAAGAAATAAAGCTCCACATGGGTGTATCTGTTGTGTCCAGCCTAGGTGACATCACCTACACTTCAGCTACTGTATGAAGAAGATTGGAGGGAGATTATCTGCTCCTGAACACATACTTTTGTCTCCCACGGTAGAAGGTAGGACTCTACCTTCTTGTTTTGGAATCTTTCCAAAATATGAAGAATGTTTAGATGCTACACAACCAAAAAGTAGAAGTGTTTCTACACCTTCCGGTAAAACCAGCTTGCTCTCTTGACCACACTGCTTTTGTCATCACCCTCAAATCACTCTGTGCAAACCCCACCTCATTATCAATCAGTTTTGGGGTACCATCAAATTTACCTTATAGTACCTCCTTCACCCTGGTCCATTACCTCATCACCTCATATTGTGCTTTTGAAATGATCTTTTCACTGGCTCCTTGCCTCTAGGTTCTTCCCTTACACATTTGTTGTGGACATTTGCTCTTCAGTTACAGTGCTACAATTTTCTTTTGGATAACTACCTCTCCTCCACTGCATCTGGACTGTTAATCAAGGTGACTTGACCTACAAATCCTAATAGCAGATCTATGACCCAAGGTAAATCATCACATACTGCCTCTTAGAATAGCAATATTGACCAGATATAATACAAAGACTGAAAATGGTCAGATCTAACAATCTGACCATTCTAACTTGACCCTCAGAGTGTACTTGGTCCTGTTTTTCCAAGTCTGATTCTCTGTTTCCTATCTGTGAATTCCCATATATTGCTCCCCCCAAAAAATGATTTTTGAGCTTATGTTATGTTTTAACCATAACTCTGATAAAACACTGCTGTCAAATCAGTTTTTCAGAAGTATCTTTTAATCAAAGCACTACTCTGTTCAAAAACTTTCAAAAGCTTCCCACAGGACAAATATGAAACTCTTTCAAATGCTCTCCAAGACCTTCCACATTGTGACCTCAAACTATCCATTATGGGTTGAACTGTGTCCCCCCGAAAATTTATATATTGAAGTCCTAACCACCTCCCAGTACCTCAGAATGTGACCTTATTTGGAAATAGGGTCATTGTGATGTAACTAGTTAAGATGAGGTTATACTGGAGTAAGGTAGTCCCCTAATCTAATATTGTCCTTATAAAAAGAACCTCATGTGAAGAGAGACATGTACAGAGGGCAAACCATATGAAGACACAGGGACAATGCCATCTACAATGAACGCCAAAGATTGCCAGCAAACAGAAACTAGGAGAAAGGCATGGAACCAACTTCCTTCACAAGAAACCAACCCTGCAAACACCTTGATCTCAGACACCTAGCCTCCAGAACTTTGAGGCAATATATTTCTATTGTTTAAGCCACCCAAGTTTCTGGTACTTTATTTTGGCAACCCTAGCAAAATAATATACCATCTTTCTGGATTAAACCCCCATATTCCCTTACAAAAATAATTTTCTCTCATAAAATAATGAATCATTATACCATTCTACTTATTTTTATGTACACTTGTAATTTTTTGTGAAAAAAGTTTTTTCTAAATCCCAACAGATTTCTTCTAGGAAGTTAACAAGCTGATTCTAAAGTTTATATGGCCAAAGAAAGACCTAAACAACCTGGAAAATAAAATAAAACGTGGGAAATTGCCCTATCAAATATCAAAGATTTATTATGAATTTATTTTAATTAAGATAGTGGCTTATAAGCACAGAGATAAAGAAAGTGACCAATTGCAGTGCCAAAAAAGAGAATTATGTATTTATGGCATCTTGATATCCGGCAGAGAAAACTCTAGTGGTAATTAGAAGAAAATCAGTGTTTTTTTAATGATGTTGAAACAACTAATTATCCACGTGGAAAAAATAAACTGAAACCATACCTTATGTCATATATAAAAATTAAATTCTAATGCATTATAAACAAAATGTGATGATAACTTTAAAACTTTCAGAACAAAATCTAGGAGAGTACACCATTGTCTTGGGATAGAAAATTATTCCTTAAATGAGATACAAGCTATTAAGGAAAACACTTATAAATTTTAGGAAAAGACTTATAAATTCTATTATAATAAGATTAAGAACTTCTTTTCATCAAAAGATACCATAAAGAAAAGGAAAAAACCCAGAAACTATTGAGAGAAATGGCAACACAAAAAACTGACAAAGAATTAGTTTCCAAAATACACCAAAAACTTCTCTGAATCAATAAGAAGTCAGATAACTCAGTAGGAAAATGCCCAAAAGATGTAGACAATAATTGCATTACAAAAGAAAGCTAACAGAGGGCTTCCGGGAAGATGGCGGAAGAGTAAGATGTGGAGATCACCTTCCTCCCCACAGATACACCAGAGATACATCTACACGTGGAACAACTCCTACAGAACACCCACTGAACGCTGGCAGAAGACCTCAGACCTCCCAAAAGGCAAGAACCGCCCCCCCGCCCACAACGTACCTGGGTAGGGCAAAAGAAAAAAGAATTAACAGAGACAAAAGGATAGGGACGGCACCTGCACCAGTGGGAGGGAGCAGTGAAGGAGGAAAGGTTTCCACAGGCTAGGAAGCCCCTTCGCGGGCGGAGACTGCGGGTGGCGGAGAGGGAAGGCTTCGAGGCCGCGGAGGAGAGCACAGCAACAGGGGTGCTGAGTGCAAAGCGGAGAGATTCACGCACAGAGGATCAGGGCCGACCGGCACTCACCAGCCCAAGAGGCTTGTCTGCTCACCCACCGGATCGGGCGGGGCTGGGAGCTGAGGCTCAGGCTTCAGTAGGAGCGCCGGGAGAGGGCTGGGGTTGGCGGCGTGAACACAGCCTGCAGGAGGTTAGTGCACCACGGCTAGCCAGGAGGGGGTCCAGGGAAAAGTCTGGAGCTGCCAAAGACGCAAGAGACTTTTTCTTCCCTCTTTGTTTCCTGGTGCGTGAGGAGAGGGGATTAAGAGCGCTGCTTAAATGAGCTCCAGAGACGGGCGTGAGCCGCGGCTGAAAGCACGGACCCCGGAGACGGGCATGAGACGCTGACTGCTGCTGCCGCCACCAAGAAGCCTGTGTGCGAGCACAGGTCACTCTCCACACCTCCCCTTCTGGGGAGCCTGTGCAACCCGCCACTGCCAGGGTCCCGCGATACAGGGACAACTTCCCCAGGAGAACGCACGGCGCGCCTCAGGCTGGTGCAACGTCACGCCGGCCTCTGCCGCCGCAGGCCCGCCCCGCACTCCGTACCCCTCCCTCCCCCAGGCCTGAGTGAGCCAGAGCCCCTGAGTCAGCTGCTCCTTTAACCCCGTCCTGTCTGAGCGAAGAACAAACGCCCTCCGGCGACCTACACGCAGAGGCGGGGCCAAATCCAAAGCTGAGCCCCTGGGAGCTGTGAGAACAAAGAAGAGAAAGGGAAATCTCTCCCAGCAGCCTCAGAAGCAGCGGATTAGAGCTCCACAATCAACGTGATGTCTGTGGAATACATGAACAAGGAATCATCCCAAATTGAGGAGGTGGACTTTGAGAGCAAGATTCATGCTGTATAGCTTTGCTTCCACCATTTGTCCTAGGGTTCTATCCATCCGGTTTTTTTTGTTTGTTTTCTTTTGTTTTTGTTTGTTTGTTTTTAATTTTTTTCTTAATAATTATTTTTTTATTTTCATAACTTTATTATATTTTATCTTATTTTATTTTACTTTATCTTCTTTCTTTCTTTTTTCCTTCCTTCCCTCCTTTCTTCCTTGCTTCCTCCCTCCCTCCCTCCCTCCTTTCTTTCTTTCTTTCTACTTCTACTAATTCTTTCTTTCTACTTTTTCTCCCTTTTATTCTGAGCCATGTGGATGAAAGGCTCTTGGTGCTGCAGCCAGGAGTCAGTGCTCTGCCTCTGAGGTGGAAGAGCCAACTTCAGGGCACTGGTCCACAAGAGACCTCCCAGCTCCACATAATATCAAACGGCGAAAATCTCCCAGAGATCTCCATCTCAACAGCAGCATGCAGCTTCACTCAACGACCAGCAAACTACAGTGCTGGACATCCTATGCCAAACAACTAGCAAGACAGGAACACAACCACACCCATTAGCACAGAGACTGCCTAAACTCTTAATAAGTCCACAGACACCCCAAAACACACCACCAGACGTGGACCTGCCCACCAGAAAGACAAGATCCAGACTCATCCACCAGAACACAGGCACTAGTCCCCTCCACCAGGAAGCCTATACAACCCACTGAACCAACCATAGCCACTGGGGACAGACACCAAAAACAACGGGAACTATGAGCCTGCACCCTGCAAAAAGGAGACCCCAAACACAGTAAGATAAGCAAAATGAGGAGACAGAAAAACACACAGCAGATGAAGGAGCAAGATAAAAACCCACCAGACCTAACAAATGAAGAGGAAATAGGCAGTCTACCTGAAAAAGAATTCAGAAAAATGATAGTAAAGATGATCCAAAATCTTGGAAATAGAATGGACAAAATGCAAGAAACATTTAACAAGGACCTAGAAGAACTAAAGATGAAACAAACAATGATGAACAACACAATAAATGAAATTAAAAATACTCTAGATGATATCAGTAGCAGAATAACTGAGGCAGAAGAACAGATAAGTGACCTGGAAGATAAAATAGTGGAAATAACTACTGCAGAGCAGAGTAAAGAAAAAAGAATTAAAAGAACTGAGGACAGTCTCAGAGACCTCTGGGACAACATTAAATGCACCAACCTTCAAATTATAATTCCAGAAGAAGAAGAGAAAAAGAAAGGGACTGAGAAGATATTTGAAGAGATTATAGTTGAAAACTTCCCTGATATGGGAAAGGAAATAGTTAATCAAGTCCAGGAAGCACAGGAGGCAGGAATGTACAGTGGAGAAAGGACAGCCTCTTCAATAAGTGGTGCTGGGAAAACTGCACAGGTACATGTAAAAGTATGAGATTAGGTCACTTCCTCCATGAAAGAATGCTCAACATCACTAATCATTAGAGAAATGCAAATCAAAACTACGATGAGATATCATCTCACACCAGTCAGAATGGCCATCATCAAAAATTCTAGAAACAATAAATGCTGGAGAGGGTGTGGAGAAAAGGGAACCCTCTTGCACTGTTGGTGGGAATGTAAATTGATACAGCCATTGTGGAGAACAGTATGGAATTTCCTTGAAAAACTACAAATAGAACTACCATATGACCCAGCAGTCCACTACTGGGCATATACCCTGAGAAAACCATAATTCAAAAAGAGTCATGTACCAAAATGTTCATTGCAGCTCTATTTATAATAGCCTGGAGATGGAAACAACCTAAGTGTCCATCATTGGATGAATGGATAAAGAAGATGTGGCACATATATACAATGGAATATTAGCCATAAAAAGAAACGAAATTAAGCTATTTGTAATGAGGTGGATAGACCTAGAGTCTGTCATACAGAGTGAAGTAAGTCAGAAAGAGAAAGACAAATACCATATGCTAACACATATATATGGAATTTAAGGGGAAAAAATGTCATGAAGAACCTAGGGTTAAGACAGGAATAAAGACACAGACCTACTAGAGAATGGACTTGAGGATATGGGGAGGGGGAAGGGTAAGCTGTGACAAAGCGAGAGAGAGGCATGAACATATATACACTACCAAACGTGAGGTAGATAGCTAGTGGGAAGCAGCCACATAGCACAGGAAGATCAGCTCGGTGCTTTGTGACCGCCTGGAGGGGTGGGATAAGGAGGATGGGAGGGAGGGAGACAGAAGAGGGAAGAGATATGGGAACATATGTATATGTATAACTGATTCACTTTGTTATAAAGCAGAAACTAACACACCATTGGAAAGCAATTCTATTCCAATAAAGATATAAAAAGAAAGCTAACAGCCCACTAAATATGAAAATGCCCAATTTCCGTTAATAACATAGATAGGTAAACTAAGACACAATGAAGCACATGATATAGCCACTAGATTGGCAGAAATTAGGAAATATAACAATAATAAATATTGACAAGACTGCTGCTAGTGAGGTTACAGTTTGTTACAATTACTTTAGAAAAGAATTTGGCATTAACCTGTAAAGTTGAGAATACTCATACCTAAAATCCAACAATTTAACTCGTAAGTATACGTCTTAGAGAAACCAGGAAACATGTTAAAGAATTGTCATGGAAGTGTTGCTTCTAATAGCAAAAATAATGAATATAACAAAAATGTCCAATAACAGGAGATTGGATAAATTATAATATGTTGATACATTGGGTTATTATATAGCAGCAAAATTGAATGAACCAATACTATATACAACAAGGTATAAAATGTTAAAAACATAACCTTGAGTGGAAGAAAGGCAGACCATAAAGGACTACGTTGAGTATAATTTTTAATAAAGCTCATAAACAAGGGAAACTGAACAATATGCTATCTAAGGGTACATACATATATTAAATTTATTGCTAATACAAATACAAGCAAAGGAAAGATAAACATAAATTTCAAGATAGAGTTTATCTGGTTGGAATAGAGAAGTGGAGGCCCAGAAAAGGAAGGGAAGAATCCTGAAAGAACACAGATAGCTTCAACAGCATTGGTTATATTCTATTTTTAAATTGGATGGTAGGCTCAAAGTTGTTCATTCTGGGATTATGCATCAAATCTTACATATATAGTGCATGTATCCTTTCTTTGCACCTAATATTACATAATAAAAAATTAAGGAATATGTCACATTTTTGACGAGGTAGGTTTATATTATGGTTTCATTCCTTTCATTGAAAGCATTAATACTTATGGGTTTTATTGTGATGTATTACAAAGAGGTGATTCTCTATGTTTACTCCCCCCACCCCAAAGTTAATATATTAGTTTTGTATTGATGTATAACACATTACCACAAACTGAGCAGCCTAAAACAACATCAATCTATTAGCTCATAGTCCTGTAGGCCAGAAGTCCAATCATTATGTGACTGAGTTCTCTGCTCAGGGTCTCACAGAGCTGAAATCAAGGTTTTGGCTGAGCTGTCTTTCTTTCTGGATCGTATGGTGAAGAATCTGCTTCCAAGCTCATTCAGATTATTGGCTGAATTGCAGCCCTTGTGTTTGTGGGACTGAGGTCCATATTTTCTGTCAGGGGGGCTTAGCTCCTGGAGGCTTCCCACATATTCAAAGTCAGCAAAGGAGACTCTTTCTCACATGGAATCCTTCTCACACTTCAAATCTCCTTCCAGGAGGAGCTTATCCCTTTTAAGGGCTCATCTGGTAAGATCAGGCCTATCAGGATCCTCTCCCTATTTTCAAGGCTAAATGATTTGGGACCTTAGTTACATCTGCAAAACCCCTTCACAGAAGTACCTACATTAGTACTTGACTGAATAACTAGGAGAGTATGCGTTGGCACTAGAGGCCACAAATCTTGGGGGTCATGTTAGAATTCTACTTATCACTTTTAGCTAATTATCAAGCTTAATTGATTTCATAATTCCTCCCATTGCCAATTAGTCTTTTATGCCACCTTCATCATATTATATATGTTTGTATATATATATATATATATATATATATATATATATATATACATATATATATATATATATATATATGCCAAGATCCCGTTTCCAGGTTATTTGTACTTTAATGTTGATTAGTTTATCTATTCTTATGGCATCCCATGCAATAATTTTTAATTATAATATTTCTAGTGTATTTTAATATTTTACATGGCAAGTTTCCCCCCATTACTTGTTCTTTTCCATATTTTTGGCTGGTTTTATATTTCATGTTACCCCAAATTTTTAAAAAATAAAAATAAAGTGAAATAAATAATTCCTTTGGAATTTTTATTGTAATTACATATTTTATAGACTTTGGAAATTAAATTTGACAAAACTGGAAATTTGATTGGTACTGTATTTGAGAACAATTGACACATGTATTAATCTGAACTCTTCCCATTGCTGGTGAAAGAAAGCCAGTGCAAACTAACTGTTAATATTTGTAAATCATATTAAACAGGATCTAACATAAGGTCAAAGTGTCTGTTTAATACATAAGCCAACTATTATTTTGGTTTCAGCTTAAATATTTTCTCATCAGAGAGGTTTCTCCTGAATTCCACACTAAAGTAGTCCTCCCATCATTTTCCATTCCATCTGTCAAAATTCTGCAAATTGTAAAGGTCAGGTGACTCTAAAGAAATTAAACTTACTTTCTAAAGCAAACACTCAAGAACTTATATACTTTTAAATAAGTGACCATCTCCCTCAAGGTTGTCATCTTGAAAGTTATAGAAAACACCTCTGGGACATATGCCCAGTTCCTGCTCTCCTTCTCTGAGGACTTCCCCAAAACCCATACCACTTCACCCAAGGTATTGAGCCTTTGTACTGGGTCAGCTCTGTTACCCAACCACAGTCAAATAGACACAGAGATAAGCTGGACTACCGAGCTCTCTCTACTGGGAATTTGTAATTGAGAACCTGAGATAAAGAACACACTTCAGTTATCTGCAGGTGCTGAGCTTGTGTATAAGGGCTGAAACTCCATTTTTTGATCAGCCATCTTCTCCCCTCCTCCCCATCAGAGGGAGAAAGAATGATAATTAATGATGCAGATATGAAAATTACATGGACTTTGTGGCTCCAGAGGGAGAGAGAGAGAACGTAGATTTTGATTACTTGTCAAATCCCACTTCTAGATTTACAAAACACAGTACTATTTCTTGTACTTGGATTTCTCCAGGATATCCTTGTTTACTTCAAATGAATTGCCCCCTATGTTAACCTATTTTGTGTGGGTTTCTGCTACTTGCAAATAAACTCTAAGTAAAGAAACTATATCTCTTTCTAATCAGTCTTTGATTATGTAAGTCATTTTTGAGATAATTACTCTAGAACTGCCTTCTGAGCTTTGATCATGATCTTTCATTTGATGACATATCTTAATCTTTAAAAAAACATTTAACAACCAAAAGTCTTTCAAAGATACATAACTTTACAAAAGTGAGGATTTGAAGAACACTCACTGAATACTCATATTTTAAATAATTGGCTTAACTGTTTTACAGTAACAACTTTTCACTGTAGAGTTAGTATATGATTGAGATTAAGAAGATAGGTTCAGAAATTAGATTTCTTTGGTTCAAATTCTGGTTATGTCACTTATTAATTGTGTAACTGTGAGAAAGTTATAGGGTTATTATGAGATATACATAAAATATCTATAAAAACACTTAACAGTGCCATGTAGTAACTGCTCAATAAATATTAGCTATTCTTATTTTTACTATTACTATTCTTATTATGTTCAATGTGCGAAGCAATGTGATACATAATACAAAGGAGCGCCAACTGAATGTTAGAAGGAATTTCTATGCTCATGAATAAACAACCTATAAATTATAGTTTGAACTCAAGAGAAATAGAGTCATGGTCTCCTTAATGGTTTAGTTGTGTGAATTTGTATCCAACAATATTTTTAATGAATTAGTTAAATATAAGTGACTTACATGATGAAATAGCTTTTGTAGAAGAATCATATAATGTTAAAAACATTTGACCACCTTTGAGTTAATAAGTTTTTAGTGCTCTTGTCAGTAGGAATGTTTCTCTATTCCTGAATTTCATTCATTCTTACAATCATTCTCAAATATTTATTGGGCATTTACTGTGTGCTATGTTCTAAGTGCTATGGATACAGCTCTGAAAAAGACAAGGTCTAGCTGGAATTTTACTATATGAAATCAGGCAATAAGCAAATAAATAATGTAGTGACTTTAGATATTGATAAGTGCTATGAAGAAAAGAAAACAGGAGAGTGATTGGGATGACAGAGTACTGAGTGATTCCCAGGGGTCTGGGGAAGTGACACCAAGTGAAGTCTACATAGTGGGAAGGACCCACCTAGAGTACCGTATGCGTTTCTCAGCCACAGAATTCCCTTTGGCCATAAACAACCAAAGTTTATTCCTTATTTTTGTATCACTGATACTTCAAATCCAATTTTTTTGCAAGTAGTATTTGAGCACAGAAAAAGCATCTGAATATGAAAAGCTTGTAGCTAGTTCACCCTGCCTATTTTAAAAGAAGTTTATTTTCCTTGTTGCATCTTGAACCTCAAATGTAATGATACAGAAATGGAAGGAAGTGGTGATCAGAAAATGCAAATTTCATTTTAACTATTTTGATACCCAATATCTTGCCTAGAATGACTGAGACCAGTCTGGATGCTCGAGATGTGGGGAACTTTTTTTGAACATTTCAAGCATAAGTCCATCTTCAGTTTTGCTTCCAGAGATTTTGGCAACTGATCCCAGTTCTGGGAGAAACAGTGGGCCTCATAGGAAAGCCGGATGGCTCCAGTTCTCTGAGGAAATAAAATTCTTGTATAATAATATGTAAGTTTCACAATTACTGCAAATTTTGAACTGAAAAAATTAAACAGTATTGTATTTATGAAATTATTTCCAATGGGAGAGTACTAAAAACTCTCAACAAAATAATGAATTCTATTAATTATAGAAAAGAAAAGTAGTATTAAAAAGCTAAATCGAAAAAGATACAAAGATCTAAATCAATGAGCCAAATAATTTTTAGGTTAGGTATCTTTTATGTCCCACCCCACTAGATCCAGCTTTTTTTTTTTTTATCTTTATTGGAGTATAATTTTTTACAATGGTGTGTTAGTTTCTGCTGTATAACAAAGTGAATCAGGTATACATATACATATATCCCCATATCTCCTCTCTCTTGCATCTCTCTCCCACCCTCCCTATCTCAACCCTCTAGGTGGTCACAAAGCACCGAGCTGATCTCCCTGTACTATGCAGCTGCTTCCCACTAGATATCTATTTTACATCTGGTAGTATATATTAGATCCATCTTTAACCAATGTCACCCCTAAGTCTTAACCATTAGGTCTATATTTAAATATCACTTTAAGGTGGTGTTTCCTGATCACTCCATCCAAAAAAAGTTATCTATTCCCCGATTTTCTTCTCTCATTATACCCTCTTTATTTCTTTCAGAACACTTTCCATGATTTACGATAATGTGCTTGCTGTCCACTTATTCATTATTTGTCTACACTAGACAGATAATGTAAATTCTTAAGGACAGAGAAGAGGACTACTCCATTATGTTCTGTGCTGTATATCAGGCACCATCAGAGCACCTAGTATGTAGTAGATACTCAGTAAATACTGGTTAGATGAGACAATGAATGCCATCCACCCTCCCTACTCTGCTCCATCTCCATCAAAATACTCCATTTTCATCAACTTGTTCTTGCCAACATTATTACTGCCCACACGTTATCATCATCTACTTCCAGTCTCAGGGCCACTGTTAGTTTGGGCTGTTTGTGCACTGCATAAAGACACTATGCTGAGGGGATAAAGGGGGCTGAAATCCAGCTTGTGCTCTCTCTCCAGCTGTAAGCCCTGGCATGGTGACTGCGTCCACCCAGAGGGGCCATCTTTCCTAATTCACACAGTCTCCATTACAGGCTAACAGAGGTCCTTTTCTGACTAGACTCACTTCGGAGCTTGAGTTCTCTCTCTGTTTTATATTCTGTTATGGGTTGATTTGTGTTCCCCACAAAAAAAATATGCTGAAGTCCTAACCCTCAGTTACTTCAGAATGTGACCATATTTGGAACTAGGGTCATTGCAGATGTAAATAGTTAAGTTAAAGTGAAGTCATACTGCAATAGAGTGGGCCCGTAACCCAAAATGACTGGTGTCCTTATAAGGCAGCCATGTGAAGACAGAGACACACAGGGAGAACACCATGTGACAATAAAGGCAGAGATTGGAGTGATGCAGCTGCAAGCAAGAATCTCCAAAGATTTCCAACAAACCACCAGAAGCTAGGAAGAGGCAAGGGAAAATTCTCCTACAGCTTTCACAGAAAGAACGGCCCTGTCAGCACCTTGATTTCTGACTCCTGGCCTCCGGAACTGTGTGGTAATACATTTACGTTGTTTCGAGCCACCCAGTTTGTGGTGCCTTTTACAACAGCCCTAGGAAACCAATATACATCCCTAGTATCGTTTCACTTTGTCAGGTGAGGCTGATTAAACACAGGACCCAACCCCCCCCACACACACACACACAAAATAAATACCCTGCCTACTGTCAACATAGCAGTTACTTTTCCCCGTTTCATCCTTTTTTATCCCTCGCTAGATGGAAGTCTATTAGTCTGAGGCAGAAGCTGTAGCGAATTTAAGGAGGTCGTCTTTACACAACCAGTGATAGCTGATTTGGCACCTGAGCTTGTACAAAAAAATCACAGATGTGGAACAATTTTTTTTAAGCTTAGAAATTTGACTTCATGCAAAGTTCCCTTGCTGCCTACTCCATAGACCTACCTTTTCAAAATAAATCCAGAGATTAGATACTAATAGCTGTCACAAACGTGCTTTGGCAAGCTATGAATAGTAAGCTTATTCCTGAGATCTAAACTCTCAAGAATAGAAGCTTCCTAAACCTGAAACATTCCATGACAACAGAAACTTCCTTCACCTGTCTGTATGATCTTCCACATCTCTATCATATGCACTCTGACAGGGAAAATAACTGGTTGAAATACGAAGATATTAATGGCCAAGGGGACAATGAGGTATATTCAGACCAAGATGTGAATATAGATCTCATTAATAGTCTCCAATAATAGTCTTCTGTCTGCAGACAGAGCAAAGTTTTTAAATAAATAAAAAGGATGGTAGAGCCAAATCATGCACTTTAGAATAGATATGCTACTCCCAGTACAAACTTGCATTCCATTAACATTACAGAGGTTACCCAATTACCATATTCACCATTTTCAGAAAGAAATCAAACCAAGGTTACCAAAGCAGCTGTTCAGTTGGCTTCAGTTCATGAATGGAATCCATGGTGCTGGCCCAAATGGTTTTTTTATTTTTAATCTTTGCCAAAGAGCTTAATTAAATAAATTATTTTAAACAAAATTTGCTACTTAATAATAATTATTTTAAAACTGTTTAGAAAAGAAAATCATTGTAAAAATACTTTCTAATTTAAGAATGTTTGCAAATCCAGGCTTAAATTGATGCTAGATGTAGTCCCACAAAGACTGGAAAAAGTCACCTCTGTGGCTGAATTTTTTCATACATTTCAGGCCAGTCCTTTTTCATTTAAAGTGAGATAGTTGATAAAAGTTTGTTTTTAGAAACTTACCAATATGAAATATTTTCCATTTAAATTCTAAAGCAGCTATACTATGAAATCCTAAATTTTTCAAGTAAATTTTCCTTCATGGTATATATTTTTAATGCAGCAACAATTTTAAATTAGCCTTGTATGTATTTTAAGGATGAAAATTAAATATATTCACTGAACAACTTCAGTTAACAGGAGAAGGAAGAATACAGGACAGATAAGGTACATTTTCATGTATAACTCTGAAACTGTCTCAATTATCTGGAAGAAAAAAAAGATAAATATTTTTAAAACTTTCTGATCTGAGTGCTCCCTTTTAAAAAGCTAGTTTCTTTTTATTCATTCATTTGCTTATTCATTCAAATATTTACTGAGTGCTTGCTTCATGTAAGGCATTATTAGATACTATTGCTTTATTATTCTATTACATGGGCTTTTTTCTTAAATGTAAGTTAATCTTTAACAAAAGTCAGGTATTTGCTTGAGAAAACAAAAGTAGGTTTCCTCTCTAAAGGAATTAAGCAAATAATTTAGGGAAAAGTATAGTGGTTTTCGATAGCCATTGGTACCTGTGGTAGACAGTATGATTGGCTAACAATTCATCCTTCCCTTTCCCATAATCTTGCTATGGTTCATTGTGTGCAGAATATACCATCTCCTCCATTGACTTTGGACTTGACTGTGTGACTTGATTTGACCAATGGAATGTTAGCCAATGTGATATAAGGAGAGGCTTTAAATGTTTCATGTTGTCTTGCTTGCCCTTGTGCCTATCTGTCATCTTCATGACAAGAGCATGCCCCAAGTAGCCATGGATCCCAGAATGAGGCACATGCACATGAACCCAACCTGCAGCTTGGAGCTAAGCCTGCCTGAACCCAGAAAACCCATAGGCTCATCAAATTGAGGGAGGGAGAGAGAAAAGCACTTTGGAAAATAAAAATTAAACTGCTTGGCTATACAGTGAACATAGGCATAGCATGTAGACAACATTTACTGATGACCAATTTTTAGGATCAACCTATAGATAAAGCATACATTTAAATACGGTTGCAGAGTAGATTGTAAATGTTATCAAACAATGCAAAATGTAGATGATGAAAAGTGAAAACTGAAAGGGAAAGAAAGAACAAATGGAAAGGTAAGGGTGCTAAAATCCTTCATCTGGAGAAATGGAGAATCAAATACATTGGCTACAGTTGATGAATAAAAGTATATTAGATTTAAAAAAATTTTAATCACTGTATTAGTTTGCTAGGGCTGCCCTAGCAAAATACTACAGACTGAGTACCTTACACAACAGATTTGTTTTCATATATATATATTTCTTATATATATATTTCTTATATATTTTCTTATATATATTTCTTATATTTTTTCTTATATATATTTCTTATATTTCTGGAGGCTGGAAGTCTAAGATCAAGGTGTCAGCAGAGTTGATCTCATTCTGAGCCCCCTCTCCTTGCCTTGAGGACAGCTGCCCTCTCACTGTGTCCTCTGTGCACACATTCCTTGTGTCTCTTTGTGTCCAACTTTCCTCTTCTTATAAGCACACCGGTCAGATTGAATTAGGGCCTGACCTCATGGGCTCATTTTAACTTAATCACCTCTTTCAGGGCCCTGTCTCCAAATGCTGTCACCGTCTGAAGTTGTGTGGGTTAGGGCTTCAACATATGAATTTTTGGAGAACATCTTTCAGCCTATGACAAGCACCCATGTGTTTAAAAATGTGTATTCAGGGCTTCCCTGGTGGTGCAGTGGTTGAGAGTCCACCTGCCTATGCAGGGTCCCCTGGACGCAGGTTCGTGCCCCAGTCTGGGAAGATCTCACATGCCCGCGGAGCGGCTAGGCCCGTGAGCCATGACCCCTGAGCCTGCGCGTCCGGAGCCTGTGCTCCGCAACCGGAGAGGCCACAACAGTGAGAGGCCCGTGTACTGCAAAAAAAAAAAAAAGTCTCTAAAAAAACCTGATTCTAAATCAACTAAATCAACTGTATGGGAGAGAAAAAATCTAGAAATGCTCTTTTCTGGCCTTTATCATATAAAAATATAATATACTTCTATTGGATTGAACCATATGTAATTGCTTTTTTTTAACAGGTTAGGCACACTCAAATATCAGTAATTTCATAGGTTCAATACAATAGATCAGAGATTGAACTTGATATGATGCAAATGACTTTGTCTTCCATGAGTTCACAATCTAATACTTGTTAAAATGTGTCCCCACATAATCTACTTCTTACTGCAGCTTTTGTTCAAATTCATTAAGTGCTTGCTTAAATAAAACACTTTTTAAATGATTTTTACAAAATAAATATGACCATGTCACTCCCCTGTTTAAAATATGTCAGTGATCCTGCCATCCTCTGTGTGATGGTCCTTAAACTGGAGGATGTGATCTTCCGTGATCTGTCCCTTGCCTTCCTAGTCTCTTCTCTGATCACTCTATTATTGTCATTTTACGTCCTCTCAAAACGAACTGTTTCCTCTTTCATCATGCTGTAGCTGCCTTTAGGCTTATAATATCTTTTTGTCCAGGGTTATTGGCTTTAGACAGAGCTCGTTACAGGACTTGGTTTTCGTCTCTCCTTTTGTGAGCTCTGTTCTTTGGTGGTGGGTTCATTCTCAAACACGATGTACTTAGTTGCAAAATGGTTGTAGCACATTTAGCGGAAAAAAACAAAGGTCTCTCCCAAAGTTCACTGTGTCTCATTGGCCCTGACTAGGTAATGTGTTTATCCTCGAGCCAGTCACTATACAGGGGAATACAGTGTGCTGATTGGCCAGTCCTCACTCACCTGCTCAAGTCTGCAGTCAGGAGTAGTGTCAATTCCATAAGACGCAGATAAACTGAGGATAGGAGAGGGAATGGTCTTCAGGGGAAAATTAAGATCTGATTTCTAAAAGGAAGGTCTACAAACAGTGTGCAACAAACACTATAGATATATGTCATGATCACGAGAGCAAATTCTGTGACTTATCCTTGAAGCCCAGAGCCTAGTGTTGCACTTGAAAAGCATTAGATGTCCAAAATGTTTATTGAATTTTTATGTGTGGGGCATTGATTTCTGACTAAAAGATATATTTTATGATAAGGTATATATCTTAAGTGTTGATATTTTTAAATTGAATCACCCAGTGTTTACAAATGCAAGTTGTTTAAGATATTTCTGTGAAAATGAACAGTATTTTATAACTGCATGTAAATTCTAATCATACTAAATTTGCAAAATAAAATTCTGTCACATTTTTTATATATACTACAGTTTTGTTTGAACTGAGAAAATCATGTAAAATCCATCCCAAAGTAGTTGACATTTTGGAGGGCTTTTTATTTTCTTTTCTTTTTTATCTTTCTCAGAGAGTGCTTGGAAACCGACGCTTTAAAAGAAAATGCTGCTTCGGCAATAAGTTTTACATAATCCTCAAGATGCCAAAATAAACCCTTGGATCAAGGGATTCATAGAAAAAAGAGCCTGCTTTTTAAACATACAAAAAAGCACATCTGAAGATTTATCCTCAAAAGTGAGTATGTGCAAATCAGACTTCTTTGAGGAATAAAGGTGTGCTAACAGACATTCTATCTTAGCAATTGAGATTCCCCCAACAACATGATGCAGCTATTTCATTAGCTGCATGTGGGTAATTTGATTCTTCTCACTCTTTCTATTCCTTGTAGAACCTATCTGGGCAGCTATTTAATAGTACCAGGACAAATTTCTTCTTCACTTCTTCCTGCCAAGTAGTACTGTAATTGTCATCAAGATGTGATCATCTGTTTCACATTGCTTTAACTCATGCTGAATGAAAGCACCAGGGTGATTTGCCATTTTATTTCAGTTCTCATTCCTGAAAAGTAGAAAATATGTGAACACTTCTTTTTATTCCCTTTTCAAAATCATAAGACTGTGACCTCATTAACATTGTCCAATTTGATGCATTGTACTATTTGATTGGAGGAAGAAAGATGATTAGAATGGAAAGAGATGGTTTTTAAGAGAGGAAATTGGTTGGCGGAGGGAAAGAATAAAGACTTTACTTGATAGAATATAAAGGCTTTCACAGTCCAGAAATGCTTTGTCCAAAATGGTAGCCTTCATCCACATGTGGCTAATCTGAATTGAAATGTGCTGCAAGTGTAAAATACACATAGAATTTCAAAGAGTATAGAAAAAAGAATGTAAAATATCTCATTAAAAGTTTTATATTGATTATATGTTGAAGTGGTAGTGTTTTAGATGTATTGGACTAAATAAAATATATTTTTAAATGACTTTTACTTTTTAAATATGGCCACTAGAAAATTTAAAATTGCACATGTGGCTTACATTTATGTCTCACATTATGTTTCTATTGAACAGAGCTGGTCTACAATTTACATGCCAAGAAGTTAGAAAGGTCAAAGATGAGATATAAAGAGATACAAAGTCATATTTAACAAGCAATCTCAAATGCTATTTTCTGTTTTGAAAGGCTTATTTGGAGGAATATTCATCTCTGTAATAGAGGTCAGGGTAAAGTAGGTGAATTTTTTTCAATAAAGTAGCTATTTGGTTTTGCCTGTCTGGATATCTACATTCCCTTTTTCTGGTAATAGTGACCTTTGAGGAACTCTCTCCCTGATTTTGAGTCCATGTGGTTTGGATGAGGCTGATCCATGGTTCTAGACTTGGTCGTATGACCCAGGCCTAACTAATCAGAATATTCTATTCCCCTGGCCACAATAATTGGCTCAAGAAGTCGATAAAAGTTGGTCGACTTTGAATAAGCTGTGTATTTTGGAGTAACTAATAAAGAAGTGGTGTTAATCTGGGGAATTAAGCTGTAACTACTAGTGGTTACCTTGGCCAAGCACATTGGGAAATATGACCTAAGAATGGAAACAACAAAGAAGAAAGCAATGGTAAAAGATGGAGAGAAACATTATTTTTGAGTACCTGGATTCATTCTGTGACTAAAGGTACCACCTGGAATTTTTCAGAATCTTAATAAATAGCCTACTTTAATCAAAAATATTTAAGTTTAATTTGTTTTTCAAAACTAGGAAATCTTGCTAAAGAGATTAACAGATGATTAAATAAACAATATGCATTCACAAAATTCAATAAACATTCACAGAGGTTTGTCTATGTTCAAGGAACTGTCAGGTGGAGGAAGGCACAAATTCATTATTATTTTATTATTATTATTATTACATTATTAATTCATCCATTCATTCATCCATCCATCTATCCATACAGTAAGCACTCACTGAGATCCTCTTCCATGCCAGGCACTATCATAGACACTGGAGAAGCAAAGATAAAAATTCAAAGTCACATACATTGAGGATCTTTCATTTCCTAAGTTACTTATGTGCCTATTACTAGTTCTTTTTGCTCTCCCCAACATCCTTCCAATTTTTATTTTTCCACAAGTCAAACCAGTCATATAATTTCTGCTCCATTTTGTCCCAGGAAATTCTTTCTTGGATCTCTCCATCATCTTACATCCAAAAGCAAGTCCATCCTGCATTTGGATTTGCTTTTGGGGTCTTCTGCCAGCTCTCATTTATAACTGTCCTTCCCCACCTTAGGAATTCCTTTGACCTCTTTTTTATGGTGGATTCCCTGTATCTATGATTACTTATCTCCTTAATTATAAGAAATCACATCCCCCAGTAGCATACTGAAAAGGAATACATGGGAAGTAAATGCTTTGAGACATTGCAAGCCATAACTATCTACTCTATTCACGTAACTGACTGATGGTTTGACAGATTTTAGAATTCTAGATTGGAGATAATTTTTAGTTACAATTTTGAAGATGTTGTCCATTGTCATTTGCTGAGAAGTGTGATACTATTCCAATTCCTTATTCATTGTACATGGTCTACATTTTCTCTCTAGAAGCTTTTAGAATTGTCTCATTATTCCTGGGATCGTGAAATTTCATAATTATTTGTCTTGGAATGAAGCCATTTAATCTAGTGGCTCATTTCCCTCAGTTCTGGGAACTTTTATTATTTCTTTGATAATACCCTCCTCTCAGTTTGTCTATAGGCTCTTTCTTGAACTCAGGTTCGTCAGATGTTGGACTTCCCAGGCTGATCTTGAAATTTTCACATCTTCTACTGTCTGTCTCTACATCTTTTCGGTTTTTTGATGCTACCTTTAAGAAATTTTCCAACTTCACCTCTCAACACTTCTATGGAATTTTGTCTTAATTTCATCTGAAATATTTTTAATTTCCAAGAGCTCTTTCTTGATTCCTTGTTCTCTGTTGTTGTTCTCTGTTCCCACAGCAACTTGTTTCAAAGTAATTCTTGTTTTAATAATGCAATATCTTCTCTTATCTCTTTGAGGATGCTAATTATAATTACTTGGAAGCTTTCTTATATTCCCTGCATTGTCTCTGTTTTATTTTGAATTCCTTTTATCTGCTTGTTTTGGTCTCTGTCTTTTGGATTTTTGCCTCAAATGTCTAAGGACTCTTAGCTGCCAATGCACATTTATGAGTGAAACCCTTAAACATTTTTCGGATGTTCTGTGTAAATGGGTGAACCTTATGACTGGTGGGCTTTACTGAAGTGTGATCAAGAAGAAGATAAGCTTTTCATTATGAAGATATTCAAATGTCAGCATCTGTAAGTCTTTTCTGTGCAACTTTTGAGTTTCTCTTGAGAAAGAGCTCCAATTTCCTGCTAAAAGGTGTAACTCTGGTTATGGATGTTCTAGGAGCAAGTTGGGGGGAAACTTAGCAAACTTTTACTTAATAATCTGTGATCAGTCTGCAACTTTAGCCCCTCCCTCTACTAAACTTGGCGTCCTCACAACCATAATCTCTCTGGTCCAATTTCTCCAAAGAGTGAATGTCCAATCTCTTCTAGGAGTTGGGATAAAAAGGCCTGGCTGCACATCCATGGTCAAGAAGGAGTCTAGAGGAGGAGGTGATTCTCAGCACTCCTTACACACTCTTTCAACCAATTCTCAGGCTTTTTAGCCACCTTCTTACTTCTACCTTCTGTCTTGCGATTCTCCTATTTCCTGAGAACAATGGAGAAACAGAGACTGGGGGAGACCAATGGTATTCAAAAGAGTTTCTGAGTTTTATATTTAGATTCCTTTTTCTTTCAAGTTTCTGGTTTAGAGCTTAATAACTTTAGTGTATATTAATAAGATCAGGTGATTTTACCTATTAAATTTGAAAGTCTACAATAGAATCATATTAGACTATTTTTTACCTTCTACTGTTGCATAAGTGATTATTAATTACAATTTAAATCTTAATATAATTTAAATCATCAAATGTTATATAATTTTGACATATTGACTACTAAGTTAAAAGGTACTAAAGTTTTATCAGCTTCATATTTTAATTCATATCTCTTCTTTATAAGGGTAAATCACAGTATAATTTAATTGCTTCTTTCTTTCCTATCTTTATTTCACATCTATTCTCTAGGTGGATATTAATATGCACTACTACCATATTTCACTGGTTAAATAAACCTTCTTTACAGTAATATTTTAAGATAAACTTCTTCAGTCCACTGGATTTTACTTCAGAGCTTTATTGCTGGGCCTGCTTACCATGAAATATTAGTATTTTGTATTATTTTTATATCAAAATACATAAATATTTTCTATGTTTGAAACTGAGGACTCAATCCTAGCTATTGTCAACAGCATGGAAAAGATTTTTCAAATTCATAAATTGTTCGTATTTCTGCTCCCTAAGACATTTTAGTAGGTAAAGTGATTTGCTTTATTCATACAAGACATTGTGGTTTATTTTGTATGAGGAATTTCAACACACTGAAAGGCCAAATGATTATTTCTGGGTTTGAAATATAACCTCTGTAAAACGCAAACATGCCACCTCCTTTTGTCACTGTCTTGACATCACGGGTGAAAAATAAGTTTGGATTTATGAGTAGGTCTTGAGAATGTTGGTAGGGGTGAAAGAAGTCCTATATCTTTCATGTTTTCTTTTAAAAATCCCAATTTGTTACCCTTTTATTTCAACTTAACAAAAGCCTCTTTGGTATCAACAAAGTGTAGAATACAGGTATAAAGAAATGATGAATACCCAGGCCTTGACTTCACAATCAACAAGGTGATAGAGTGGAATAAAATGATATATCCACAAATAACTATAATATATGGAAGAATATGATAAAAACCCATGAGTAAAAGTATAAAAAACATGCTTTAAGAGCACAGAAAGGAGTATTAGACGAGCTCCATGACAGTAGACAGCATGGAAATATCAGAAAGTGGGCGGCAAAAACCCCAGTTTGGCTGAATGATATATTAAATACTGGGGGACCGTACTTTTGTGTTTGTGTCACTATCTTCACTCAAATAATGAGGAGCCCCTCATGAAAAATCATATAAAGTCCAGGTTCCTCAATTTCTGACTTTTAACAAGGCAACATTATTAACTTCTTTTCTGCTTCCCAGTGTAAAGCAGTCATTAAATTTGGAAAGACAGATTCAAATTCCAGTCCTATCACTAACTAGCTGAGTGAAGTTGGACAAGTTAACTTCTCTGGGCCAATTCATCATTCCTTCTCTGTGATATGTGGATATTAATAACAGCACTTATTGCATAGGGTTATGGGAAAGTTAAATGAGTTAATAACATATGTACATGCTCAACAAATCATGGCTATTATTATAGCAAAAAAAATTCAATATTAGGAATCAGGAAATCTGATCTTTAGTTTGGGTACTACTGCTTGTAAGCTGTGTAACCTACATAAATTGCTTATTCTGTCTGGGCCTCAGTATCCCTATCTGGAAAAGTAGGGGATTGACCTAGACAACACATACTCTTCCTAAACTGTAATAGACTAGGTGCTGTAGATGACATTTTTATTTGACTTTGATACTGAACTATGCAATTGGATTAAATTGGATCAAATTGCCATCATTAAGCATATAATACATTGAAATTTTATTAAAAGGCTGAAAATGAAAGTGATAATAATGAGTTAGGCTGCAGAAGTAATTTCAAGTGCACACAAAAAGAGTAGTGATAGATCAGATCCTATTAACATCTGCCTGGATGTAAGAGAAAATAGACGGTAAATTTATTCAATTCAGATGCCAAGCTCAAAGATGTAAGATTTTGTAAGAAAAAAAGAAAAGAAAACATGCTCACCCTAATTTCAGTATTGGTTATCCTGACAGTTTAGGGCCTGAGTCTTCCTAATACAGGGAAAATTGTATCCAACTATAAGATATTTAATATGAAGAGGTTACAGGGTATAATAGTAATGTTTTTAAAATGTATTTAAAAAATCCAATGGTTGAACTAAACAAAGAACATGGAGAACAAAAATCTGAGATATGCCCCTGAGATGAGTGACCATATTAATCAACTATCATGTCCATTTTTATGTACACTAAGGACAGCCTGGGAATAGGAAATAGATATTACAGTAGAAGAAATGAAGTGCATCATCATTATATTTCTGCTTCTTCAATTTTTATTCCCTCCTTTGAAATCTTATCATTGTTCCCTATTAAATGTACAAAAAAGATGTTGATAATATTTGGAAATGTATCAAGAAGACAAAATCGCTCATCTATTTAACTAATTATTTAACTACAGTATTGAAATTAAATGCATCAGCATGTATATCTGAGGTAACGGTGTCCTTAGAGTCCAAACTCCCACAAGAAAAAAAAGTACTGAAAAATCTTTGGCTCATAAACATGGATGAATCTAAGATGTTTGCATAAAATTTAGCATAATATGATTATGTGGCTGATTAGAAATTTTCTGGAAAGGGCTATGTTCCATGTCCTAATAATTGGTTGATCAAATTTGTCTTTGATTTTTATATCTCTGATCAGTGCAGTGCATTATAACTCAGAACTAATGGAAATATAGTAAAGTGTGATATTTCTAAAGCAGCTAATAAAGTTTACTCAAAAAATGGCTTCTCAGAAATATGATTTATAGTTAATTAAGGCATCTAATGGCTATGCCTTATACTTCCAAATATCTAATTCATACAAAAATGTTTATATTTTATTAAATTATAAAATGTATATTATTTTTATGTTACATGTTGATAATTCATAATTGAATAGGTATTTTACAATCTTATTAGTATACTGGGTTGTTTATTTTTGTTGCAAAGTAAAAGAATAGCTTTCATTTTTGGTTAGTATCTCAAAAAACATCTCTTGTCATGTACTTCTGTGATTTTATATTTCTTTACTATAGAAACATGTGTATTTCAAACTACTCCAATTTATTTGTATGTTTATATCATATTCTCCTAAAATGTACCCCAGATTGGGAAATGACTGCCAAATGATCTCATAAATCAAGAAATGTAATTTTCCCAGCCGTTTATATGTATACTTGATACTCTGTAGAGGTGCTTATAAGCTTTAGTGGATAATAGTGAATTTGGATGGATATTTATGGTGTTTTCTTTGTTTTTTTGTTTTTGCGGTACCCGGGCCTCTCACCGCTGTGGCCTCTCCCGTTGCTGAGCACAGGCTGCGGATGCGCAGGCTCAGCGGCCATGGCTCAGGGCCCAGCCGCTCCGCGGCATGTGGGATCTTCCCGGACCGGAGCATGCACCCGTGTCCCCTGCATCGGCAGGCGGACTCTCAACCACTGTGCCACCTGGGAAGCCCTTTATGGTGGTTTGATTGAAGTAATGACCCTAATTTGGTAATACCTTTCTGTATCCATGCCATTAGTTAGTATTCTCCCTCTCAGAATTTGGGCTTGATCGTATGAGTGGCCTTGTTTAATAGGAGAGTAGCAAGCAAACAAATGCAAGCAAAGACTTGAAAAGCACTTACACATTAGTGCTTACCCTCTTTATATGTTTTATATGCTGTCACTAAATAAATAAGCTCTAGCTAGTCTCTGGATAATGAGATGCATGGCTCAGTCATACCTTTTACCTAGCAAACAGGGAGCCAGACTCCAGACCAGAGTGAGGCCATCCCAGATCAAGCAGCTTCCAGCATTAGAAATCCCAGTCAAAACCAGCAGAGCCTCACCAACTGAGCAGAACTGCCCATTTGACCCATAGATTTTTGAGTGATAACAAATGGTTGTTCTTTTAAGCTACTAAGTTATAGACTGGCTTTTTAAACAGCAATAAACCAATGATACAATATGTATTGGAAATAGACAACAGAACAAAAACATCTTTCCAAAGAACATTAACATGTTCATATCATATATCTGTTGTTATGTTAAAACTCCTTTGTGAGTAACTAGATTTTCAGTGTAGGAGACAATCTTGGATATGACCCCCTCTCTATCCTTGTCTTTATAGATATCCCTAACATTTGTCAAATCAATCAATAAACATTAGGCATCAACTAAGTGCCTAGAACAGCATAGATGCTGAAAATACAAAGGCGAATCAGCCAGACTTCTATCATTATGTTCACTGAGCTCACACGAACATCAAGTTTTTGGATTATTACAACATACTCTGACACTTGCCATGGAAAAGTCTTTGCTCTTCAAAGTCAAGCTGAATTCCAAAGTTAACTCTGTTTGTGTATTTCATTGTATCTGGCCATGATCTTCCCCTTCTCCCAGAAATTCTATAGATATGATATTCATTAGTTCTGTTCGTTAATACTTCTATTTCCCCTGCTTTGTGGGAACATGGTAGCATTGCACTTTCCTCATGCAGTAGATTGAAAAGTGGGCACAAACTATTTCTTGCCCTCTTTCCATACCCCTTTGCAATGTGTCTTGCAGCTCTTCCTGTTAAGAGGTAGGATCTATTTCCCCATATTGTCACTGGGCTTGGCCATACGATTTGCTTTAGCCAATGGGCCTAGAGCAAATGTAACCCAAGCTGAAACTTAAAAAACGCTTTCATTGCAGTTCTATTTACAATAGCCAGGACATGGAAGCAACCTAAGTGTCCATCGACAGATGAATGGATAAAGAAGATGTGGCACATATATACAATGAATGTTACTCAGCCATAAAAAGAAACAAAATGGAGTTATTTGTAGCAAGGTGGATGGACCTAGAAACTGTCATACAGAGTGAAGTAAGTCAGAAAGAGAAAAACAAATACCGTATGCCAACACATATATATGGAATCTAAAAAAAAAGGTTCTGAAGAACCTAGGGGCAGGACAGGAATAAAGACGCAGACATAGAGGATGGGCTTGAGGACATGGGGAGGGGGAAGGGTAAGCTGGGATGAAGTGAGAGAGTGGCATGGACATATATCCACTACCAAATGTAAAATAGATAGCTAGTGGAAAGCAGCCACATAGCACGGGGAGATCAGCTCGGTGCTTTGTGTCCACCTAGAGGGGTGGAATAGGTGGGAGGGAGGGAGATGCAAGAGGGAGGAGATTTGTGGATATATGTATATGTATAGTTGATTCACTTTGTTATACAGCAGAAACTAACACACCATTGTAAAGCAATTATACTTCAATAAAGGTGTTGAAAAATAAAAAGCGCTTGTGCATTGGGGCTTGCTCTTTTTGAACCCTGTGACTGCCACCATGTGAACAAGCCAAGGCTAGCCTCCTGATGATGAGGGACACCTGGATTGATTGCTCTGTTGTCCCAGCTGACGGCACACCCTCAGAACCAGAGCTGCCTTGTTGACAGGCAGCTATTCACAAACACCTGAGTGAGCCCAGCCCAGGCCAGAAGAACTGTCTGGCTGAGCCTAACACAAATTGCTATTCCATAGAATCATGAACTAAATAAATAGTTGATGTTATAAGCTTTTAAGTTCTGAGGTGGTTTGTTATGTCCTCAAAGCTATCTGATATATCACTCCTTTGAAGTTAAGCATAGCCATATGATTTGCTTCACCCAGTGAAATATTTCACTTCTGGCAGGTCTTTAAGAGCTGGACTGTGCTTTGGCCTCTTCTTTCTCTTGTCATGCTGACTGCAGAACTTTCAGATGGTGGGGACCCATAAACGTGGGTCCCTGAGTGGACATATAACAGTTCTTCCTCTCCTCCCCAGTACTGAGTTTTGGAGAACACATAGTTTAAGTAAGAAATAAATCTCAGTATTAAACCTCTGAGATTTTGGGTTTCTGTTACTGGAGCATAACCGAGCCCATTCTGACTAACACAGAATTTGGTACCCAGAAGGAAGTACAGTTATGATAGAAAATCTAAAATATTTAGCTATGACTTAGAAGCTCAGTGGGTGGTGGTGAGGAAAGTGTTGTTACAGGCTGGAAAGTTGGTAATCCACGCTAGCTGTGGTAAAATATTTGCTAAAGCTATTCACGCATGCCTCCCATTCTTCCCCTTTCTAAACAGAAATGTTTACCACGGTTGTTCTGTTCCTGTCCCACCAGTGTTTGTTTGTTGAGTGCACGTGTGTGTGTGTGTGTGTGTGTGTGTGTGTGTAACCAGGTAGGATAGATATTTTGTCTTTTCAGATCTTTATAACAACAGAAGTTTTTCTCCTGTTCTAATACAGGGACTACCAAGCCTCACCCAGAGATGCTGGACTTTGAGATTAATGTCATTACTGAATAGAACTTTTGGATTGTTTCACTTGTGATAGGAATGAATGTATATTGTAGTGTAAGGAGAGTGATATGTATATTGGTGACTAGAAGGATGGATTGTAGTAATCACTGGTGCTGTTCACCAGTAAATTTGGGTTAATTTTTCTTCTGGGCAAATGGTAGGATTACACTTTCCGGCTCCCTTGAAGATAGCATGCCCATATGATTTGCTTTTGTCAATGAAATGTGAGTGAAATTGATTTGTATCACTTTCAGAAAGAACCTGTTTGCCATTCATCTTCCTTTTGCCTATCATGTAAGTGAGGAAGTTCCAGAGATTGGTTGGAGCCTCCCTAAGCCATTTGGTTGCTTGGTGAGAATCTCATGGAGTGACGCTCTCCCCACCCTCTCCCTTCCTTCTACCAGAGATGAAAATACAGATGAGCAGGAAATAACTTTCTTTGTTGTTTTTAAGCCACTAAAACTCTTGGATGCTTTGTTACTGCACCATATCCTAGCCCTAACATCCTAACCAACGTAGAGTACTGAGATAGAAAAGCTACAGAGGCTGACCATCTTAGCAATTACAACATGAGTAGAATCCACAACTGACACCATCCACTGATAACTCCAAAAGCACCTTCACTAATGATTTCACGTGCTTCTCCAATTGTGTCCATTCTAAAAAATATGATTATGAGATTTCAAACTTCATTTTTTTTTAATTTTTGAAAATTTAAAACTACATATTCAGTATTGAGGAGGTACCAATGAGCAAGGACTACTTTTTCCTAGGAAGCAAAAAAAAAGGTGGAGGTGGATAAGGAAGGATGATTCACAAAACAAGGAGGATGGAACTGAATTCAGAATTCACAGAAGTTTCCAAGAAGAATTCAAACATATTTCCCACAGACTTGTGCATAAATTCCCAGTAATCCACAGTACTTCTCAGCAAACTGTGTGTGTCATAGCTTCGGTTGGGCCCCCTGCACGTATACAGAAATGCATGCACAATCACTGTGGTGCAAAAGTTAAAAATGTCATTGGAGTTTATATCTAATCAAAAGCTTTCTCTCTCTCTGAAGAAATATTTTCTCTAGCTCAGCGCAGAATTCATTCCACAACATTTAAGTGCTAAATCCCGTGCTGCGCACTGTACTAGGGTTAGGCAAGTGAAAGACGACACGGTACACAAGACTTAATGGGTCGCTGTCCTCCAGGAGTTTACTTTTTGCGGAGCATAGAAGTGTCCCCTTTTGGAGTTTTCACCCAGCCACCTCCAAGCCCCCCGTAAACGATTTCCGGTGAAAAGTCCCGCAATTTTCCCCTAATCTTTACAAATATTCTCGCTTTCCGAGATGTCATCGCCCTGGAAACTGAAGTTACTGTGGGTTCTCTCTCTGGACATTTGGCAGTTATTTCGGATGCAGCCGAATGACCGGCTTGTTCCTTCTCAGCAGCGGCGAGATCACAGTGACCCCCAAAAGTTTCCAGCACTTAAAGCACAAAGCGCAGCCCGAACCTTCAAGATACCGACAACTCTAGCGGCTTCCACCGCCTTTCTATCGTGAATCCTAAGGAAGTTAAGGTGGCTGGGTCGGACCCCGCAACGCGCGCAGCGCACTGCCCTGAGCGCTAAACCCACAAGGCGCACAGAGCCGAGAAGCCGAAGGCCAGGCTGCAAGCCCAAGTGTGCGAAGGGTACGGAAACACGCCCATCCCTGGTGGACTACAAGAACCGGCATGCACCGCGCCGCGGCAGCAAGCTCCGCTTCGGGACCCCAGCGCAAGGAGACCTGGGAAGTGAAGTCTCCGGGAGTCCGGAGTCGCGTCGCGAAGACAGAAAGGAAGCGTTGCTAGTCCGCTCCGTTAGCACGCCGGTTCCTGGCGGGGCTCCGAGCCTCTGGCTCCTGCTCAGGGTTTTCGCGGGCGGCGGGAGCGGTACGGCTCGCTTGAGTAAACTCCGGGGGGAGGGGAGACAGGGGAGTAGATGGGGAGGTGGGGTCAGCGGAAGCGGCAGGTTGCTTCCTTCTCCTCACGCTCCTTCCCCGCCTCTCCCAGAGGGAGCGGTGGGAGGGGGAGGGAAGGGCAGAGGGAAGGTAGTGTGACACGTGTCAATCAACCCCCCTCCGGGGGGCGCGCGCTCCGGGGCTCGCGCCGAGGGCTCGCGCCCCTGCCTCTCGTGCCTGCGCCGCTCGTATGTAAATGAGGGCGCGTGACGCGGGACGCAGATGGACAAGGGAAGAGAGAGAATGGCCGCTGCCGCCGCCGCCGCTGCTGCCGCCGCCGCCGCCGCCGCTGCCGCTCAGTGCCGGAGCCCTCGGTGCGCGGCGGAGAGGAGAGGATTCCGGCGGGAACTCGACTCTTGGCGCCACCGCCTCATGCACTGTGTAGGTAAGAGAGACACGGGCCGGGGCCCCGGCTCCGCGCGGCGACGGCTGCCGCAGCCCGAGGAGTTTGTGGCAGAGGGGTTTAGTTGAATCTCCCGTTCGGGTCAGTTCATTGAGGGAGCGAGATGGGAGCGGCGGCGGCGCGGCGGATCCGGCGCTCGCCTTTTGTCTGGGGGCTCCTCGCCCGGCGCGGTCCGCGCTCCTTTCCCCTCCTCTGCTCTTTGGCTCCCCGGGAACTGTTAGTTCGGACCCGCTCGCCGAGCCCCCAAGGAAACGGCTCGCTTGCGCTCTCCCCGAAACTCCTCGGCGCCCCTGGCCGCTCGCCGTCCACCCTGTCAAGAGGGAGGAAGCGGGCCGGTGGGTCCGCGCCCTGCCGGAGAGGAGCCCGCGGGCAGAGCCGGCGGGAGGAAGGCGGGCTGGTCCGCGCCCCCGCCGGGTGCACACACACCCCCTTCTGCCGCCGGGGTCCGGGCGGGCCGACGCGACAGGGTTCCCGGGGACGGGGACCTGAACGACCCCCGGGAGCTCGCGGGGCGGGGGCCGCGGGTGAGCCGGCTGGGGGCGAGGGGCGGCGGGGGCGTCGCCCGAGGGGCGGGGGCGCCCAACTCTGCCCTCTCGCGCTCGGCGGCGGCGGCGCCGTGTGTACTCCTTTAAGAAGGAGCCGCTCGAGCGCTGACGGTTGGGATTTGAAGTTCTTCCTCCCTCTTTGGAAGTCTGGACGGAGGGGGGGGGTGTTGCCATGGCGACGGCAACCCCCCTGTTCTCCTCGCGGACGCCCCGAAGACTCGGGTCCTCTTTTACTGTCATGTGATGGACCCTTCCTTGCACAGACACGCACATCGCCCTCCCCAACTCCCATCCCCGTTCTGCAATTCCGTCTTCCCTTTTGGTTGGGTCGGAATCTTTCTGCTTCAAACTTCTGGGCTCCGGGCTGTCATTCTGAGGGTTGCTCGGGGGTGGCGAGAGGTGGTGGGACCTCCCCACCTTGCCGCCGTCGCTGTTTTGTCTGAGTAAGACGTGTGCGTGGAGCTGTTATCCAGCAGGTTGGATAACACCGAGTGGGCACCGAGGGGATAACGCGGTTTTTGGGATGGGGTGTGTTGTGTTTGTTTTGGAAGGGGTTGATGGGTGGGAGAGTAGAAGAGGTAGAGGGAAGGTTTTATTGTTTAAGGAGTGGATAGTGGCAGCAGCTTGCTCGACTGGCAGTTAAATCTTGGCATTTGGAGTTGAGGAGTAACCTTAGTGACCTAAGAAAACAACTCTCGTACCCTGTTTCCATCTGTTCTTGCGCCACCTCGCGCCCCTTTTCCCCAAGCCCCCTCAGATTAGTTTGGTTAGCGCCTGAAGATCTTTCTTGTTTTTCACTAGTGAAAAGGAGATCGTGGTAGGATAAACTAGTACAACTTCAAATCAGAAATGTGCACTGCAGAATACGGTGGATATAGGAAAACGTACGAGAAGGAAGTTTGCTCTGAGTAGGGGCATTTAAGTTATGTTCAAGCAATTCACTGTTTTACGCTTTAAAATATGTTTTGTTCTTATCTAAGGAAATGTTCTAGGAAATAGCTTTAGTCAGGTATTCATAAGTGATTTTATCTCTTTTTAAAAAGTGTAAAAAAACCCTCACGGTATTCTTATATAAAAATTTTAAGCGAAGGGTTGCTGGTGCTTCCCGAATACAAAATGGACCCTGTTTTTATAATTGCTTATGTAAAGATCTCTTCCACTGACAACCTGTTTGAAAATTGTTGAGTTCGTTCAGTTAGAACGATCAGGCAGGATGATAGCATTGTAACACTGGCTCGAGATACTATTGTGTTAAGTTTTGCCGAGGCACAGTTATTTGATGGTATCTTTGGACAATTTTTATATTTTAGAATACTTTGGCTTTTTCTTTTTTCTCGCTTGTTTAGATGCATTAAGTATGGCTTCGTCTCACAAAAATATATGTGCTTTTGAAAAATAGTCGAATTTTAATTAAACACAAAATTAATTGGATTTGATGGAAGAAGGGAAATAGGATGTCCTTCTGTCTTACCTACTTGGATATTCAAGTAGGATTGGAAGACATTGAAGATTGTGTTAATGCTGTGTGTCTAATATGTAGTCTCTATATTACATTTTTAATGTAGTATACAGTTGTATCGTATTTGAAAGAAAATTTTTTCCTGAGCTCTAACTGTATTTGAGAATTATTTCCCACAGTCCCAGTCCTAGTCAGGAGACCTAGGAAGATCCATCTCATAGTTTGTTTTTATCATGCTTGTTTTTTAAATAAACAATAAAACTCTCTTAGCAGGATATACACTGGTTGATTGGGTTTTTTTCAGTAGTCTATATGTGAAGCACCTACTCACAGTATGAATTGGGATTAAATGTATTTTGTGTAACTCTTTTAAGTCACCTTTTGCTATTACTTTGTAAATATATTTGAAAAAAGCTATATTCTTTTTACTTTGCATGTGTGTATGTGTGTGGATATATATGTGTATATGTACTTCTGTATTGAATATTCATTGCTCTTATTGGTTGAAATTATTTTTATAAAATATTCTTTCTGCCTTTGGGGAAGAAAATGATCCACAAGTCTTATTTTTAAATGAAATATGGAAATTGTAAGCAGTGTCTCAGGGCCTTACAGCAAATTAGTATTGAGCCAGTAGTGAAGTTTTAAAATCTCAGTTCTTAGCCTAAATCTTTAAAGTAATCTCATTCATTTTTTAAATAGCATATATAAATATTCTAATTTTATGAGCAAAAAGTTCATTTTCCTTGCCATGACTGCTTGTAGTTAGCTAAGATGTTTAACTCTTGATATGAAAAATGATATTTACCTTTATTTGTGGAACTCATCTCTTTAGGTTAGGTTTATGGTTACTCTGTGATTTAATCCTGGTTTTTCTTTTTTTATAATTGAAGAGTTGTCCTGTAAGCTGTGTGGCCCAATTAATAGCTTTATTTACAATGTGGTGCTTTTTACAATTTGATTTTTCTCTGTAATCATCCTGTACTGTGCTATACTTTTGAATAGGTTCATCTAACAAATGTTTGAGTGCTTATTGGATATAATAAATAGTATCCTAGTACTCAGCATGTTGAGTGATGACAGATATAGTCCTGGATCTTATGGAATTATATATGGAATATATAATTAGTATCTGATAAATCATATAATTTAAAGCAAAGTCAAGTCCAGGATAAAAGAAATGCATTAGTATATTTTTAAACATTATCAGGACTTGTGTAGTCCATTAGGATATTTGATCTGGGAAATAAGTTCTGTTTTGTTTTAACTTTTAATTTTGATATAATTCCGAACTTACAAGAAAAGTTGGAAGAATAGTACCAGGAACTCCTCTATACCCTTACCCACATTCACCAATTGTATTACATTTTGAAGTATTTGCTTTATCATTCTTGCCTTATATCTATTTTTTTTTTTTTCTGAACCATTTGAGGGTAATTTGGAGACATGATGCCTCTTTACCCCTAAATTCTTCAGTTATATTTCCTAAAGCCAAGGACATTGGCTTACCTAACTACAGTATAGTTATTAAAACCAGGAAATATAACATTGACATACTATTAATGATACTATTATCGAATTCATAATCCATATTCAGATTTTATCCATTTTACTTTATAAGCTTTTCCCCCTAGCTAGGATCATACATTGCACTTGGTTGTCATATCTCTTTTAGTCTCTTTAAATCTGGAACACTTTCTCAGCCTTTCTTGTATTTCTTGACCTTGACATTTTTGAAAAGTATAGGAGAGTTATTTTGTAGAATGTCCCTCAATTTGAATTTGTCTGTTGTTTCCTCCTGATTAGATTGGTTATGCATTTTTGGCAGGAATATCTCTGAAGACATGTTCTGTCCTTCTTAATACATCATATCTTGAGATTCATAATGTTGTTTTGTCCCAGTGTTGGTAGCTTTGAAAATCTGGTTAATGTGGTATTTTCCATATTTCTCCCTGAAAGTTACTATTTGTCCTTTTGTAATTAATATGTAATTTGTGGGGAAATACTTTTGAGGAACAGCATATTTACATAGTCTCATCAAAACTTTACCCACAAGTTTTAACATTCATTCATGATTTTTCTAGCTTCATCATTCTGTAACTAGTAGTTGATATTCTGTCATAAAGCAGTCTATCCTGTCTTCTTTATTTATTTTTGTTAGTTATTTTCATCCGTATGAACTCATGGGTTCTTATTTTATTGAGTGGTTAAATCCATTACTGTCATTATTTTGATTTCCAAATTGTCCCAGGTCTGGCCAGTGGGAGCCTCATCAAGCTGTCCGGTGTTTTTTGACAAATCACACGTCTCCCCAACCCCTCCCTGCCCAATGATTATTTTTGAGCACTTCCTTCCTGCCCAAACAAGATATTCCAGGTTCATCTTGTACTTCACATGTCCCAGCCCCGACATCAACCATTTTTCCAAGGAGCCCTCCATTCTTTTTAGTGGAAAATAGATTTAGATACCAAAACATGAACACGAGGTGTCTGGACTGTTTTTTTTTTGTTTTTTTTTTTGCGGTACGCGGGCCTCTCACTGCTGTGGCCTCTCTCCCGTTGCGGAGCACAGGCTCCGGACGCGCAGGCCCGGCGTGGCTACGGCCCACGGGCCCAGCCGCTCCGCGGCACATGGGATCCCCCCGGACCGGGGCACGAACCCGCGTCCCCTGAATCGGCAGGCGGACCCGCAACCACTGCGCCACCAGGGAAGCCCCCAGGACTGTTTTTAAGCCCTCTTTTTCTGATTCAGAAGTTAATGATCAGTGTAACCGATTTGCCTAAGGTTACAACAGTAAAACAATGAAGATTTGATTAGAATCATTTAATAAACTCCAACATACCATTGCTGTCCAGTAGAAATAAAATGGGTGCCAAATATATTATTTAAAATTTTCTAGTTGCCACATTAAAAAAGCATGTTTGATTTAGCTCAATATATTAAAAATATTTTAACATTAATCCATATAAAATTGTTGAGTTAGTTTACATTCTTTTTAAAACATTAAGTCTTTGAAATCAGTTATTATAGCATATCCCAGTTTGGACTAGCTACATTTCAGGTGCTTAGTAGCCTCATGTGGCAAATGGCTACCACATTGGACAGCACAGTTTTATAGTGTAGTGACTCCAGCCAAGGCTTGATTATCTTGGTACCACTTATTTCAAATCTGTTGATACTAACCAAACTGATAGCTTTCCCCAAATCTTCTATTCCCCAAATCTTTTATTTGAATAACGTAATATAGTGAATGGGAATATAGGCACTGGAGCTAGACTACCTGTGTTTGAACTCTAGCTCTCTAGCTGTTACCACCTACCAGGGTGGACAAGTTACTTAACCTTTCTGTACTTCAGATTCTTACCTGTAAATTGAAGATAATGAGGTTGTTCGAAAATTAACTGTGTTGATATATGTTAATATGTGTCTGCCATATAGAAAACATTCCGTAAACATTTGCTGTTATTATTATTTATGCAGGCTGTTAAAAGCTTTGAGCTTTATGTTTTTGCCAGTAGATTCTTTCTGGTGGGAATGCTGATGAACAATGAAGAGATCATGAGGCATGTTAGAGAAAAAGATAGTAAGGGCTTGAAAGATCTATATTCTAGGGTATTCTTGAGCCGTAGAGTCATGGAGTTTAAGAGTCACAGTATAATCACTTAGCTTGATCTTCGCTTTTTATGTATAAGAAAAGCAAAAGACATTTGATGCCGTCCTATGTTGCAAGGAACGTTTTGGCTTTGTGGTAGCTGAATACAAGAAATCCGTTTAAATTCATTAAAAAAAATCTGTATCATTATATCATCTTGAACCTACTCTTTGTTGGTACCTACTCTCTGTACTCTTCCTGTTAACCACATCACTGTCTTAGAGTTCTACACTCTACAGGTGTTTGCAGAGTAGACTTTTCCAAACTACCTGCCCCATTGATAATCAGCAGTATCAGGGGCAGAGGATATTCTCTTCCTCTATTTTTTAACCTCTGAAGAAGTTACGGGAGCACTTCATAGAGCTATAACACTTAAAGATGGGATAGTCCAGGTAAATAAAGTTCTAGATAATCAACTTGACACTTCTTTCCGGCTGCTTCTTGCCTCCTCCTCTTTTATTTTTCCACCAACTTCTACCTCATCTTGTCACTATTGCTATGTAAATTCTGGAAGAGTAGATTTACTTAGAAATCTGGATTTGATGAGAACTGGTATGAATGGGTCAACTACCCAAAAACTTTGCACAACTGTCTTTTCAGGCACTAGCAGATTTTTTATCCATTAAAAAAAGATGTGAATTAAAGCACTATCTAATAATATGTATCAGGCAAATGGAATCTGTGATGAGCATGAGTAGTTGGGTGGTAAAGACATATCCACATTTCTCTGTAAATAGGCACATTGTGAATTTTGCTTGTAAAATTTGAAATTCTGTGTACTCTTGGATTGTATACTTGGAAGTTCTGCCATCCTTGGGTTCAAGCAGTATATGAATTTCGTATATTTGCATATGTTAGAAACAGGCTGTATGCTGGTCTGAGCATATCACATGTATTCTCCTTTCTGTGTGGTGCTGTCTCTTCCTGTGTCTGCTACTTCCCTTGGCTGGTTACATTGTGTATCCCTCCCTGTTTGGCGGGGTACTGTGATAAGTTCCTGTTATGTCACCAGAAGTAGCTATTATGTATCCTCCACGCTCCCCTGGTTTATCTTTCAATCCTGGTGTTTAATTCTTCTACCACTGTGCAGTCTTGGGAGGAGCAACAGAGGCATGTAGATTTTTGGATATGCAATTTTTTCTTCCTTTTTGGTAAATCCAGTTTTTCAATTATAATCTCATACGTTATTGAGGTTTAGAGTTTCTATCTTTTTCTTTTTTGATAATATTCCTTCTTTTTTGGGTGTGTGTGTGTGTATTTTATTCACCACAGAATAAAGATAGGAGGCTGTGACTAGGCCCAGACCAACCTACTGCTACCATTAGGAAACTAATTAAGGTAACAATGCCATATTTACATTTGAAGAACGGCACTTTGCTCTTAATAAAGCTAAATAAAAATTTGTTTTGAGGATTTTTATGTTTTCTAGAAAACAGCTTACAATGAAGAATCACTTTTCTATATCTCCTTTCCTTTTATATGGTTTTCCCATTAATTGGCAACAACCCTGCTTACTTATATTTGCTTCTTTGTTTTTCTTTTCTCTTTACCTTGATCTGTTACCAAGTTATTATTATTTTCTTTACAATATCTCTTGGATTCAGTTTTTCTGATGAAGTGTTAAGCACTTGGGCCGATTTAGGTAAGACTCTAGTTTATATCAGTATCTGCATCATTGATTTTACTGTCCTTCAGTCTAGCTTATAACCTGTATTAAATCATTATTTGGAATAGCTACTTTGATTTTGTACTTTACAAAGCAGTAGTGTCTCCCACTTGTCTTTTTTCATCAAATGAAAGCTCCTGACCGTATCCAGTTAGTTGGTCATAGTCCACCGGGCTCCTTCCCTGTTTGTTTGCCTGGTTTCTTCTTTAGACAGCCCAACCACTTTCATCTGCCTTTACTTTTGTTTTGTACACATTGCTCCAAATTCTTGAGTATCTTATTAATCATAACAGCTACCCTGCCTGCATCCTCAGTCTCCTTTAAAATTCAGTTGTAGCCTAGAGTCTTTTCTAAAATATTTCTTGAAAAACGAGTTTGAGACTTTCTCTGTTAATTCATATTGGCCAGTTCTTTTCTGATGGCTATGTGTAAGGTGTGTATGTAGGGAAGAAGCTTTGTCCAGTCGTCTTCATATTTAAATAGTAAACTATTTAGTAAACAGTTTAGGGACAAGGGGCTAAGTCTTCACAAATGGTAAAAAGGATTAAGAATTGAAAGAACATAGTTCCTTTTTAGCCTCTATTGTTTTAACCTTAGGCACTGAGTCATTTCACTTTACATAGCTGGAAATCTACGGATAATAGATTTATAGCTGTCCTTAAATGTTCACTATCTTTTGTTTTTATGAAAGGTGTTATAATACTTACATAGTAGTGGTTTCTGGGCTAAAAAGATAAATTAAGGAATTACCAGCATAAAGATGATATTTAAATCCTTGAAATGGATGAGACCACCTAAGGGTCAGGGATAGTATAACTAGAGAGGAGTACTCAGTACCATGTCTTAAGGAATCTTAGCATTCCTTGGATGGAGGAAGAGGAGCCTCAAAGGAAAGCCACCGGACTTTCACACTGAAAAGTAAGGCCACTGGCTATGTCGGAAAACCAGGAGAGATGGTATTACCAAATCTAAGAGAAGAGTGTTAAAATAAGGAGGGATTGTTATATGTTGATGAGATGCCAAGTACCCTTAAACAGGGAAATGTGCATTGTTTTTGGCAGCATGGAAGTTCTTAGTGACCTTGACCGGATGAATTTCAGCAGAGTGGTAGGGATGGAAGCTATATTGTAATAGGTTAGAAAGTATTTAAGATGTATGGAAGAGGAGAAACCATTTGAGAAGCTACATTTTGAGGAAGAACAGATGTATAGAGCAGTAATTGGAAGGGTGTGGGATCTAGGGATGTTTGTTTTATGCATGGATAATAAGATGGAGAATACTTTTTTGAATTGATAATATCCATGATTACTTTATATGTTAATTAAGCTGAGACTTGATAGCAACAAAATATTGAGAGATGAATTAGATAAATAGGATGGGCTTGGTTTGAATCACTGAATGTGAACTCTAAAATTGTTTCTTTTTCTCTTCAAAACATATTTTCCTAATTAAGTTCATCAAGTAAAATATGGTTTGTGACATTAGTGTGTTACACAGTTTAAAAGATTGATTTTTTCCAGTTAATTTACTCTTGTCAGTCAATCATCAAATATCTTGAGTCCTACTGTGTGCTGGTTGATGGGAGTGTAATTCTGTGTTTCTTCCTTAACCAGGTTCTGAACTAGAAATAGACTTAGGAATCAGGGATCGAAATGTTAGCTTTTTAGATGGTAAGGTTGTATTGAAGAACCTGGCTTGTAGCTGAGGCCAGAATTAAGACAATATCATCCTGAACTGAACTTACCAACCTATCAAAGACAGAGCAGCTAGAGCTGCAGGCCTCTTCTAAAATACAAGGAAGCTCTACCCCATGTGGTTTGCTTATAGGTAGGTAGGACCATCTAGGCAGAATGAACGGTAGGCTTGAACATGCATGAAAAGTGACCTTTAAAACATTAATCCATTCCACTAGGAACAACTATCAGCATGTTGCCAATACTAGTTATTCCTCTCTCCTTTGGTAGGATGAATAAGGGGTAGAGAAAAGGGCAGAAGCTTCTTCCAGAATACTTCCTCTAAAAACGTGATAAGAATTAGGAGAGGTGGGAACTGTGAGTTGGGTAAAAAACTAATTCCTACACTAGGAATTCTTTGCTTTTAAAGAGCTCACAGTTATCAAGGGTGTTAAGTATTAGAGATGGCATAATATAATGGAAAGGCTTAGGAGACAGCAATTAATTTTGATTTGAAGAATCTGAAATGACTAGGCTTCAAAGGATTGACTGAAAGCTGGGGTTGGCAGACTTTTTTTTTGTAAAGGGCTGGATGTAAATATTTTAGGCTCTGTGGGCCATATGGTCTTTATTGCAAGTACTCAACTCTGCTGTTGTAGCACAAAAGCAGTCTATAAATGAATGAACTTGGCTGTGTTCCAATAACAAAATTATTTACAAAAATAGGCAGATTTGGTCTACTGGCCATGGTTTGCTGATCCCTAAGTTAAATGATCCAGCAGAAAAGTAGGTTGGAAGGAACAGGTTGAAGGATAGTGTAAACAAAGGTATAGAAGTCTAAGTAATGTATATTCTGAAAATATTCAGCACTCTAGTGTCACTGGAGTATAGGGTGGGAGTAGGAAGTAGGACTGAAAGTATAAATTATGGCATCTATAAGGAGGAAATTATAAGCCTTTGAAGTTTTTTTTTTGTAATGGGTAATAAGCATGATCAGATAAGTCGGCTTATTTTAATTTTGAACATCTGCTGTTGGTTCAGGTTCCAGGGTTTTTTTTTATTTCTAATAGTTTTAAGAAGCTCAAATTGAAGCAGCCCTTTTAAGTCAAAACTGGGAAAACGAGCAATCTCCACTTCAATAAATTAATTAAGATATTGGATTGCTGAAGTACTCTCAGATGGCACCCTTCTTTTTTGCTTGGGTTCTGAACAACTTGAAAATTAAAACAAGGAGAAAGATGGAAGTAGAATATTACTTTATTACTAATAGAGGCCAAGCTAGAGAAATAGGTTGGTGAAGGAGTCAGGTGTTCTGGCATAAGCCAATTTATCCACCCAGTGCTAGGCATACTAGGGAAGCAGAGCGGAGTATGAGCTCTCTGTGAGTATGTTCTCCCGATAGCTACTCCTAGGGTCTACCCAACTATTCTTTACAAAATCACCAATCAGATCAGTCTCTTCGCTCCGTAGGAGTGAAGAGAGGCTCAGATTGTGCTTATGACCATCCTTCCTCATAGAAACAGGGAGCAAGGAAAAGGTGTTACTCCTGTAACAATCAAGGCTAATTTTTGCAGAGTTGTATCTGGGCATAAGTGTACTGGAAACAATACAATTGTCATTATACTGAAAACAACTCAGACTTGCATATTCTAAATATTTTTTAAAATATTTAATTCTAGTGTTTGAAACACTCATATATTTTTTAAACTCTTAAAATAAAATTGGTAGTCTTGTTTTTTTGATGAACTAGATTTTTCTACAGGCCTATGTAAGATACTTAAATAAAATGCATATTTGGCTAGAAAAGAAAGACAAGACTTCCTTCTTTATCAGTTTTCAATTGACTTTTTAAATTTAGAAGGAATTAATATAAAAGAATTGACCACTGTTTCTTTAAGTGGAAAAAGCAGATACTTTGACAAATAGATTAGCCTTTTTTTTTTTGCGGTACGCGGGCCTCTCACTGTTGTGGCCTCTCCTGTTGCGGAGCACAGGCTCCGGACGCGCAGGCTCAGTGGCCATGGTTCACGGGCCCAGCCGCTCCGCGGCACGTGGGATCTTCCCGGACTGGGGCACGAACCCGCGTCCCCTGCATCGGCAGGCGGACTCTCAACCACTGTGCCACCAGGGAAGCCCAGATTAGCCTTTTAATTAGCTTGGATTATGGGTGCTTATGCAGTTTATTCACGGGTATCCCTCTCTCTTTTTTTTTTTTTTTAAATGTCATCAGTTGTTCTTCCTTGTTCCCTTCTTCTTTCCTTTCGGAACGTTTCAGTACTGAAACCATCAGGTGGGACCAAACAAAGTGTCCACACTGGTTAGGGTATATGGGGGGAGGGGGCATGTCCTCTTGAAGGAGTGGGTATGTCAGAGCCTGGCAGGGTTGAGGAGGGTCCCCATGTGGGTTGATGGAGCTGGAGGTATGAGGAGCAGTCTGAATAGGAGGGGCGCACTAGTGTGAGGTGTTGGAGCCAAGCAGGGTCAGATGGGTATTTGTGAAGGTGAGTAGCCTGGTACAGAGTAAGAGGGATAAGAGGGCATCTACTAGGAGGTGATGGCCACCAGGGGTGGCAGCAGAAAGTCATCTGTGTAGGAGGGTAGCCTGGTTTGGGTGTATTCAGCCTCAAGTTGGATATTGTGGGAGGCCATGGTTGGAGGCATCCCAGTGCAATACCAGAACCTGAGGGTGGGGAGAGGAAGACATCCCAGTGGAGGATCAGCTCAACATGGGATGTTAGTGCCTAAGCAAGATGAGGAGGATATTCTTGTAGGAGGAGTGCCAGGCATGAGGAATAGGGGAGGTTATACCCGTGGAGGAAGTATGTGGGTGTTGGGGCAGAGAGGGGTAAAGAGAGCGTCCGTGTGGGGATGGGGAAGCAGCCACAATGGGAGGCTGGTAACATACAGGGAGACTAGTCAAATAAATCCTTAAGGATAATGGGAGCCAGCCTGTCACTGTCTGAGAAGGGAGTTACCGTTATGGAAGTGGAAAAAACTAGAATGCTTTCTGTAGTGTTGGATTGGAAAAGAGATACTGGTATGTGAATTCATGATTTTTCTTATATATAGATGTAGAATATAGAAATATATACTTATGCCCTAAACTGTTCACTGAGAAGGCACCTAGGAGCAGTGACACCCCAATAGCAGTGAGCATGATGCTTCATTGTTAATTTCCTGATTTTAATGGTCATATTTGTAAGAGAATGCCTTTGTAGGAAACGCTTATTAAAGAATTCAAGGGTGACGGGTTATCATGTAGGCCATTTACTCTCAAATAGCTGGAAAAGTAAAAGGTTTTACCATACTTAAAACATTTTCTGTAAATTTAACATTGATACAAAGTAAAAATAAATACTTAAAAGCAATGTCATTAGTCTAAATATTACATTCTCTTGAATTAATCACTTTCAGCCCTTAAAATCTCATAGTTGGTAATATATAAACTGACACTTTTCAACACTAAGAATTGCCCTTTGAAATAATGATAGCTAATGTCTATTGAATGCTTACCATCGTGTGTTAGACACTGTGCTAATAAGCTTTTATTTGTATTAATCACATTTAATTTTCACATGTGAAATAGTACAATTTTTATCTTCATTTTGCAGATGAAAAAACCAAGGCTTAGAGAAGCTGACTTGCCGAAGACTTTTCATCTAGAAAATATGAAGATAGAATTAACATATAAGTCTATATTACTCTTTTGGTGAAACCTAGTTTAAAAATTAGCAAGTCTGATCCCTCCTGCTTTCTGATCAGATAGTTGCATTTAAAACTTTAGTACCAGAGCTGTTCTCTATTTTATTTCAGAACTTTGAAATCAGGAGTAGGGAGAAGTATTCTGGGCCTAGACCTCCTTGGCCTTTTGTTCCTGGCCCTGGAATAAGAGAGAACCAGGGGCTTCTGTATTTGAATGCACATATTACAGTTAAGTGTTCCCTTGAGATGGGTTAGTCAGGGAATAATATCCCCAACTTCTTTCTTGGTCTTAACATTGGGAACGGGGCAGGGGAGGTAAGAACATAGAGTTAGTGGGGCAAGGTATTACCCCAGCATAGATTGTCAATGTTAAGTTTTAGTCTTGATGTAAAGATATACAGTTAACCCTCTATCCCAATTCCAAGAATGATGGCCATCCCCTTTCCAACTCCTTTGAACTTTTCCCAAGAATGGCAAGTGATCAAATAGAAATAGCTGATGACAATTTATTGTTTCATTTTAGCTGTCCTTTGCCTATGCTCCCCTTTACCCATTTAGCGTAGTATAGGAAAGTAGTGCCCTGGTAAAATATGTGTTTGGGTTTTTTTTTTTTTAAACACTAATATTATGGCATCAGCTTAATCTTTACCTGTTTTTTCTCCTTTGCCTTATTATTTGACCTTTTAATATTTCTATTCTAGCACAGATATATACAACTCATAAATGAAGTAAAATTTCCCTATATGACTACAGATTAGCTTACTTACCTAACTTATCTTACTAAGTTATCTTAGTTAACTAATTTATCTTCATTCTTCTCCTCAGTCTGAACCCATAGGTGCTTTCATCCTTGTCAGAGAGTGAGTTTTTTCTGACTCTTTCATTCTTTAGACCTATTCTGAAATTGCTGTTTTGTTTTTTATCAAGAATAATTGGATTTTCAGTGTGGAAGGAAGCATGGCCATCTGCTATAATCCTTTCATACATCTCTTTTCTCTTCATAATTTTTTCAGTAAATATTTATGGGCCAGGCATTGTGCTAGGCATTGTGCTAGGTGACTCAGATGCATTAGATTGTCTTTGTAGTGAAGACAAGCCTCTCCTACTCTGAAGTGTGGTAAATGGTATAATAGAAGCACTTACAGTATTAAAGTTGTGGTATAGAGAAGAGTGATCAGGTTTCTTTGTATGGGTCCAGGAATGACTGTGGGACATGAGAAGAGAAAAGAGAAATAGAAGCTGAATCATGGAGAAACATCTAAGCAGAATATAACAATAATTATTATTATTTTAAATTATTTTATTTTACTGTTCATTAGGCATTAAGTGCTTAATTACACTAGAATTCATTTGATTTTCAAAACAGTCACATAAGTAGAAACTATTTTTATCATCCCCACTTTACAGATAAGGAGGTTAAGTAACTCACAGGTAGTGGAAAACCATTGAAGGATTTTAAAGCATGGGAGTGACATAATTTAATTTGTGGTTTTATAAGATTACTTGGCCAGTAGAGGAATAGGAAAATAGGACAGGCAAATGAATCGGGAATGTCAGGATAGCCCAACCAAGAAATAATGAGGCTCTGAAATAAGGGTAGTGGTAGAAATGGAGGAGGGAGAAGAATTCAAGAGATAAGTTATTACAACCAACAGATTTTAGTCATAGATGAGCTGTGGGCATACAGAAAAAGGAGAAAGTAGAGAATCATTTCCAGGCTTCTGTTTAAGAGGCCTGTTGGATTGTGGGACCATTATCCAGGATAGGACATAGAGTGGTTTTCATATTTGAGATAATAGCGTCAGTATATAGGCGTATCAATATCTAGGATCAACCATTAGGGTGTGCTAGTTTGCTGTAAGCCAGTTTGTTGCAAGAATATGTACAGCAAGACCGCTAAGGAAACCAGTCATACAGTGGAATATAGTAGAGTATAAATTCTGAGCTTTCTTAACTCAGAAATTTTGCTGCAGGAATGATGTGGCACCTCTGCATTCTTGAATTCTTAACATTTGTAGGTCCAGGGGTGGCTTTGGACCTTGATTATTATCATGTGTGGTGTTTTGTTTCCCTCCCCACCGCCCCCCCCCCCACACAAATTTTATCCATTATTATCTGTCAGGAAAATACAGCCTAGATAGACTTAGTAATTTTATGTTGTATTTTTTTGTTTAGTATGTGAATAACTTTATAATTATTATAAGTAATTTGGAAAGACTACCTGAAGTCAGTTTTCACAAATTGTCGAAGTTAGTAGAGTGAATGTAACATGGTTCACAATAGGTTTTAGACTTCCATAGCTTTGACATATAATGACTACTTCTTTAAACAAAACCCTAAACATTTCCTTGTGACCCTCATTTTCTCTGTCTCCTCCCATTTATTAGCCTATCTCGATATTTGATTTACTTGATCTCTCTCCACTTGTATCTCTTTCAGGTACCCTAAATATAACACATCTAAAACTGAACTCTTGATCTCCCTCTACCAAATACCAAATCTGTTCCTCTGGTTTTCTTCATCTCATTATACCTAGTTTCACAAGTCAGAGACCTGGAAGTCATCTTTCACTTACTGTCCATCTCCTCTCCTATACCCAGTTCACCGATTATTATTTATTATGCTTCCAAATATATTTTTTATTTGAATTTTATTTTATTTATTTTTATACAGCAGGTTCTTATTCATTATCTATTTTATACATATTAGTGTATATATGTCAATCCCAATCTCGTGATTCATTCACCACCACCCACCCTCCCGCTTTCCCCCCTTGGTGTCCATATGTTTGTTTTCTACATTTGTGTCTCTGTTTATGCCTTGCAAACCGGTTCATCTGTACCATTTTTCTAGATTCCATATATATTCGTTAATGTACGATATTTGTTTTTCTCTTTCTGACTTACTTCACTCTGTATGACAGTCTATAGGTCCATCCATGTCTCTACAAATGACCCAGTTTCGTTCCAACAGATGACCAAGAGGCACATGAAAAGCTGCTCAACCTCACTAATTATTAGAGAAATGCAAATCAAAACTACAATGAGGGAGCTTCCCTGGTGGCGCAGTGGTTAAGAATCCGCCTGCCAATGCAAGGGACATGGGTTTGAACCCTGGCCTGGGAAGATCCCACATGCTGCAGAGCAACTAAGCCCATGTGCCACAACTACTGAGCCTGCACTCAAGAGCCTGTGAGCCACAACTACTGAGCCCACATGCCACAACTACTGAAGCCTGCGTGCCTAGAGCCCGTGCTCCGCAACAAGAGAAGCCACTGCAATGAGAAGCCCGTGCACTGCAACGAAAAAGTAGCCCCTGCTCACCGCAACTAGAGAAAGCCCGCGCACAGAAACGACGACCCAGCACAGCCAAAAATAAAAACAAACAAATAAATAAATACATTTATAGAAAAAAAAACTACAATGAGGTATCACCTCACACTGGTTAGAATGGGCATCATGAGAAAATCTACAAACAACAAATGCTGGAAAGGGTGTGAGGAAGGGGAACCCTCTTGCACTGCTGGTGGGAGTGTAAATTGATACAGCCACTATGGAGGACAGTATGGAGGTTCCTTAAAAAACTAAAAATAGAATTACCATATGACCCAGCAATCTCACTACTGGACATATACCCAGAGAAAACCATAATTCAAAAGGACACATGCACCCCAATGTTCACTGCAGCACTATTTACAATAGCCAGGTCATGGAAGCAACCTAAATGCCCATCGACCGATGAATGGGCAAAGAAGATGTGGTACATATATACAGTGGAACATCACCCAGCCAAATATATCTTAAGTCCATTCTTTTCCCTCCATTTCCACTCCAGTCTAAGTAAACCTTACTTTTTTGCCTGGACTACTGCTCAGATTCTTAATAGTTTCCCCTCTTCTGCTCTGATTCTTTTTAGTTTAATCTTGTGTCCTACAACAACAATATGATGACGTTTTTGCTCTATTCTCAACCAAACGATGACTTCCTTTTGCACCAGAGGCAAAAGCATGGAAGTCTGAGATATTGTTTTTTGGAAAATTATTATAGCATGCCCAAAAGTTGCAATGTGGCAGGAACCATGAGAGTACAAAAATTGACTTGACACCAGACTGTGAATGTTTCCCCCCCCACCAAGGAATTAGTCCTTATTCTGATATTTAATTGAGTGTCAATTGACATTTTTGTTAGTTTGCTTTTAAGTGGTGAAGTTCACAGGAATGCCACTTTCCACATTCTATTCAGTGAATTTACTGTTGCAGTTATGTTTTATACCAGTCCTCTGCAAACACTGATTACTCTTTCTCTGGGGAAATCAAAAGTAGCTTTCCCAGGAGAATATTTGAAAGCTTGGTCATAATTTATAAAAATCATTATGGGAAATTTTAAATATACAAAAAAGAAGAAGAAAGCATAATGGATCTCCATATTTCTGTGACCCAGCTTTAACAATAGTATTGTAGGTTCTGGACTGATTTTTAATAGTAGAATTTTTATTAAACAAAGCATTTTATATGTTGGTTGTCTGAATGCAGCAATCAAACCGTTCCATGTTCTAATGTGAACAAAGCCAGATTACACATTTTTTGTTGTGGATTTATGCTAGAGTTGTGAAAAACATCATGACATTTATGATATCTTACTGCTTGCTTTTAGGCTTAATGTAAACTATTTTTGGTTCTTTATGGTTTGTTTATGAGCCAGAAAAGTTGAGCTCTGGACCCCAGAAGCTTACTCTTTTCTTCCCTTTCCTCCCTTCCCCTCCCTGCTCCTCCCCTCCCTTCCCCCTCCCATCTTTTTGTTCTGCTTTTTGAATGGCTGTAAAACCAATAAACCATTGCTGCTTATGTCTTGGATCTATCTGACATTTTATATTCATCAAGCAAATCAAAGAAGGTACTGCTTATTAATAGATTCACTGTGTATGTTGAAGAGCAGTTCATTGTTTTTCATCTTGTAGAGCCATTGAATCAACAGAGATATAGCTAATGTGTCAAAGTGTCTCAGAGCATTCCTCTTATTTGGTTGTTGCTGAAATAACAATAACTCACTAAAAATGTTTTCACATTAGTTTTACACTATTTGTTAGCACTCATGATAATTTGGTACTTACACTTTGGTCTTGGTGTTTATTCAGATCCACATAAAATTAATTTATGACTTGGAAAGTCTGAATTTTAAGAGATATGGATAGACAGATATATAGAGACATAGAAGTATATATAGGTATCCATCTATACACATATATGCATAATTTATCATTAGTAATAACAATTGTGATGATTCCAGGAGACTTTTTAAAAAAAAATTATTTATTTATTTTTGGCTGCATTGGTCTTCGTTGCTCTGCGCGGGCTTTCTCTAGTTGTGGCAAGCCGGGGCTGCTTTTCGTTGCGGTGCGCGGGCTTCTCATTGCAGGGCTTGTCTTGCAGCAGAGCATGGGCTCTAGGTGCCCGGGCTTCAGTAGTTGTGGCACATGGGCTCAGTAGTTGTGGCTCACGGGCTCTAGAGCACAGGCTCAGTAGTTGTGGCGCACAGGCTCAGTTGCTCTGCAGCATGTGGGATCTTCCCGGACCAGGGCTCGAACCCGTGTCCCCTGCATTGGCAGGTGGATTCTTAACCACTGCGCCACCAGGGAAGCCCCCAGGAGACTTTTTTAAAAAGTATTTTTAGTTTAATTTTAATGAATAGTTGAGGAGAATGTCCTGTTGATATTTGTGTGCTTAAAGTTACAATTATATAAAAAGTTTTAAATTGAGATTTTTGTAATAAATTATGAATTTAGAGTACCTTTAATTCTAAGTGTCACTTAGTAACTTTGTAACCTTTAGAAAGTCATAAGCTATTCTCTCAAAGTTGTTAGGTATTGATTTTCAAGTCAGTGCTTTTTTTCCTTCTTCCTTTCTCTTTACTGGACCTCTCTGTATGATTTGCTGACAACCTCTTCTTAACATCCTTTTTTAAGCTTCACATTTTCTTTCCTTTGACAAATTTCCTAAACTCAAATGTGATCATATTACCATCCGTGTAAAATTCTTCATTGCTTCCCCACCACCTTGGGATAAAGTCTAAATTCATAATATATTTTAGAAAAGCCCATCATAACCTGCTGCCTCTGTTCCTTTAGCCTTTTTGTTTGTCATTCTACCTTGAGCACTACCATCAAGGAGCCGCATCAGTAGCACAGTAATAGTAGTATAGTAATAATAACAGCTAACATTTATTAAACACCTATAAATATTTGTGCCAGATATGTGCTTTACCCATATTCTGTCCTTTAATCCTATAGTAACCCTGAGTATAGGTATCATAGTTAGCATTTTACAGAGGAGCCATGCTGAACCCTTTTTGGATCATCAAGCACTGTGTCTTTGGGCTTTTGCATTTTTTTTTCCTTCTGGATTACCAAGTAGCTGCTATCCATTTCTTCTGTAAACATTTTTAAAAAGTATAACTACATAGAGAAAAGTATATGGATTATAAACTTACACTTAAGGGAACAAAGTGAACATACTCTTGTAACCACCACCAGATTAAGAAATAGAAACCCCCAGAAGTCACCTCATAATCCCTCCCAGTCACTAATCTCTCCCCCGTCAAACGTGAATAATATTCTGACTTCTTAACATCATAAATTATTTTTTGCCTATTTTGGGAAACTTTCTTTAAATAGAATTATATAGCATTTATTCTTTGTGTATAGCTTCTTTAACGTATTATGGTTGTGAGATTCATTCATGTGGTCTCCCGTAGATTATTCATTTTCATTGCTCTAATAATATTCTAATATGTATATATGTGATAACTTATTCATCTAATCTGTTTTGAAGGATTTTGGGCTGTTTCCAGTTTACATTATTACAGACAATACAGTTGACATTCTTTTTTTTTTTTTAATCTTTATTAGAGTATAATTGCTTTACAATGGTGTGTTAGTTTCTGCTTTATAACAAAGTGAATTAGTTATACATATACATATGTTCCCATATCTCTTCCCTCTTGCGTCTCCCTCCCTCCCACCCTCCCTATCCCACCCCTCCAGACATTCTTATATATTATACGTATTTAATTTTGATTCAACTCCTGGATTATTTTTCTGTTGCATTTTAGCTAATTAGACTTCATTTTTTCAGCTTTTCTTAGCCTTTCCAAGTTTGTATTTGGTATCCTTCTGTATGCACTGATAATCACTCTCTCCTTTCTCTGTCATATAACATTTATGCTGTATTTCCCACTAAGTAAAAAGTGTGTGTGTGTGTGTGTGTGTGTGCGTGCGCGTCTATGGGTAAAGGAAAAAACATGTTTTTTCCTTCCCTTTCTTGGCACCCACTGAGTCCTTAAATAATTGTCGAGTGAATGAGTTTTTTTCAGTACATTTACCCTGCATTGCTAAAAAATAAACAAGCATAAATTTAATGGAAATTGGGTAATATACTTATTCTCTGCCTTTGTTTTATTCTCTTCAGTTAAATATATAGATTTACCTTAAAAGTTGATTATTATCAAGTTATATTGAAATTTTAAAATTTGTCCGGTATTTACGTACTCCCTATTCTGCTTCTGTTCTACCATACAGATATCTTGCAAAGTATCTTTGGAAATTTTCTTTATGATTTGTGACACATTTAATAACCTTATTTGTGGCGAATGATATTATTTGCCCTTTGAAGGTTGTGTTGTTTTGGACATAGCCGAAAGACATTTGGAGCTATGATAGTAATTTTATGAATGATACACTGTATCAAAAGTGAGTTGAGATTTCAAGGAACATAGACTCTCTGCTATCCTCATCCCCTTGTGGCTTTGAAAACGATTTCTTTTTACAGAATTAAGTCACTGAATTCAGATAGAGTTAAGTCATTGAGATAAGCCAGAGTTTATAGTATATTTTGCTTCTGAGTTTCTTGTGCCTTAAAAGCTGATTATTTTGCAAGTTACTTACCTTGTACTTAATTTATACTTGAGCATTATTTCCTTAATTTGTAAGTGTTTTCTTTTTCATTTTTAGACATTTTCATCTTGAATTTGTCTTCTCAGAAATCAAAATTTTTATCTTTGCTTTAACCACCATGCCGTTACTAACACCCAACCCCCCAAATTAAATGCTAAAGATAATGTACCTTCTACCATCTTATTTCTCTCACTTTCTGTTTGGCTTTAGCACTCTTTTCTTGCTCATCACAGGGATTCTATGTAATGTTTATTGAGCTTGTCTGCTTTTTGTTTTTCTTCCCCATTAAACTGTGACCTTAAGGCAGGTGTTTATTAGGAGTGTAACAAAAATATTGACTCTATGAAGACTTTATCACCTATTTTAGTCTTCTCTAAAACACTGTATTTGCTACAAATGCTTATTTTTACAGTAGTAATCTTTCTTATTATTTAAAAACTCTCTACTTCTTTCTTGAAAAATCATTGTGTTACGAAGTGTAGATGGTCCCTCTCTCTCTTCAGCCAAATCCTCTGTAACCTGCATTTTAGGCGAATTCAACTACATTTATTAGGTGAATCACTGTGATAGATCCTAGGTTTAATAGAAAGGCAGTAATGTTGTCCCTGTTGTCAAGTTGTTTAACATTCTAGCTACCTTTCTCAATCAAAAAAAAAAAAGTCTCAAGTTAGGATGTGAGCATACTTGGGAGAATGTGGTGCTGGTAACAGTGAATTCTGACAAGTAAGATTGGAAAAGTCTTTGTGATACCATCTGGACAGTATCTGTTGTATGCCAGACCTTTTATTTAATTTATTTATTTATAAATTTATTTATTTTATTTATTTATTTTTGGCTGTGTTGGGTCTTCGTTGCTGCGCGCGGGCTTTCTCTAGTTGTGGCAAGCGGGGACTACTCTTTGTTGCAGTGCGCGGGCTTCTCATTGTGGTGGCTTCTCTTGTTGCGGAGCGTGGGGTCTAGGTGTGCGGGCTTCAGTGGTTGCGATGCGTAGGCTCAGTAGTTGTGGCTTGTGGGCTCTAGAGTGCAGGCTCAGTAGTTTTGGGGCATGGACTTAGTTACTCCGTGGCATGTGGGATCTTCCCAGACCAGGGCTCAAACCGGTGTCCCCTGCCACCAGGGAAGTCCCAGAGACCTTTTATTTTGCGTGTGAACAAACTGCTGCTTAATATGATTAATTACTCAGCTAGTTATAAAGTTGGAAGAAAATGTTTTAGGTTAGTTTGGAAGATAGGGCACTTGACAGATGAACAAAGATGGGAAAAAAGCATTTCAGATAGACAGCAGGTGCAAAAGCTCAGATTTGTAAATAACTAACGTAAAAGGTTAGTTGTTTCTTGTAAGTGGCATATTAATTATAATGGAGTTGTATAAAATGAGGTTGGCAAATAGGCAGGGGCTAGATCAGGGAAGGCCATATATGCTATCCTAGAATATTTATAATTCATCAATAGAGACCCATTGAAGAGTTTTAAGCAGAATTAGTATAGTTGGCTGTTCTTTTAAATGGTGAAAGTTGATTAGAACAGTGATTTCAATATCCATTATAAGAGCCTTGGTAATCAGAGACATTCCAGTAAACTTCACATTTTCTGTACTGCTACGAATAATGTTCAGTAGAGGTGAATCTTTAAGGTAACACATTTACTGTTTGAAACCATAAAACCTTTTTCAACTTATGAACTGTATCAGACCTCCAAAAAATTTTCAGAGTAATATAATACATATTCAAGTACCTTCTATCTTAAGAAATAAAACATGACAGATGAAGTTGAAATTCTCATCTATCTTTTACCAGTCCCATTCCCTTTCCTCCATCCTGGAGGTATGTATTTTTCTCTTGCTGGCCGTCTTCTACAAAGCCTTCATAGTCTACTTTCTATAAGTTATTTCAGTGTAAGAGACAGATATGCTTTATGTACTAGGTGTCTTTCATAAAAGTTGCACAGACGTTTTGTGTCTGTTTTAAATGCCCAGCAAACCTTCTCTTTAAATTATTGTTTCTTCCTAAAGCATATTGTCATCCCATGTTTTCTTTTCATTTTTATGTAGACCTAGTTGTTATACCTATTAAGTTTGCTTGAAATGAGACATTATCAGTGCTATAAAATATGAATATTCTAGTATTATAACTTTATAAGAGTAACTTACAAACTTAATAAGAGGTAAAGGGAAATAATATGGACACAGCCTGGTCAGAATGTGTTTCCTGAATTTTTGCCTGTGTACTCAGGTAGGAGTAAAATCTAGTTCAGATACCTGAATTGTGTATTTCTAGTTTCTGGTAAAGTTTAGCATTTATTTATTGATTTATTACATTTTATTAAGAAACTCCATACAAGTTAACTTCTACCTGGAATATATGTGTTTTATTAAATGTTTGAAAACAATAATTAAATCTTCAACATATGAATTGTTGATGATACTCCAAGTCTTATAGAAGAAGGATTAGTGATTCAGAGAGGTTATGTCATATGTCCAAGATCACATGGCTGGTATGGTGGGAAGTTGAGACTCCAGCATGGATCTTGACTCCATATCTATTATCATTCTATATTTTATGAGAGGGCAAAACAAATTCATACTAGATATAAAAATCAGGGAATGCTAATAGCTCTTAATGAGAGGATGAGACTATTTTTCCCACCAATAACTAAGAAGCATCTAAATACAGTCAAATAATTATTCTAGTGTCAAATCCAACTATGTTTAAGTCTTGAACAGGGTAACTATCTTATACATGTGCTTATTCCTCAGTAATTCCTTATGACTAGTTTGGTTTCCATTTGTTGCATAAATGTAAATTAGAGAAAGAGGTGGATAATTAAGGTATTCTTTGAGTTTTTCTCTTCTAGTGTCTATTCCGACATGTTGAACAGTTCCTTTAATGCTGAGTTTCAAACCAGCCTTGGCTCTATTTTGGGGCTGGACAAATTTTTATTGTGGGGAGTTGTCCTGTGCATTGTAGGGTGTTTAGCAGCATCCTTAATACCAGTAGATACCAGTAGTTGCATTTATATCCTCATGTTTGGGGATTAGGGAGACTTCAGGCCCTTGTAATAGAGACACTTTTATTAATAGAGGCACTGCAGTCCTTAAGTCAGAGTAGAATGTATATTTGACATATGCTTACAGAAAGAACACAGTCAAGAAACTACTTAAGAAAGAGGCAGTGGTTACATTGAAGCTAAAGTGTTGTAGCGTCCAAGAAATAGAAAAAGCACTAAACTAAGCAAGACACAAATATGGGTTCCTCTTAGAACAAGGTAGCATGTAAATAAATAAATGGTTGTGAATTTCAGAAAGATACTTGATGGGGGAAAGATAATTATTAAGATTTTAATTTACAGATTGGGCTGTGTTTTAAAAATTGTTTTGAGAATGAATGTCTTTGGTCCCAGAGTGAAATTTTTCTCTCAAACATGTATTCAACAAATATTTGAATGCCTTACATGGGCCAGATGCTAGGACTATCATAGCAAGCAAGATGACATTGGTCCTTCCTTTTTTGGAGCTTATACAATTTTGTGGCATTTATCAAATAAAAATATCAAAGATTTATTTATGTAATTTTTTTTCTCTATCACTCTTCTTTCCCACGTTTGAGGGCAGAATTCTTGTCTCTTCTTCTCACTGATATATCCCCAGCTTCTAGAACACCTGGTAGACATACAAATATTTGTTAAATGAATAATTGATTAGTTGGGAAGAGACATTAAAAAATTATACATGACTAACCAGAATTGTGATAGGTGCTCCAAAGGGAGTATTATATATATGTATATTTATATAATATAAAGCATGTAATAATGGGTCTAACCTAGTCTAAAGCTAGATTAGATTATATGAAGTTTTAATTTTAGGCAGTGATTCTTTTTCCCCAGCTTTACTGAGGTATAATTGACAAATAAAATTGTATATATTTAAAGTATATGATGTGATGATTTGACATATGTATACTTTGTGCAGTGATTACCACAATCAGGTTACCACATGTCTGTCACCTCACATAGTTAACTTCTTTGGTGTGTGTGATGAGAAAGCTTAAAATCTGCTTTCTTAGCAAATTTCAAGTACACAACACAATAATACTAACTGTAGTCAGCATGCTGTACATTAGATCCCCAGAGCTTATTTATCTTATAGCAGAAGGCTATATATATATACTCTGACTAGCATTGCTCCATCTCCCCTAACACTCCAGTCCCTGGTAACCACCACTCTACTGTTTCTTTGAGTTTGACATTTTTTTTTTTTTTTCCAGATTCCACATATAAGTGAGATCATACAGTACTTGTTTTTGTCTGGCTAACTTCGCTTAGCATAATGTCCTTAGATTCATCCATGTTGTTGCAAATGGCAGAATTTCCTTCTTTCTTATGGCTGAATAATATTCCATTGTCGATACACATCACATCTTCTTTATCCATTCATCCACTGATGGACACTTAGATTGTTTCCTTAGTACACTTGGCTACTGTAAATATTGCTGCGATGAACACGTGGGTGCAGATGTTTCTTTGAGATAGTGATTTTGTTTCCTTCGGATATATACCCAGAAGTGGAATTTCTGGATCATGTGTTAGTTCTATTTTTAATTTTTTGAGGACCTCCCTTACTGTTTTCCATAGTGGCTGCACCAATTCACATTTCCACCAACAGTACGCAAGGGTGTTGGTGGGAGTTTAACAGCCATCCTAACAGACGTGAGGTGATATCATTATGCTTTTGATTTACGTTTCCCTGGTGATTAGTGATGTTGAGCACCTTTTCATGAACCTGTAGCCGTTTGTATATCTTCTTTGGAGAAACGTCTGTTCAGTTCCTCTGTTCATTTTTTAATCAGATTGTTTTTTGCCATTGAGTTGTGTGAGTCTCTATATATTTTGGATGTTAACCTTTTATCAGATACATGGTTTGCAAATATTTTTATAGGTTGCCTATTCATTGTTGGTTTCTGTGCAGAAGCTTCTTAGTTTGATGTATCCCACATGTTAATTTTTACATTTGTTGTTTGTGCTTTTGGTATTATGTCTAAAAAAATTATCACCAAGACCAGTATAAAGGAGCTTTCCCCCTATGTTTTCTTCTAGGAATTTTAGGATTTCAGTGATTTTTAAAACCAAGATTTTAAGAATGAGTAGGAGTTATCTAGACATGTTTTGGGAGTAAGAATGGGGGTTGGAATGCACTGTAGGCTGAAGGAACAACTTTGTGTGAATGCCTGAGTTGGGATACAGTGTGGCTTTTTTTAGGGTTTGAGTGTTGGCAGGCTTGGGGTGGGGGCTTGTGGGTAGCATGGTACCAGATGACATACTAACTTTTCTTCAATTATGTACTGAAATACTGAACATTTGTAGTAAAAACAATAATGTCATTACAATATTAGCAACTAAAATAGAAAAAAACTTTTAAATGGTAGTTTAAAAATATTTTGATTCTGATACTTGATGAAAACTTGTTTTAATTAATTAGAAAATGAGACTTCATCTTCCATCTGTGTACTGATGATCTCTGAGTCTGTGTTTCTACCTCCAGATGTTTTTGTTTTAATTTATGCCCACATAGCCAAGTTAGCATATCCAAAAGTGAACTCCTTTTATATCTACCAGTCATATAAGACAAAACAAAAAAAATTTCATGGATTGTCTGTCAGTGAATGTTTCTCAATTTCTCAAGCCAGAAATCTTTTTTTTTTAACATCTTTTTTGTTGTTGTTGTTAGTAAAACAGATATTTATTCAAATATAAAAGTTTTCCCCCACAAAAATATTTTCTAAATGTATGATGTGGAAATACCATAGAGAATATTTTACTAGACTATCATATGTATGAAAATTATGAAAAACTCAATATATATGCAAAATCAGTTTACCTCTGGAAATTGTATCTTTATCACAATTAATGCTCTAATAAATCTCTTTGTTTACTTTCTCCCCCACGTCCTGTATGTCATAATATGTTCCCTGACTTATGAACTAGAGGTGATTTCTTCTGAAACCATGAATATCTCTTTATGGCATCATCCATGGAAGTAACTGTCCTGCTGGTTGGCACTACCATCCTATTCATGGTGCTGAGTTTTATGGAAAGCCTTTAAATTAGCCATGTGAGAATTTACTCTGTCTGAGTTGTTCTTACAGGGATGAAGAACATAGGCTTATTTATTCCAGAAAAATATTTGTTTACATGCTAACAAATCTACAATAAAAATCAAGAGGAGTGTGCATAGCCAATGGCACTGGACTATTTTTACACAAGAACTAGATAAATCTTACAATCTCATTAATCTTAAGATCACTAATTTTTTTTAACATCTTTATTGGAGTATAATTGCTTTACAGTGGTGTGTTAGTTTCTGCTTTATAACAAAGTGAATCAGCTATACATATGCATATATCCCCATATCTCTTCCCTCTTGCGTCTCCCTCCCACCCTCCGTATCCCACCCCTCTAGGTGGTCACAGAGCACCGATCTGATCTCCCTGTGCTATGTGTCAAGTCAGAAATCTTTACCCCTCTCAATCCCACCTGAAAATAATGAAACTGTGTCACCATTTAATTATTTTTTCCATTTAATTGTATTATATGGCTTAAAGCCATTCTCTTTTTCTTAGGTATACTTCTGCCTAAATTTATGTTCTTGTTTTCTCTCTGCTGTTTCTGCTGGTTTTCTAACCATTCTAGCTTTATTCGTCTTTGCCCTTAATGTGTCTGTGTGCCACTTCCTGCTTGAGTGATCTTTTCTGAATGCAAAGCTAATCCTGTTTCTTGACTACTTAAATGCCTACCATAGCTCATTCTGGCTCTAAGGGTAAATATTAACTACTTGGCAAAATGTGCTAGGCTCTTCCGGATCCCTGTCATGTGCATCTCTCCAGCCTTTTATATTGACCTTCTTTCTTTTACCATACTTTTCCAGCTTCTAGACATGCTGCTTAAATTAGTTGAAACTTAAAATTTAAAAATCAGTTCTTCATCACCTGTACTGGAGAGCCCAAGTACAGAACATTTCTATCATTACACAAAGTTCTGTTGGGTAGTGCTATATTTAAGCATATTAAGCTTTTTTTCCCCTATCTCTTTACGCATGCTGCTCTCCTTTGCTAAATGTGTAATGTGCCCTTCCTTGTTTTGCCTCGCTAATTCTCATTCTTCCACTAAGACTCAGTTTGGATGTCCTGATTTCTGGAAAACCTTCCCTGATACCACCTTTTCTTGTCTCTTCCAATTCCAAAGTCTGAATTCTTGCCTTTTGCCTTAATGTTTATTGCATTTAAATTCAGGAGTCAGTGTTTGAAAGCAGAATTCCAGCAGATACAAAGTATTGAAATTTTGTATAAATTATAGTTTTAGTCAATATAGTTTTATACTGAGTGTGGTGCATGGATTTGCCACCATGGAAGTAAAGATACACTTAAATAGATTTATCATCTGAGTACTTACTGAAGAAGCACCTCGTTAAATAATTGTGACCTTAGGAAAAGATAGTTTGTATGTTACATAGGTCACAGTTTTCACATTTGCTACTTGAATGATAATTACATACATCTAATTAGATTTTAAAACACAGAATTGAATCTAGCAATTCATGAATTTGTCTGAAGGTAAATTTACGAATAGAAAAGCATTGTAGCAGATGTATTTTCATTACAAAAATACAGTATTAAATTTGTAAGTATCAGGTCAACTTTAATAATTAGCATTATGGTAAGCAGAGTGGGGAATGCAGAAAGCATCAGTATGGGTACCTACCCTCACTCAAGTTTATAATATTGTTGCTTATCATCAGCAAGTTTTACTGCTGCTCTACTTTAGTTACCCACTACTCCCCATATCTCACCATTACTTGGTATATTTCACTTCTGTAATCATTAGTTCACATATATCTCTGACCAAGATGAGGAAAGATTCATTTCAGCATAATTTTAGACCTTCAGAAATGGTATTAGTGAGCCAAAGAGAACTTAAGAAAGGAAAATGTGACTTTTTGGGTGAGGAGGGAGAAGACTTCAAATTTTTGCCCAGGGCTTGTCTTTTGTTCTAGAAAAGGGACAAAAGACCTGTTGTTATTCTTATTTGTAGTAGATTTGGTGACTGTATTTTCCAAACCAAAGATCTGGATACCTCTTCTAAAGAGAGGTGGGTTTTTTGTTTTGGTTTCTGTTTGCTTTGGGTTTTGTTAATCTATCTAGAAATATGCGGCTATCATGGGATAGGTTTAGATGCCAAATATTAGAATGCCTCTTTATGGCTTATGGAACAGTAGATTTCTCAAGATATTTCTGAACTCAGATATTCAAATTTAAAAGGTATAACTACCAGAACCCCAGTTTCCTGAATTCAGTTGAGTTTACTGAAAGCTAAGTTACCTTTCCACACTCATTGATGACTGTGCCATCTAATTTTCATTCTTCCATCTTTACTCTCAACCCTGACATCATTTATGTTGACTTTATTTTTCATAAGGATAGCCTATCAAGTTGCCTAAACTTCACAGTTCATGTAGTTCTCAATAATGACTTTCACTGTTCTCTGCTTCAAAAATCATGTTATGCCATATTTTAAATTTTTGGCAAGGTTTTTTTTTGGGCTGCGCCACATGGCTTACGGGATCTTAATACCCTGACCAGGGATCAAACCCGTGCCCCTTTCAGTGGAAGTGCAGAGTCGTAACCGCTGGACTGCCAGGGAAGTCCCATTGGTGAGGTTTATTAAGGTATAATTTACAAAGTATAGTTCTGTGAGTTCTCACACACTAACAGTTGGATAACCAACTCCTCAGTATTCAAGATATAGAACGGTTTCACCATCCCCAAAAGTTCTTTTTTACTCTTTGGTAGTCATCTCCTTACCCATACCCAAGCACTAACAACCATTGATCTGATTTTGACCCTATAGTGTTATGTGAATGGAATCATACAGTATGTACTTTAGAGTCTGGCTTCCTTCACTTAACAGTATGCATTTCAGATATATCCATGTTGTTGCATGTATCAATAGTTTATTCCTTTTGCTGCATAGTAGTCTCTTGTATCACTATTTATGCATTCAACAGTTGAAGGACATTGGGTAATTGTGAATGAAACTCTACAAACACTTGTGTACAGGTATTTGTATAAATGTAGTTTTCATTCTGTTGGTTAAATAGGAGTGGGATTGTTGGATCATGTGGTAATGTGTATATAGCTTGTTAGAAATTATCAAATTGTTTTCCAAAGTTGTGCTATTTGGCATTCCTTCGTATAATTTATGAAGTCCTGTTGTTGTGCATCCTTAGAAGCATGTGGTATTAGCAGTTTCTTTTTAGCCATTCTAATAGGTGTGTAATGATATTTTGTTGAGATTTTAATTTGCATATCAGTGATAAATTATGTGGAGTACCTTTTCATATGCTAATTTGCCATCCATTTGTTTTCTGTGATGTGTCTGTTCAAATCTGTTACCCTCACCCTTTTTTTTTGAGTGGTTTGTTTTCTTGTGTTTCTAGATATGAATTCTTCATTAAATATATTATTTGCAAAAATTTTACATATGCTATTAACCAGTATTGATACTACTTTTACTTTAGTCAGTTATCTTTTAGAGCAGTTAAAACTGGGAAAATGTCTTTCTTTTTTTTTTTTGTAATTGAAGTATAGTAGATTTACAATATTGTGTTAGTTTCAGGTGTACAGCAAAGTAATTCAGATATATGTATATATATATATATATATATATATGTGTATATATGTAAGTATATATTCAGATTATTTTTCATTATAGATTATTACAAGATGTTGAATATAGTTCCCTTTCCTATGCAGTAAATCCTTGTTGTTTATTTTATATATAGTAGTGTTCATCTGTTAATCCCATACTTCTAATTTATCCTTCCCTCTTCCCCCTTTACCATAAGTTTGTTTTCTATGTCTTTGAATCTGTTTCTGTTTTGTAAGTAAATTCATTTGTATTATTTATTAGATTCCACATGAGTGATACCATGTGGTATTTGTCTTTCTCTGTCTGACTTATGATAGTCTCTAGGTCCATCCATGTGCTGCAAATGGCAATGTTTCATTCTTTTTTATTGCTGAGTAATATTCCTCTCTCTCTCTGTGTGTGTGTGTGTGTGTGTGTGTGTGTATGTATACCACATCTTCTTTATCCTTTCATCTGTTGATGGACATTTTGGCTATTGTAAATAGTGCTGCTATGAACATTGGGGTGCACATGTATCTTTTCAAATTAAAATTTTCATCTTTTCTGGGTACATACCCAGGAATGGGATTGCTGGATCATATGGTAGCTCTATTTTTAGTTTTTTCAGGATCCTCCCTACTGTTTTCCTTGTTTTTTTGTTTGTTTGTTGGAGTTGGGTTATGGAAATATTAGTGCCTTTACTAGATCTATTTCCTAGCAAAATTCTTTTTAGCTCAGCATTGCTCTATCTCATCACCAATCAGGAAAATCAGTTGACTTGGAACTATAAACAAAAACAAAACAATATATTTATGAACCTCACTGAATCAGCCTAGAAAAATTGACTTCTGAGGGTGCTAAAGTACCTGTCAAGATGCAGCATGCACAGCTTTCCAGGTTATGTTGGCCATTTGTATGTCTTCTTTGAAGAACTGTCTAATTAGGTCTTCTGCCCATTTTTTGATTGGCTTGTTTGTATTTTTGTTATTAAGTTGTATAAGTTGTTTTTATATCTTGGAAATAAAGCCCTTGTCGGTCACATCATTTGCAAATATTTTCTCCCACTCTGTAGGTTGTCTTTTCATTTTGTTTGTGGTTAGCTGTGCAAAAGCTTTCAAGTTTGATTAGATCCCCCAAAATGGGAAATTTTCTTCTATATTTCATTTCATCTTAACCATTTTGGGGGAATCTTAACTTCTTTCTGTAAATCCAAATGTTTGGGTGGTAACATTTTCTTCTGCCTGAGGAATTTCCTTTCACATTTCTTGTAGTGCAGATCTTCTGATAATTAGTCTTTCAGTTTTTGTCTGTCTGAAATGTCTTTATTTCACCTTCATCTTTGAAAGGTGTTTTTGTTGAGTATAGAATTCTGGGTTGATAGTTTCTTTCAGCACTTTAAAGGTATCATTCCATTGTCTTCTAGGTTGCATAGTTTTGGATGTGAAGTGTGCTGTAATTCTCACCTATTTCTTGTGTATGTATTTTAGGGTATTACCAGTTCTGTTCAACATTAACTGGAGGCCTTAGCCAAAACAATTAAATTAAGGAGGTGTGGGGGGGAAGCACAATGATTTGAAAGAGAAATTACAGTTGTGGTTTTCCACAAGTGTTTGTGTATAAAAATGTAAGAGAATCTATAGATATGTTATCAAAACTACTAGAAGAGTTTAGCAAGTTTACTGGATTTAAATTGGCCACATCCATGTATACCAAAAAGAAACAAGTTTTATTTTTAGAAGTTAACATTTTTAGTTGGCCATAAGAACTATAAGCAAGAATAACTCCAATAAATGATGTTTGACCTTTTTAAGAAAATCATTGAATGGTATTAATATTTTTTCAAATTATAAAATAGTAATCTTTAACACATTGTGGTATTCACTTAGGAGTAGACAAACAGATCAGTGGAGAGCCTAAAAACAGATCCACAAAAAAAGGTTGATAAGTTGGGCTTAATCAAAGTTACAAACCTTTGTGCTTCAAAAGACATCATCAAGAATGTGAAAAGACAATGCACAGACTTGTAGAAAACACTTGCAGATAGATCATATATCTGACAAGGGACCTATATCCATATGAACTTTTATAGCTCAATAATGAGAAGACAAATGACCCCAACTAAAAAATAAGCAAAAGATTTGAATAGACATTTCACTGAAGAACATATGTGAATTACCAATAGCACATAATAAGATGTTCAGTATCATTAATCACTAGGAAAATGAGATATCACTTCATACTCACTAAAATGGCTATAATTGAAAAGACAAGTGTTGGTAAGACTGTGGAGAAATTGCTGGTGGGAATATAAGATGGTCTAGCTGCTTTGGAAGGCAGTTTGGCAGTTTCTGAAAATGTTAAACATAAAAATACTATATGACCCAAAGATTTCATTTCTATGTGTACTTACCCAATAGAAATGAAAATATACATCCACAAATGCCCATAGCAGCATTATTGACAATAAGACAAAAAGTAGAAACAACCCAAAGTTCCATCAGCTGTCAAATGGATATACAAATGTGGTGAAGTACTAATATGTGCTGCAACATAGATGAACATCAGACATTATACTCAGTGAAAGAAGCCAGACAGAAAAGTGCACATATTACATGATTTTATTTATTTGAAATATCCAGAAAAGGCAAATTTATAGAGACAGAAAGTGGATTAATCAGTACCTGGGGTTGGTTGTAGGAATGAGGAGACTAGATGGGCAGAAGGTTTCTTTTGGAGGTGATGGAATGTTCTAAAATTAGATTGTGGTGATGATTGTGCATCTCTGTATACATATTAAAATCATTGAATTGAATACTTACAATGAGTGAATTTTATGGTAGGAAATTATATCTCAGTAAAGTATTAATTAAAAAAATCCAGACTTGCATTTTGGGATTTCTTAGGACATAAAGATAGCCTTACTAATCAATTGAGATGGAATGGCGCTTGGGATAAAATTAGATTTCTATATTAGACTCTTCGTAAAAATGAATTCTGATGGATTAAAGAACTACATTTGTAAAGCAAAACTTCAAAATTTTATACATACACATAGAATAATTACCTATGACTTTAAAAAATTTTTCCTATACAAAAAAAATGTACAACCATAACACAAGATACAAAAAAAAGTTTGTTTATGCTATGTTACAACAAAACAACACCCCCCAAAAAAAAACCTCTGAAAAAAATATTAAAATCAGCTATACCTCAAAAACCCCCTGCAAAACTCCTGTTATAAGAGAACAAAACGAAAAATCAAGCCATAACTGGGGGGGTGGGGGAGGGTACAGTTCATGAAATTGCTAATTATTACCCAGCATACTAAAACTGACTGAATTTTTGAAAAGCCAGTGGTTCAGTTGAAAAGTGGCAAAAGGGCAATATGAAAATACAACATTTCAAAATACGCTAAATTTTAGTAATAATTAGGGAACTGCAAATTAAAATAAGTGATTTTATTTTCATATGTGTGACAAATATAAAGCCAAGTTTTGGTCAGTATTTGTGGGAAACAGGAACTCTTAAACATTACTGTTAGAACTGTAGGATGATTCAACCATATAATGCAATATCTAGTAAAGTTGAAAATGTTCATACTTGAGAGCCAAGTAATTCTTCCACTTATAGATTTCTACCCCAAAAAACTCTAACACTTGGACAGGATCACACATTTATGAAGCTTTTTAATGCAGTTCTGTTTGTAATAACAAAAAAGATGAAAAGCCACACAGTTCTCAACAGAGAAATGGATAAACTGCATGTACTTACATAAATGAACTCTATAGTCAAACAGAATGAACTAGGAATTTTGGTTTTTGGTAAGGGTGATCTAAGTTATCTAGATCAATCCTTCTGCTGAAAACAATAGAAAATGCTAGATTAAAAAAATTTTTTTAAGAGCTGAAAAGATAGCTGGGAATACACAGGCTAATGTTAGAAGTAAGAAGAAAATAAGAGGTAAAAAACTGCTTAAGCGTGAAGTCATTTGTTTTATTTGTTCTTTCCTGGCTGACTAGGCAAGAGGATCAGAATTCAAGTCCTGTAACTTGTTCAAGGTAGATATCTTTATATTCCTATCCAAATTAAGCTGGGACTTCAGAGGACCTTGCCTTCAGAGTAAATGCAACCAGACCCATATCATCTTTTTTCCCTGCAGACCCAGGAGGTTGCCTGATGATCAAAGCAGGAAAAGGAAAAGGTAAAGGAAGGAAAATATCTGAGATTGAACTTGTCACAGACTGGCCTTCTAGCAGATCTGTACCCTGAGTCAATCAAGGAACTTCAGACCATGAAATTGGTTGAAGTGTTGCTGTGGTCTGAATGTTTGTGTCTCTCCAGAATTCCTAGGTGGAAAACCTAAGGGCCAAAGTGATGGTATTAGGAGGTAGGACCTTCAGGAAGTGATTAGGTCCTAAGAGTGGAGCCCTCATGATTGGGATTACTGCCCTTATAAAAGAGGCCCCAGAGAGCTAGCTTGCCCCTTCCACTGTGTGAGGACACAGGGAGAAGTTGGCATTGTGTAACCTGGAAGAGAGCCTTTACCAGAATCTGACTGTGCTTGCACCCTGATCTTGGACTTTCAGCCTCCAGGACTGTGAGGAATAAATGTTTGCTGTTTATAAGCCACCCAGTCTCTGGTATGTTGTTACAACAGTCTGAATGGACTAAGACAAGTGTATATTAGTTTCCTATTGCTGTTGTAATACGTTAACACAGATTCTGTGGTTTAACACAACATTAATTTATCTTACAGTTCTGGAGGTCAGAAACCTGAGATGGGCTTTGGTGGGCTAAAATCATGTTGTTGGCAGGGCTGTGTTTCTTTGTGAAGGCTTTAGGGGCAGAATCCATTTTCTTGCATTTTCTAACTTTTAAAGGTTGCCAGCATTCCATGCCTTGTGGTCCCCATCCATCTTCAAAGCCAGCAGTGGTCAGTTGAGTCATTCTCATAATGCCGTCTTTCATTCTGATTGTTCTGCCTCCTTCCTCCCAGTTTAAAGATCCTTGTGATTATACTGTGTCCACCATGTTAATCTCATTTTAAGGTGAGCGATTAGGAACCTTAATAACATTTGCAATCTTAATTCCTCCCTGCCATGTAACATAATTTATTCATGGGTACTGGGTATTGGAACATGGATATCTCTGTGGAGCCATTCATTATTCTGTTTACCACAAGGTGGTTTCTAGCTGACGGTGCCCTTAGATGCTTTCTGGAAGCAAATGATAAGCATCTCTGGAGGAGGTCACATCCATCCTAGGCCTTAGGGAATTTTTAATCGTTTGATGGTAAAAGCCAGTAAGTACTGAATTAAGTGCACAAAGAAACAAGGCAAGATGAGCAAGACCCATCAGACAGCAGAACCAACCCATAAAAGTATATATATATATATATATATACACACACACACACACACACACACACATATATACACACTATATGGTCAGATACTAATTTTTTAAATCACTGTGCTTACCATATTTAAAGAAATGACAGACCTAAATATCTGCAAGAAATGGGGAACTGTAAATAAGATGTTAAATATTTGAAAAAGAACATTATAAAACTTGTTTAACTAAAATTACTGAAATCAGCAAGTCAGAGAATGAACTTCCACCTCTGACCATGAGGAAGTAAGAGGGTTTGGACTTATCCTCCACTATAGGCAGCTAGGAAACTGGACTGTATATTTAAAAGAAATTTGTTTCAGACATTGGAAAACAGGCAGCGCAGAACTGTGGTCCCTGAGGAAAAGGAAACTAATGATCACTCCAGCTTTTTGCCCGGAGGTAGTTTCCAGACTGTAGCATAGGCAGAATTGGCCCAAAAAGTGGTCTCGCTGACTGGAGAAGACAAAGGTCAGCCTTTAGGGTGGTGTATGAGTGGCTGGAACTTTCCAGTGGCTGGAAAGGAGAGAGCTACATGGAGAAAGAGCTCAAGAAACCAGCATAGGGTACCCTTGAATCTTTGGCTGAAAACCACTTCATGCATATGTAGGATGACATTCTACAAGGCCTGATAAATAACACCTTTAGGAAAGGACAAGTGCCAGTGAGCTATAATTTCAACAATTTTCAGAACTTACACAGGGCTGGGAACCATTTAGGTTCCCACCAACCAGAATAAGTACAGTCATGGAATACAAGAGGTATTCAGTGGAGATCCAAGAAAACTAAAGGTAGTAGTGGAAAGGCTTTTCTGCTTCTTTCCTTAAAGCCTTTTTCAAAGCCTCAAAATGATCTTCAAGTAAGTTAACTTCCTGAATGAATCAAATGTGACACTTTTCAAGGGGAAAAAAAAAAAGGACTCACAATATAAAAATTCATAATGTCTGGCATCCGAATAAAATTACTTGACATGCAAAAAAGCAGGAAAATTTAGCTCATAATCAGGAAAAATATCAGTCAATAGAATTAGAACCAGAATTAACAGATAATAGAATTAACAGATAAGGATGTGAAAACTATTAAAATTTCCTAAGTATACTCAAGGATTAAAAGGATAGTGTGAACATAATGAAGAGGAAAATGGAGAATGTAAAAAGGAAAGAAATGGTTCAACAAATGGTGCTGGGTCAAATAGATATCAATATAGAAAACATCAGCTCTATCACAGCATTCACAAAAAATAATCAAAATGGACCATAGCCCTAAATGTAAAACTTAAAATTTCTGTAAGTTTTCAGAGAAGAGCTTTGCAGCCTCGGTGTAGAGAAAGTTTCTTAGAGCACAAAAACAACAACCGTAAAGGAAAAAAATGGATGAATTGATCTTCATCAAAATTAACTTTTATTCCTTGGAAGACACCATTAAGAAAACAGAAAGGAAGGTCATAAGCTGGGAGGAAACAGCGACAACATATATATCAGACAAAAGGATAGTATCCAGAATATATTTAAAAACAAACAAAAATGCTCTTAACTACTCAATTATAAGAGGTGAAACAACCCAATTAAAATTTTTGCAAAATATTTTAATAGAGACATATGAATGGCAGTAAGCATGTGAAAAGATGATCAACATCACTAATCATTAGAGAAATGCAAATTAAAATCACAATGAGATATCATGACATTAGGAAGGTTTTAAGTCATTTGAATGGTTGAAAAGAAAAAAAAAGTAAACAAAAGAAAAACACACAATTGACCATACCAAGTGATGTTGGAGTTGAGAAGCCATAATGTAACATTTGTACATGGCTGGTGAGAATGTAAAACGATACAATAACATTTTTTGAATTGAAGTATAGTTAATTTACAACATTGCATTAGTTTCTGGTGTATAGCAAAATGATTCAGTTATACATATATGTTGTTTTTCATATTCTTTTCCATTATAGTTTATTACAAGATATTGAATATAGTTCCTTGTGCTATACAGTAGGACCTTGTTGTTTATCTATTTAATATATAGTAGTTAAATAATACATAATTTAAACTATTTAATATATATAGTATCTGCTAATCCCAAACTCCAAATTTATCCCTCCCCCCCTTTCCCCTTTGGTAACCATAAATTTGTTTCCTACGTTTGTGAATCTGTTTCTGTTTTGTAAATAGTTCATTTGTATTATTTTTTAGGTTCTGTATATGAGTGATATCATAGGATATTTGTCTTTCTCTTATATGACTTAGTTGACTTAGTATGATAACTCTAGATCCATCCATGTGCTGCAAATGGCAATATTTCATTCTTTTTATGGGTGAGTGACATTCCACTGCATATATATGCATCTTCTTTATCCATTCATCTGTTAATGGATACTTAGGTTGCTTCCATGTCTTGGCTATTGTGAATAGTGCTGCAATAAACATAGTGGTGCATGTATCTTCTCGAATTACAGTTATCTTTTCTGGATATATGCCCAGGAGTGGGATTGCTGATCATATGGTAGCTCTATGTTTAGTTTTTTAAGGAATCTCCATACTGTTTTCCGTAGTGGTTGTACCAGCTTACATTCCCACCAGCAGTGTAGGAAGATTTTCTATTCTTCACACTCTCTCCAGCATTTATTTGTAGACTTTTTGGTAATGGCCATTCTGACTGGTTTGAGGTGATACCTCAGGGTAGTTTTGACTTGCAGTTCTCTAATAATTAGTGATGTTGAGCATTTTTTCATACGCCTGTTGGCCATCTGCATATCTTCATTGGAGAAATGTCTGTTTAGTTCTTCTGCCCAGTTTTTGATTGGGTTGTTTGTTTTTTTGTAATTGAGCTGAGCTGTTTTTTTGTTTTTTGTTTGTATTTAAGTAGCCCTTGAGTTGAGTCTATCTATCTATTTATTTATTTATTTATCGTTGTATTGGGTCTTCGTTGCTGCGCGTGAGCTTTCTGTAGTTGCAGCGAGTGGGGGCTACTCTTCGTTGAGGTGCGTGGGCTTCTCATTGCGGTGGCTTCTCTTGTTGTGGAGCACGGGCTCTAGGCACGTGGGCTTCAGTAGTTGTGGCACACAGGCTCAGTAGTTGTGGCTCTCAGGCTCTAGAGCGCAGGCTTAGTAGTTGTGGTGCACGGGCTTAGTTGCTCCACGGCATGTGGGATCTTCCTGGACCAGGGCCCGAACCTGTGTCCCCTGCATTGGCAGGTGGATTCTTAACCAGTGCACCACCAGGGAAGCCCTGAGCTGTTTTTATATTTTGGAAATTAAGCCCTTGTTGGTCTCATCATTTGCAAATATTTTCTCCCACTCCATAAGTTTTTCAAGCATATGCAGAGAATTTTCAAAAATTGTGTATATTGACCATAAAGACAGTCTCAGAAAATTTCAAGATTGAAATCATGTTGGGTACTTTCTTTTACTACAGTGTAATTAAGTTAGAAATCTATTAAAAGGATAGACTATCCATATATATTTGGAAATTAAGAAATACACTTCTAAAAACTGTGAACCAGAAAAGAAGACATAATGAAAATTAGGGAATATTTCGACTGAATGATGAGAAAATATGACTGGAATGCAGCTTGTTAGATAGAAATCAATAACTTTAAATGCATATATTAGAAAAGAAGAAAGGCTGAAAGTTAATGAGCTCTTCCATTTCAGGAAGAAAAAATAAGAGCAGAATAAAATAGAGGGCAGGAAGAAATAAAAGCAGGGACAGGAATTAATGGATAAGAAAACAGACATACAATAGAGAAGATCAAGGAATCAAAAAAGAATTCTTTTTAAATCTAAAAAAAAAAAGAGAGGGAGAGAAACTTTTAATGGCTCGACTGAGAAAAAAGAGAAATCATAAATAACTGAAGTATGGAATGAAAAGCAAAAAGGACATGACTGCTGATATTGTTGACATTAGATAGATAAAAACATACAAGGAAATGTTTTATGCAAATAAATTAGAAGATATAGTTGAAATGGGCAAGTTCCCAGAAAACTATGACTAACATAAGAAATAGAGTACATGAATAATCCTTTAACAGTTAAATAAATTTGATCAGTAATAGGCACTTCAGAAAGACTTTATTTCCATTTGGCATCCCTGGCATGTTCTTTTAAAATGTCCAAGCAAGGCATCCTACATTTCCTAATATTTTCCCAGAGAATAGAAAAAGAAAGGACATTGCCACTCATTTTATGAGGGTAGCATAACGTTGATATAAAAACTTGATCAAGTACAAAGGAAATTTACAGACCAGTCTCATTAGTGAACATAGATGCCGAAATTTGAAAGGACTAATCAAGATAAGGAACCCAGCAAATATGTCTCATGATAATGTTGGGTTTTCCCAGGAATGGAAGAGGTTTGGTTTAATATTCAATGTAATTCACTGTATCACTATATTTAGAGATTTAAGAAAGAAAAATGACATAGTTATTTCAGTAAATTCAAAATAAATTTGGTACTCAGCCTTAAAAAAAAAAAGAAAGAAATGCTGCCGTTTGTGACAATGTGGATGGACCTGGAAGGTATTATGCTTTGTGAAGTAAGTCAGACAGAGAAAGACAAATACTGTATGTTTTCACTTATAAATAAAATCTAAAAAATAAAATAAATGAATACAACAAAACAGAAACAGACTTACAGAGAACAAACTAGTAGTTACCAGAGGGAAGACGGGTGGGAGGATGAGCAAAATGTGTGAAGGGGATTGAGAGGTACAAACTACTAGGTATGAAATAAGCTACAAGATTGTAATCTACAGCACAGGAAATATAGTCAATATTTTATAATAGCTTTGTATGGAGTATAGTCTATAAAAATATTGAATTACTGTGTTGTACACCTGAAATGCAATATTGTAAATCAAATATAAATAAACTGATTGATTTGGTAAAATTCAATATCTTTGCATGGCAGGGAAACACCCCTAGCAAGCTAGACATAGAATGAACTTCCTTAATGTGATAAACAGTATTTCTCTTAAAGAATACAGCAAACATATTTAATGATGAAACTTGGAATGTGTTCCCATTTAGATTGGATGTGTCAAGGATGCTCACTCTGACCACCAATTTTCAACATCATAATTGAGGTCCCCTAGCTAAGCCAATAAGGCAAGAGCAAGAAAAAAGAAAGCAATAAGGATTAGAAAGGAACAAAACTACCATTATCTATAGATGATATATTTGTATATGTAGAACATTTCCAGATAAATTATAATTACAAAGTTTAGCGATGTTGTTAGATAACAAAGTCAATATACAAACATCAATTGTGTTTCTATAAGCCTACAAGAAATAAAACTTTTAACTAAGGATATCGTTTACAATAGCACCAACACTATGCAATATGAATAAATCTTAACAGGCTGTATGTAAGACCTTGGTCTTATCTAGTGAACAGTTGAGGAACCCAGTAGAAAAATGTAAGTCCCTGTTTGCTTTCTTTTCAGGCTTAAATCTAGGAAATGTACACTGTTTAAATTCAGTATGCTTACCCCGGGGTGGGGGGCGCTATACATTTTGTCCAAAATACCACAGAATAACATCCTAAAATAGTTGTTTGCAATATTATTTTTGGAGTAAATTGATCACATCAAAATAGAATATCTTGGTAATAGAGATTTGGGGCTTGTTCAGTCTGAGTCTTTATCTAATAGTAAGTCTTTTCTGTAGCATTCTTGAAAGCATCCTCTGGTGGGAGTTCATTCACTTTTCTGCCTGAAATTTCCACTCATGGGAACTAGTACTGAATCATTTCACAGAGATTTTTTTAAGTACATATTTACCAAGTACCATGAGAGCTACCTTTACTTTGTCAAATTTAGGACATCATCAGTTGTAAGATGCATCATTTCTTCATGTTCTACTAAATAAAAAAAGTCACTTTTCGACTGACACACCATTGATTTTTTTTTTTTTTTGTGGTATGTGGGCCTCTCACTGTTGTGGCCTCTCCCGTTGCGGAGCACAGGCTCCGGACGCACAGCCTCAGCGGCCATGGCTCATGGGCCCAGCCACTCCGCGGCATGTGGGATCTTCCCGGACCGGGGCACGAACCCGCGTCCCCTGCATCGGCAGGCGGACTCTCAACCACTGCGCCACCAGGGAAGCCCACACCATTGATTTTAACATGCATCTTGAGTATAGAGGTTTCTAAACGTTTTGAAAAGCAGTTTATGATTTATAAAACATTTCTACAGAAGTATTTCTCGTGTTTTACAGTTTAGAAATACTACTGAGAAAATCTGTCTTTAATTTTTCAGGTCTATCATGCTTCCTTTCGTATTTTTCCCTCATAATTTAAGCATCCCTAAATTAGTTCCTTTTCTTGGTTTTCCATTTATTTTGCCATCCTGGTCATTTTCCAGGATGCCTTGTAGTTTATCAGTAACCTGCTTAATACTGAATATGATGCAAACTTCAAAAAGAAAATTGTAAAATCTTAATATTAGTTTATCCACAAAGTAGAATACTCTGAGTTCATGAACTAGAGTTTTGTTAACTTAATAAGATTTTCAGTATTTTTTTTCCTTAAAACAAGGCAAAATTGTTGTGTTTTAATTTTTACAAGTAGGTTTAAATTTTATATATCATACTTTTCACAGCAAAAATTTCTCCCCATTGACACTTATTTACTCGTTTTTAAAATTGAGGTTAAAGATGCTACTTCTTTTAAAGTTAACATTTTTTGTAACCAGTATAAACAGGATTGTAATACACGTCTCTTCTAATTATTCTTTTCATCTCTACAAATCATTGCAAAACAAATCTGCTAGGCTTCCCTGGTGGCGCAGTGGTTGAGAGTCTGCCTGCCGATGCAGGGGACACGGGTTCGTGCCCCGGTCTGGGAAGATCCCACATGCCACAGAGCGGCTAAGCCCATGAGCCATGGCCACTGAGCCTGCGCATCCAGAGCTTGTGCTCCACAATGGGAGAGGCCACAACAGTGAGAGGCCCGCGTACTGCAAAAAAGCAAAACAAAACAAAACAAAAAAACAAATCTGCTCATTATTTTAACCTGGGACTATTTCTAAATGACAAAGGTGTTTACTTGTTTTAGAAGTGAATATTTACATTTGAATTTTACATTTTTTTTTACAATCACGTAATTCCTGGTAGTCACCGTGTGACTTCTTGCTGTGTTGTATATATTGCCTAGTTCAACTTAATTCATCTAAAGGAAAAAATGACACCTCATAGTATGTTAAATTTATAATTATCTGATTCATATAGAATTTATGGTTTTTGATTATTGTAAAATTAAGCTTTTTTAGTAGTTAATATACTTTTCTGTCTTTAATAACACAGGTTTTGAGAGTATTTTAGAAGGGCTTTATGGACCACGGCTACGAAGAGACCTCAGTTTATTTGAAGGTAATGTTTCTTTAAATTTTATTTAAAAATTTTAATCTTCTGTCCATTTTACAAATGAAAAATGGTTGTTCTATACTAACTTTGTATTAAAATGAATTTGTGATCTCATTTAATGAGAAAATATTTTTAAATAAGTAAATAAAATGATCTAAATATTATTTCTATTACATAATGTAATAATGATAATTACAAAATTTAAAACAAAATTTCTATTATTACATTATTATATAATCTTCAAAAAACTTTTAGTACATTGATCAAAGTAGAAAACAAAGCTTGTTTTTGGCTTAATGGTAAAATTTAATTTTTGTTATTTTAAACATTATGTGCCCTGACTTATTCTTAAAGAGGACTTAAAAAGGTTCAGTTAAATAAATATCTCCTGTTGCTTATGATATAGGCAGCCTGGAACTCAGATTGTCATTCTGAGATATGCCGCCATGTGTGTTCAGAGTTTTAATACTATTTGTTATTTCTTATAGCCTCCTCTTCCAAACACTCTAGCATAAATCCTGGTGGAAGATTTTGATCTATGCTATAATTGCTATAATATAGTTTAGTTTTTTTATTACTTGCTTGGAAATGTAGAGCGCTAGGAGAGAACATTTTTGTAGACATTTGAAATTGTATAGTACAGCTCATTCACAAAATGGGCAGTGCTAGTATAGATTTTCTGCTTTGATTTTGGTACAATTATTTCTGAATCTCGTACCTGTTCAGTTTTATATGCTAATAACTCTTTTAGCTTCTTTTCTTCTCTGGTACTTTCCATTCTACAAAGACCCAAGGTATCTTGTATAAATATATCTTTTGAGTTGAGGCAATCAAAAGTTTTCTACTTATTCTTTTTTTTTTTAATTAATGTTGAGCAGGATAATTGAGTTATGAACCATAGAGCTGGTATCTATGAAAGATCATTTGTGCCAACCACCCACGTTCAGTCAGATGAATGCTATCCATGCAGAACATGACTTTTAGGATGGAGACTCCAAAACGTGCCTTATTCTAGTGTATTATCATTCTTATGACTAAGAGCTTTCTCTTCTATTTCTTAACTGTACTCATTTCTCGTTTTATCATAGTTTAACACTGCATTAAATATTTTTACCTGATATATTTATAAACACTACTGATTGTAGTTTCACCTATTTTTCTGAGCATGTAAATGAAGAAAGGAAAAATCCGAAGAAACAAGAATTTAACCTGTGCTTGATATTTCTTCAACCTTTCTTTTTAAACCTGCTGTCCTCATTTAGATCAGAAGTCAGCATTATACTTAATTGCCTTCTGATAACCCAAGTTGCAACTTGTAACTCTAAGCGTCTTGCTTCCCTCACTGTCATTTATTTATTTATATAGTTATGTGTGTATATATTTATGTCTTCGGAAATTAGTTTATTACATAAAGGGCAGAATGTGCTAATGAAATAAATTCTTGTATTTTATATTTAGACTAGTATTTCCTTAGCATACAAGTAACACATGTTCATTTTTGGAAATTAGAGAATACAAATAAATCAGAAAGAAAAAAATTACTCCTAATTCCATGACCCACAGATAACCTTCACCATTTTTATATAAATTTAAAATATATGTTTAGATGTATTTATTCTTTTATTAAAGTAGTACATACTGTATATACAGTGTATATAGTTTTTTGTGCCTACTGATTTTGTTCACTAGTGTATCATTTGGGTATATAAAGTTCTGGATCATCATTCTTAATGACAGCACAGTATTACATTGTAGATCTATGGTAATTAATTTAATTAATTTAATACCCTGTTGCTTATACCTCATTCCATTTATTCTTTTAATTCTGATAGATCTTGTACCTTATATCCTCTTCTGTGCTTTTTTTGGTGGGAGGATTTACAAAATTAGCTAAGCTTTGGAACTCGATCTTCTTCTCACACATAGGCACATACTGATGTTGCCCTTTTTCACCCCAGACGTTCTAACTTTTCTCCAGGTTTCTTAGGTAAATTCTTCCTCCTTTTCTTTGCTCTTTTGAATTAAAAAAAAAGGTTTCTAATCAAAGTTTCAGGCTTAAGAGGGATAATATTAATTGTAGTAATAAATCTGTATCTGTGCAAAGATAAAGACAGCCATACATTTTGAAGGAAGGTTACAACAGAGCTATCAAAGTGTAGAGCCTTTGAAAAGGCATGTAGAAGCTATCCATTATAGACATCTCCAGCTTTTTTCTTATCCTCTTCTTAAATAAGTGTGCTTTCTTTGTTATCACTGTTTAAAATGGTTTAATATTTAGATGTTAGGACTACCAAGTGTAGATATTTCTCATTATACAAATCTGTATGCAAGAATCACATAGGTGAGTCTATGTTTTTAGATAAATCATTGGAAATCTGAACCCTTGTTACTCACTTTCCAAAACTCAGGAACTAGATGAATTGGCTAGCCAAGGGATCCTTGTATATTACTCTAAATTATTTTTATTATAAAATTAAATGCATAGTATTTTTATTTTATAATACATTTAAGTTAAAATACTGCATTGCCAATCTGCTGCTGTTTCTGTGGAAAAATGTACTCTAAACTTCATAGTGCTACTTTGAAAGTCAACTTTGGCATACAGTGTATTTTTAATTTTAAGGCTTTTTATCATCTGTATTAGTGTTTTGAGAAGTTTATATTTTAATTCTTGAAATCTATTCAGAGTCACCTCCAGATTGAATGGTTTTGAAAGCTTTTGAGTGTTGCTAATTTTTAATTTGTTGGAAACAAAAGCTTTCTGTCTTCTTTGATCTGTTCTTAGGACTTTTTGTCCTTTTGAGGAAAACATAACTATTATTTCTTTTTGGAGTAAAGTCTCCAAAGAAACTTTGAATGTCATCAATTTTTATGTACTCCTTGAAAAGTTCCCCATACTCTATGCCTCTCTTCTACCAACCCAGAATTCACTTTTCCTGCTATCACATGACTTTTAAGCAGAAATTCACTCCTGTTTTCTGCTTTAGTCAATCCTTTCTCATGTCTTATTGGGGAACCGGTTTCTTTCATTTGTAGGATTGTCTGATTTACTTGCCCTGACTATGGATGTTTACAAAATATGCAAAGAGTACAGTAGGCAGGCGTAAAGTGGCTGATAGACCCTTATTGGTTTTTCCCTAGCTCTGTCCACATTTCAAAGAGAAATTATATCAGAGGTATGCAAGCGATCGCATTGTGGCCAAATCCAGCTCACTGACTGTTTTTGAATGGCCTATGAACTAAGAATGGTTTTTATGTTTTTAAATAGTTGAAAAAAATCAAAAGAAGATTTAATATTTTGTGGCTTGTGAAAACTATATGAAGTCCATATTTAATGCCTGATTAGTACAGTTTTATTGGAAACAGCCCCTCTTATTTGTTGACATATTGTCTATGGCTACTTTTGTCCTTCAACAGTAGAGTTGAATGGTTGTGACAGAGACCGTATATCCTGCAAAACCTAAAATATTTGCTCTCTGGCTGTTTATATTATAGTAAAGGTTTGCTAATCCCTGACTTATACCACTGACCAACATTTAATATTTTTGGCTTAATATCCTTTTTTCCCCAACTGTTAACACTATGATGATGGAGCAAACAAAACTACTTTTTAATAAGATTTATTGGATGACATATTTTGAATGCTTATTTTGTGTTAGGAACTGTGATGAGCAATGAGGAAAGAAAAATGAATAGGTAGTATCTCTTCCTACTAGGAACCCATACCCTAGTATTAACTAAAAAATGGGTAGCTTTCTAATATGAATTGATGCTTATTTATATTAAAACCAGAGAATCTAATACTATTTATAGTTAGTTATATAAGTTATATTAGCTTTCCTCAATGTGTACAGAGACTTATCCAAGTGTACAGGCATACCTCAGAGGTATTGCAGGTTCAGTTCCAGACCACTGCAATAAAGAGAATAACGCAATAGAGTGAGTCACATGAATTTTTGGTTTCCCAGTGCATATAAATTTTTTTGTTTCTACAGTTATGTTTACACTCTACCGTAGTCTATTAAGTGTGTAATAAATAATAGCATTATGCTAAAAAACAATGTATGTACCTTAGTTAAAAAAGACTTTATTGCTAAAAAATGCTAACCATCACTTGAGCCTTTGGCAAGTTGTAATTGTTTTGCTGGTGGAGGGTCTTGCATTGATGTTTATGGCTGCTGACTCATCAGGGTGTTGGTTGCTGAAGGTTAGGATGGCTGTGGTGATTTCTTAAAATAAGACAACAATGAAGTCTGCCACACTGATTGACTCATCCTTTCACAAACAATTTGTAGCATTCAGTGCTATTTGGTAGCATATTACCCACAGTAGAACTTCTTTCACAATTGGAGTCAGTCCTCTCAAAACCTGCCATTGTTTTATCAACTAATTTTATGTGATATTCTAAATCCTTTGTTGTCATTTCAACAATCTTCCCAGCATCTTACCAGGAGTAGATTCCATCTCAGGAAACCACTTTCTTTGCTCATCCATAAGAAGCAACTCCTCATCCTTTGAAGTTTTATCATGAGTTTGTAATGATTCAGTCACATTTTCAGGCTCCACTTCTAATTCCAGTTCTCTTGCTATTTCCATCACATCTGCAGTTACCTCCTCCACTGAAGTCCGGAGCCCTTCAAAGTCATCCATGAGGGTTGGAATCAGCTGCTTCAAAACTCCTGTTAATGTTGGTATTTTGACCTCTTCCCATGAATCATGGATGTTCTTCATGGCATCTAGAATGGTGAATCCTTTCCAGAAGGTTTTCAGTTTACTTTGCCCAGATCCATCAGAGGAATCACTATGTATGGCAACTATAACCTTATGAAATGTTTTTCTTAATGATTCCTGGTCAGTGGGCTGCAGAGTGGATATTGTGTTGGCAGGCATGAAAACAACATGAATCTTGTTGCACATCTCCATCAGAGCTCTTAGGTGATCAGGTGCATTATCAACAAGCAGTCACATTCACATTTTGAAAGGAATTTTTTTTTCTGAGCAGTAGGTCTCAACAGTGAGCTTAAAATATTCAGTAAACCATGTTGTCAACAGATGTGCTGTCATCCAGGCTTTGTTGTCCCATTTATAGAGCACAGGTAATGTGGTAAATGAGGACTTTTGGAATGGTAAATGAGCATTGGCTTCAACTTCAAGTTGTCAGCTGCAGTAGCCCCTAACAAGAGAGTCAGTCTGTCCTTTGAAGCTCTGAAGCCAGTCATTGACTTCTCCTCTTTAGCTATGAAAGTCCCAGATGACATCTTCTTCCAATATGCGACTGATTTGTCTGAATTTTAAATCTGTTGTTTAGTGTGGCCATCTTCATTGATTATCTTAGGTAGATCTTCTGGATAACTTGCTGCAGCTTCTACATCAGCACTGTTGCTTTACCTTGCACTTTTATGTTATGGAGATGGGTTCCCTCCTTAAACGTCATGAACCAATCTCTGCTAGCTCCAAACTTTTCTCCTGCAGCTTCTTCATCTCTCTCAGTTTTCAATGAAGAGAATTAGGGCCTTGCTCTGGATTAGGCTGTGGCTTAAGGGAATGTTGTGGCTGGCTATCCAGACCACTAAAACTTTCTTATCATTCATGTGTTCACTTTTAATTTCCTTTAAGAACTTTTCCTTTGCATTCACAGCTTGACTGTTTGGCACAAGTGGCCTAGCTTTCAGCCTGTCTCAGCTTTTGATATGCTTTCCTCACTAAGCTTAATCATTTCTAGCTTTTGATTTAAAGCGAGAGACTTGCTGCTACTCCTTTCACTTGAACTCTTAGAGGCCATTGTAGGGTTATTAATTGGCCTAATTTCAATATTGTTGTGTTTCAGGGAATAGGGAGGCCCAGCAAGAGGGAGAGATGTTGGGGACAGGCCAGTTGGTGGAGCAGTCAGAACACACACACAAAGAATATACAATGGAAAAAAGACTGTCTCGTCAGCAAGTGGTACTGGGAACGTTAGACAGCCGCATGCAAATTAATGAAGTTAGAACACGTCCTCACACCATACACAAAAATAACTCAAAATGGCTTAAATACTTAAATATAAGAAATGACACCATAAAATTCCTAGAAGAGAACATAGGCAAAACATTCTCTGACTTAAATCCTACCAGTGTTTTCTTAGGTCAGTCTCCCAAGGCGATAGGAATAAAAGCAAAAATAAGCAAATGAGACCTAATCAAACTTAAAAGCTTTTGTACAGCAAAGGGAACCATAAGCAAAATGAAAAGACGACTTAGACAGGGAGAAAATATTCACAAATGATATGACCGACAGGGCTTAATTCCCACAATACACAAACATATAACTCAACAACAACAACAAAAAACCCAGTTGAAAACTGGGTAGAACACCTAAATAGATATTTCTCCAAAGAAGACGTACTGTTGGCCAACAGGCACATGATAAGATGCTCAGCATCACTAATTATTAGAGAAATACAAATCAAAACTATAATTATGTACCACCTCAGACCAGTCAGACTTTTTTCTTTAAAAGTCTACAATTAACAAATGGCTGGAGAGGGTGTGGAGAAAAGGGGGAACCTTCCTATACTGTTGCTGGGAATGTAAGTTGGTGCAGCCACTGTGGAAAACAGTATAGAGGTTCCTCTAAAAACTAAAAGTAGAGTTGCCATATGATTCTGCAGTCCTACTCCTCGGCATACATCCAGACAAAGCTATAATTCAAAAAGGCACATGCGTCCCTATGTCCATACCAGCACTATTCACAATAGCCAAGACATGGAAGCAACCTAAATGTCCATTGACAGATGAATGGATAAAGAAGATGTGGTATATATACACAATGGAATATTACTCAACCATAAAAAAGAATGAAATAATACTATTTGCAGCAACATGGATGGACTTAGAGATTATCATACTAAGTGAAGTCAGAAAGGGAAAGGCAAATACCATATGATATCACTTATATGTGGAATCTAAAATATGACACAAATGAACTTATCTATGAAATAGAAACAGACTCACAGACATAGGGAACAGACTTGTGGTTGCCAAGAGGGAGTGGGTGGGGGAGGGAGGGATTGGGAGTTTGGGGTTAGCAGATGCAAACCACTATATATAGAATGGATAAACAACAAGGTCCTATTGTATAGCCCAGGGAACTATATTCAGTATCTTGTGATAAACCATAATGGAAAAGAATCTTAAAAAGAATATAAATATGTATAACTGAACCACTTTGCTGTACAACAGAAATTGACACAACATTGTAAATCAACTCTACTTCAATAAAAAAAAGAACACACATAGAACATTAAGTTTGACAACTTATATCGGCACAGTTCTTGGACCCCAAAGCAGTTATAATAGTAATGTCAAAGATCACTGATCACAGATCACCATAGTAAATATAATAATGAAAAAGTTTGAAATGTTGTGAGAATTACCAAAATGTGTGACACAGAGACACAAAGTGAATAAACGCTGTTGGAAAAATGGCATTGATAGACTTGCTCAGCACAGTGTTGCCACAAACCTTCAATTTGTAAAAAAATGCAATATCTGCAAAGTGCAGTAAAGCAAAGTGTAATAAAACAATAAAACTGCCTTATACGGTTGGACTACAGTTTGTTCACCTATTTGAAAGACCTGGTCACTTCCTAGGTTTGGCAATTATGAATAAACCTGCTATAAACATATGTGTGCAAGTTTTCGTGTGAACATACATTTTCAACTCATTTGGTTAAATACGTAGGAGCACCATTGCTGAATCCTTTGGAAAGGAGAGACTCTGTTTAGCTTTGTAAGAAGCAGACTATCTTCAAGAGTGACTGTACTATTTTGTGTTCCCACCAGCAGTGAATTTAGGTTCCTTTTGCTCTACATCCTCACCAGCATTTCATGTTGTCAGTGTTTTGGACTTTAACCATTTTAATAGGTGTGTAGCGGTATCTTGTCGTAATTTGCATTTCTCTGATGGCATGTAATATTGAGCACCTTTTCATATGCCTGTTTACTATCTGCATATTGTCTTGGGTGAGGTGTCTGTTCAGACAGGTTTTGGCGTCAAGAATGAGTTAGGAAATATTTCCTCTGCTTCTGTATTCTGGAACAGATTATAGAGAAGCCATTTGGGCTGGTGCTTTCTGTTTTGGAAGGCTATTAATTATTGATTTGATTTCTTTGATAAATGCCTGTTGAGGTTACATATTTTTTTGTGTGTGAGATTTGGTAGATTGTATCTTTCAAGAAATTTGTCCATTTTATCCAAATCTGTGGGAAACTAATGTTGTCCATAATATTCTTTTGTTACTCTTTTAATGTTCATAGGATCAGTAGTGATGGCCCATCTTTCATTTCTGATATTTTCTCTTTTTTTCCTGGTTAGCCAGGCTAGAGGTTTATCATTTTATTGATCTTTAAAAAATCAGCTGATCCTAATTTTTTAAAAGGTATAGAATATAAACTGGAAGGATATATTGCAAACTATTAATCATTATCTCTGGATGATGGGATTATGAATAGTTTTTCTTTTCTCCTTTGTACTTTCAATATAGTTAATATGTAGTTTCATAATGAAAAAATATTTTTTAATTATATTCCCTACTGTTATGTATCTTTTAACAAAGTTATAATCAGTTTTCATGACCTTAATGAAAAATCTAGTTTCAGCATTCTCCTTTTTCACTTTTCATTGAACTTTATCTTTAGGAACTCCAAATTTATTTTCTGTGGCTTGAGGGTACTGAAGAGAATAAAAACATTAAAAAGAAGTGTGATTAGTTAAAAGAAAATGAAAGTAACATCTACTGGACTTCTGTGTTTTGCGTATGTTCTTAATTTTTACTACAGCCTTAAGATGGAATTATTATTATCCTCATTGTACAGTGAGGAAATTGAAGCTCAGAGAAAGTGACTAGTCCAAGGCTACATCTATCAGTAGTATGTGGAAAGACGTGGTTCACTACAAGGCTGTCTAATTTCAAAGACTGTTATCTTTCCCAGATAAATCAGGTGAATGATTGGAGCCAGACTTTGACCACAAGAATATGTATATATGGTGGAAAGGTTGATTTTTATCATTCATTTACTATCAGTTTCATATATGACATTGCCTTTTATTAATAAGGTTAGTTGTATAAGGTACATATTTTGACCCTTTTTGAGCTTATACCTTCATGTATTAAAGTTTCAAAATGAGAGACAACTTATTTTAGAGATGAATATCTGAATCATTGTCAAATTTTGTTTGAGAGATAAAATGAATGTGTTTTGTTGTAGTGCTTATTTAATTTTTATGACCTGAAAGGACAACCTGGACAGAGGGAGAAGTCTGGCCTCCAGGTGATTTTTCAAAATCGCTTTTCCTATATATAAAAAAAGTATACCATCATCACTTATTTGGACTGAAAATTAAAAGTTGCTATATACAGAGTAATTACTAAATATTTTTAAGTAAATTCATAGATTTCTGAACCCAGTAGCATTTAATGGCATTTATGTAATCATTGATTATTCAATGCCATTTGTTTAACTATGTATGTATTTATTTTAATTGAATTTCCTTGAAGAACTTCACCTAAAATAACTAAAATAAATGAGGATAATCTCAGCATGCCCAATTTTATTTTACAACTGGTAATTGTCTTAATTAACCCAAAGTTGTTGTCCCTTGAGTCAGTATATTTATCACTGAAACTTTATGAAACCTTTCAATGATTTTTCAGAAATACCTTTTCCAGACCTACTAGCTATTTTTCAAAAATCCCAATGCTGGATTCCTTTCATAGTTCCTATTCATGAGGCCATAATTTTTAAAAGCAGTAAGATTTCCTTGATCTATCAAAATTATGTTATGCTTAGCATATGAGTCAAGTTTTTGCTACAGCAATGCTACATAACAAACAGCTCCAAAATCTGTTTCATGTTTATGGGTGACCTTATTCACTGGAATCTAGGCTGTGGATGGGGATAACATCTCCTCATGACTCCATGTTCCAGACTGAAGGATTAATGGCTTTACGGGCCAAGTTCTTCTGATGTTGGTTGGTGGAAATTCAAGAGAATTGGGGAAATTTGCCATGCCTTTAAAAGCCTCTGCTTAGGATGGTATACTGTCACTTCTTCTATATTCATTTCATTGGTCAGAAAGCTGTGCCTCGCTCTCTGTAAGAGACACTGCACAGTCCTATATTCAAGAGTGTGAATCTATGCTTCTGTTGTACTGACTGGGTGAAAGGTTGGAGAAAATTATGAACCTGCATAACTACAATTCTGGGTTTTTAACTGTATAGGTTATGTAAACCTTTTCATTTGTCAGGTGGTTTACAAAAAGTGATCAGTTTTCTTAAGCAGATATTCAATTAAAATTTGTCTTCTTCAAACTAACCTTATTAAATATATGTGTGATAGTACAGGATTTAAAAAATAATGACTAGCGACTCTACCTCGTTAATAATTCACCTCTGCATGATGTTTTGCAGTTTATGAAGTATTTTCATATTTTTAAAATTTGATCACAAATAAGTTAGGTGATGGGATCCTTATTTTACAGATGTGGAAATTAAAACGAAACCTTTGTGGCTTGGCAAGGCTACAAATAATAAGTTCCATTCCAGATTTTTGGAGACTTCAAATCCAATCATCTTTCCATTACTCCATACTGGATCTTATGTTCCCATTCCCTCCTCTTTCCAAGCTTAAATAAATAAAAGGAATATTTCTGGAGCACTGCCAAAATCAAAGGAAGCTATCACTATACTCTTTATATTCCAGCAAATTATATTATCTTCTATTCTGACCTATATATCTGGATTAATGCAAGAGTATCCCACGGGCTAAACCTAAGTAGTATTTATTCATTATCATTCGAGAAGGATGAGTTTATTTCCTGTGTAGTTTAGCAGAAAACATGTATTCAATTTCATTATGAATTTCAAAAGTATAAGAGAAATTACTGTGGTATACCAGTGCTTTTCAAATTAGTTCCAATGTAGCTGCCTCAGATGATAATAGTTTATGTATTTGAGGTTCTGTGTATGAATTTATTTGGGAAAAGAAATTGGAGGGAATTTCTATTGCAAGGAGTAAATTTGAAAAATCACTGTCTATACCAAGTACAGTTAGGATGGCAATGTTATTATATCTTCATAAAATTCCTTCATTAGAAAATGTTTTCCACGAACTCACTAATATATTACAACAGTTGGATTATAAGGAACATTCTTGTGAAAAAAATCCATGTTTGGTATTGAATAATATAACTTGTTTACTTGCTTTTTGCTCTCACTCTTGCAACAAAGCCTTTAGCACGTAATGAAAATCTGATCTGACTTCTTAGCAGTGGATTTCTACTTTTTTCTTGGATAGCATTCCATATTCTCAAATCTGTAGGCTTTTCTGGTGCTTTATTCCATTTCTCTGTTTTATGTTGTCTTTCATGATGTGCAAAATTTATTCCTTTATCCCCATATCTCCCTGTTTGTTCTGACTTCTTTCATAGTGAAAATAAAAATTAATAGACAATGATGAATTGAATCTTTCAGAAGACTAGATGATACTTAAAATTCTATTGTTGGAAAATTAATTTATAACCAGCTCATTGTTCTTGCTACTTTGTCTGATAATAGTGTAAAATTACTCTCCGTATTTCTTTGTAGATGTCACCAGTTTAATTTTGGGGGGGGCCTTTTCCCCTTACTATTGCAGGTAGCTTTTTTATATGAGCCATTGCTATGGCGAGTGGTAATTTTATTTGTTTTAATAAAGTTAGTGTATTTAATCAATATTTTTCCCTCTTTTGAAGACTGTGAACCAGAAGAGCTGACTGACTGGTCTATGGATGAAAAATGTTCATTTTGTAACCTACAGAGAGAAGCAGTCAGTGTAAGTTTTAGTGCTATGAAATTATGTCTAAACTAATTGCACAATTGTAACACAATTTTTTAAACTTAATTTGTTCTGAGAATTTGTGACTTACAGTGAAATTTAAATACTTGATTTTGGTAATGAGAAGAATATTTTAAAGTCTTATGTTAGAAGTCTAACATTTAGCTTAACTTGCAGGTAAAAATTCCAACAACATTCTCATCTTTTTTGCTCATTTCACATTTCTTTCTTAAAGCTCTTTGACTCATAAAGTTCAGTTCAGATCTGTTTTGTATTTGGGTAGACACGGGTGAGCCTAGTTTGGTCTGAGACCACCCTGTAGTCTGATTTCTTAGGAATCAGTGGTTGGAGGATAATGTAGTACTACGTTTTAGCCTTTTACTTTCTCATGAAGTCTTTTGGATATCATAATTATCTCCTGTGAAATGATTAATTATTAGTTTCTACTGTAAACGGGGCATAAACTAGACAAGCAGCATCTTCTTGCATGGTGGGAAGTCATAATTCTTTATGTACTGTTGTGGAAAGGGCTGAGAAGAAATGGGAATTTGAGAACTTGCACCCATTTTGGTCAGATTAGTGGATAAACATATCTGCTTTGTTCTTAAAACTCTCATTACTAGCATGCTATATAGTGAGTTTATTTAACAATATATTTTATCTGCCCCCCACCCCCTTTTTGACAATAGTTTTGCTAAGGAATAAGGCTAGTTTGTCCCGCTATCAAAGATAAATTTCTTTTTTCCTGACTCCTTTCTCAAGTCTTATGTTCTGTATATAATTTGACATATTTAAAATATAAAAAAATAAACAGAGAATTTTTTTGCCATTTTAAATGGAGTCCCATGTTTAAATAAAAAGTGATTTTTTTATGTTGTTTTCTTCTAATTTTAGGATTGTATACCATCTCTTGATTCTTCACAGTCGACACCAACAGAGGAACTATCATCTCAGGGCCAGTCCAACACTGAAAAGATTGAATGCCAAGCAGAAAATTACCTAAATGCACTCTTTCGAAAGAAAGGTAATACTGATATACTTTGTCATTTAAAATTTGCAATAGACATCTAAAATGTTTGAATTTTTCTCTCACACAGGTTTTTAATATGTCAATCTCTCCTCCATTCTTGATTATTTCCTTCTTTGTCCTTAGTTTTTCTTCATATTTTTAAGGACATTAGGATTTGCAATCACTGTAGAGCTGTCTTCTATTAGGCTTTCCTTTTCACCATTCTATTCTCAAATCTCTCCCTGACTTTATTTTCTTAATCTACTATAGGCAGAAGAAAATTTTATATGCTTCTGGTCTTCCTTATTTTGTTTCTGACTTCAGAAGTTCTTTTGTGTTCAATAAGTGATAGATATAATATATTGCAAAGCTGTTTTTAGAAATGTAACAGTTAAATCATTTATCAGCCAGGTTGGTAGTATATTTGCTGGCTTGAGATTTCAGTGTTTCTTTGATAGCTTGAATGTGCTTACTTGACATTACAATGTCAGTGTTGTTCTTTGCTTCCTGTCTATCTAAACATTAAATCCAAATGAGGACTGTTTTCACTTGTTTTCTTGCTTGATACACATGTATCAGACAGAAGTTATTTTTATATCTTAAGTTACTTGAGAAAAATACAGAAATATAGACCCTTCCATTTTTTGTTCTTGGCCATTTGCGCAGTAGTAAAGTGTCTTAATTTTTATCACACAGACCTTTGGAATAAGTCATGGTGCAGGGGGAATGAAGGGTGGTGGTGGGAGGATCACTGTACCTCCCAGCTTCCTGAGATTGGGGAAAACATTACTGTATTTTCATCTAAGTATTGATAGTGCTTTTACTCCTCTTTTGAATTAGGTAACATCAGATATTTTCTGTTAAACAGATGACTTACAGGTTTTAATCTATAATGTTGAATATAGTCCTCACCTTTGAGAAAGGAAGCTTTTGTTTAGTCTTACTGTTACGAGTTCTTTTATGTGTTGAAATATGAAAATCCTCTGATGAGAAGAACCATTAGTATATTAAAAGGCCTAAAGTTAAGAACTATATATTTTTTTAAGTGCAGGGGACTGAAAATCTTTTCCTGTGTGTTACCAAAGTACTTAGTATTGAGAAATTGGCAGTACCTTTAAAAAACAAATTGTTTTCTTAAAATTTTCTTTATGAACCAATATAAAAATTATTTACATGATTTCTTTAAGAATTTTATATTAACTTAGAAAATTTTATTCTGTCTGTATATTTACATTTATAAGAATTATGTTATCAGACTTACATCACAAAGAGAGCTGGAGAAAATGTATGCATTTACACACATGCATGCAGTAAGTTTCACTCACCTTAGAACTTACTCAGTTGCCTCCTCCTTTGAATAATTTGTAATGGTAGTAGGTATAAATTAATCAATAATAATGACTTTTAGTATTTGATAGTATGGAGTTAGCCTGTGCTCCATTGCCCTGTTAAGAGTAATCAGTAAAAACTTGGTACTATTTCAGCTGATTCAAGCATCTGGGTCTCCAAGAGGTCTCCTACCAATGGTTGGGTGAGTGTTCATGGATATTTAGTGACCTCTCCATTTGGGGATTTTTTTGGTTTTCTTCAAGATCTTTGAAGGATCACAGAGTTTTTAAATGAAAGATTCTTATTAGTAGTATTTTTGCTTTACTTCAGGTCTTCAGTATTTTTATCTTTGTTAATTTCTTTATTTGTAGTCCCTCATCACTTTCCAGATTTAATTAAACATAAGGACTTTTCTACTTGTTTACTTGGTTTTGTTTCTGTTGTTTGTTTTTAATTTCTTTGAATGAAATCATTTTCGAGATTTCCAATATGGTCTGACCAGGATGAGACTAGAAGATAATAACAGTATCTTTTAAATGGTTTTAACTCCTTTGTTTGTGTATTTGTTTATTTATTTAGTAAGTTCTTTTAACTTTACTTTGAAATAAAAGGCAAAAAGTGTGTTTTTAAAGATAGGGAATTCCGAGTATTCGGAAGCAAATAAAATACTAATAAAGCATCTTGTTAGTGAAGTTTTTATTTGATTCATTAAAATTTCTCAAACTCGGTCATTTATAGGAATGCTGCATATTAATAACATTAGTATTACTGATACTTTAAATCTGTTGCTTAGTTTGAGGAGCATAAGCATGTGATCATCTTGCCAAAACATAGAGAAATCTTCTAATATACCAATTGTAGCTTGTTTATTATCTTTCTTAACTATAGTTTTATGGAAGTTGATGATGTAAGCTGCTGTTATTGAGAACTCACACTTAGGATAATTAAGATGGTTGATGTCATCAATTATGATTGAACACTAAGTCCGTTTTGTGACTTACCTCATTTAATCCCAAAACACTGTTAAGAGATAGGTACTCTTGTTATCACTTTAACAGACTGAGATAATGAAGCTCAGAGAAATTTTGTGTTGTGAACGTTTGAATCCTTGGAAGGAATTTTAAAAGGTCAAAGATTTTCTATGTGAGGAACACTTAGATTCTAAGTATTAAGTAGAAAATCATTCCTGTTCTCTACTACTTAGCAGCCTAGAATTAGGATTATTTTAATTGAGTTAGGCAGGCTAGAGAGGACCTATGAGACATACAGAGCATTCCATCTTTGCTTTATATGAACATGAACAGCTCTAGTGATTAGTTTCCTTATAGTATTTAATAATTGGAGAAAACTTATTACTTAATCTAAATACAGTTTGGACTATCCCTTTTAATTAGAAGCCAGTCAAAAATACTCTTGTAGGGTTGAGTAAGTACAGTCAGGGGAGTGGATATTTTAGTGCAGAGATGAACTTTTAACTAATTTTGTATATTCTTTACTTTAGAAATGTTTCAAAATTGAGTTCCTTCTAGAGGTTAACCTAGACAATTGTCTAGAATGCTAGAGTAGAATGAAACCTCCATGATACTAGGGACTTCTCTTTTGTTAATTGCAGAATCCTCGGTATCTGGAATAGTACTTGTCACATCTTAGATCTTCAGTAAATATTTTTGCATGAATAAATGAGTACTAAGATAAACTGTCCATATATCTTCCAGTTTCTTTACATATTCAGTGGTATTAGTACTTATTTGTTTTATTTGAAGAAGAAAATTATTTAGTGTGTATGTATTGTTTATCTTTTCCTACTTTGTACTTAAGTTTATTACTGTGTATAGCCTGAATATCAGTCAGTTTATTTGTTTTGAAATGTGGGTAAACATAGGCATATAGATATAAAATGCCTTTTCTGAAGCTGTCCCCATAGGATATGAACTAAACTGTTTTGACTTTGGCTTCACATTCTCTGATTACCTGAAGCAGTGGAAATCACTGGCTTATGATTCAGGAAGATATCTCATCTTTTATTTTTCAGTTAAAGAAGGCTACTTGACTAAATTGGACAGATAGTATGCACGTTGTAGCTGAATGAATCATACTGCTAAGTGTATATAACAAAATAAAGCCTTCCTTCATCAAAATATAATGTTTTTCCTACTTTATCTTTTACCCCCCCCCCCACACACACACATTGAGCATTCATGTAACTACTATTCTGGCCTTTTCTTTTCGAAGACCTTGATATATAGTTGAAAGCTGCTATTAACCAACCTTTCCCCCTTAAATTAATTGTTAGCTAGGTTTTATATAAAGTTTTTCATGGCTCTTTTGAACACAGATCCTTTTCCTTTTAAACTTTTAATTTTTAAGCTCTATAATACTGCATGAAATAAATATTAATACTGCTTATTAATTAATTGGATTATGACTGATACTAAAACATTTGACTTCTTAGAAACAGGAGTGTTAATCTTTTAGATTGCTTTTCTCTAAATGCAGGTATCCTAGAATGACTATGTAAATTTGACCTGATTCATTCAGGCCCTGAGCATTTCTTATACAAATGTGCCTTTGTGATAACACGTGGTCATACATTGACTTTTTCTTTATATGTGGGCTGCCTTTTTAGAACTCTTAGGGAACTGTATGTTAGTGTCATAAAATAATCCACATACCATTATGAGCCACAATCCAGAGGTATCCTTGAAAAGATTTTTCTTATTTTGCCGTGTAGAGGATATGAATAAAATTCTAAGAACACACTTAAAATTATAACTGTATTTAAGATTTTAAGCATTTCTGTTAAAATCACCTTTCTGCCTGCAACACCATTCGTAGCAGGAATTAAAGGCCGACTATCAGGTCATTCATTCATCGTCACATGGATTCTTATCTCCTTTTGTCTTTTTTAATCTCTAATTTGACCCAGTCATTTACACCTTTACAAGCACCCAAATTTTCTCCACTGTGTTTTCTGGAACTTGTGGTTTTTCATCAGCAATCCCCTATATCCTCAGTCTTTTCTCTTAATGTTCCCTTTACTTTACTGCTTTAAGTGAAACCTATATATTCATAAAAGATGCTTTTGTAGACCTTTCCCTTGCTGGATGTTTTTAATTCCTTGCTTTATGTAATATGGGGGTGATAAAATTAACAAGCAACTTCTGAGATCTTTATAGCTGCTTTCCAATCATTTATTTGCCATCCTTACTCCAAACCCTGAGCTTGTTTGGAATATCTAAATATTCCATCCATATTATCATGTTGCACACCTCTACCAGCCTTTTCACTTTCTTCCTCCCATCTTAGTTCTTGGTGACTTCAAGTTCTATGTAACTGTTACATTCTACATTCTGGCCTCTCAGTTACTTGACCTCTTCATTTCCAATGATCTTTTCCTCCATTCCACTCCAACCACCTTTCCCATCATCATCCCTAGACGTTTGCCACCTCACAAAAATAATTTCAACCATCCCTATTTCTACTACCATTTTATTTCAGTAGTCATCCCAGTATTTTTTTTAACCTCCTTGCAACCCCCAATCTATTGACCATACCACTTCTCACTGTTACTGTCTTACGACTTCACGTCTCTCCTTACTCAGTTTAGATACTGTGCTCAATCGCTGTAATCATCTTTCTGTAAAATTTTAACTCCCTTGCTTCTCTTTTCCTTTGTCATATTTGCTTGTCAGAACCTTATCTATGTTTTAACCCTATTCTCAATATCTTACACACTTACCCTGGAACAGCTGAACTTGACTAAAGTAAAACACCCTATTCTGACTTTCTAAGTCTCACCTAGTCCCTTTCCTCTGTTACAGGTGGTGGTTTTATATCCTTCTCAAAAGTTCACAACTAAAAATTGTGCTTCCTTTTTGTAGCACAATCACCTTCTAACATATTATATAATTTACTTATTTTTATTGTTCATTGTCTTATTCCCTTTAGTAGAATATAAGCACTATGAAGAATTAGATTTTTGTATTTTTGCCTGCTGAGATATCTCAAGCATCTGACAGGTAGTAGATAACTATTTTCTGTACTTTTACCGTCTTCACTTCTCAACTCCCCTTTTCTTTTCAACCCATCCCAATTAGACTTTCTTTTCTACTACTCCATTGAAATTGTTTTAACAGTTTCATTGGTAATTCCATCTTGTACTATTCAGAGGAAAGTTATTAGTTCTCACCTTATTCAGCTTTTCAGCATCAATTGATAGGGATGAGCACTTCCTTAATCCTGGTTTCTAGGAAACTATATTCTTTTAATGTTTCCCTTGTCTTGCAGATTACTTCTTTCACATGCTCCTTGCTGCTTTTTGTCTTTTTTACCTTTAAATATTGAAGAGCCTAGGAGTTAGTCCTCAGTTGTCTTTTCTTCTCAATATGCCTTCTCTTACTTGATGGCATCATTTCATCCAGTGGGTTTAATTACGATGTATGTGTTGATGACACCTGAATATTATAGGATTATATCTAATCCTAATCTTTTCTCTAGCTTTACTCTCTTATATCTGTCCACTTGGTATTCTTCAGTAGAATATTCAGTAAGCATCTCAGAATGACCTATCTAAAACAAAACACTTGACTTTACTCTCCCCAAACCTTCCCCTGCCCCAGCCTTTCCTATCTTAGTAAAAAGTATCACCCTTGACCCCAGTTGGTCAGTCCGCAAGCTAGGAGCTTTTCTTGATTCCTCAGTATCCTGTATACCCACATTCAACCTATCATCAACTCCCTTTGGTTCTACCTTCAGACCATTTCCATAGCTGCCATCCTAATCCAAGGCACTTGATCTCTGGCATATACTACTTAAAAAGCCTCCTAACTGGTGTCTCTTCTTCTACTTTTCTCTTCCCTACCAATTCATTTTTTCTACACAGAAGGCAAAATGATATTTCTGAAGCCTAAACCAGGACATTATTCCTCTGCCCAAAAGCTTCCAATGGCTTTCTTTGCATGTCACTGAGAGTAAAATCTATCAAAAATTCAACCTACATGGCCTACTTCTGCCTCCTCTTTAGCCACATCTCTTATTGTTTATTCTTTTGCAGACTCTGGCTTTTAGCTTTTCCTCAAATGTGCTAACCTTATTCCCACCTTAGGGTCTTCCTACTTGCTGTTCCTGTTACCTCTGTCTGGAATCCTTGTCTGCACCTGAGCATTGCCCTCCTTCATATTATCAAACATTACCCTGGCCTGACCACTCATTGCCCCAACCACCCCATTTATGATAATTCTTTCAGTCAGTCTCTTTCCCATCATTCTCCTTCTCATTTGTCTGTTTCCCTGACTCCTCTTTTAATATCTGTTTGTTATCTGCCACTTCTAGAATATAAGAACAGTAAGACAGGGATTTTGTCTATATCTCCTCAGCACCTAGAATTATACCCGGTACAGTTAAAACTCAATAACTTAATTGAGTGTCTGTAGAAGAGAAGTATTTTAAAGATCAACAGTAATGCTTTAAAATCATGATTGTCTATCCAGTTTTTTAAAAATGTTGCTTATAGCTGTAGTATGCTAGATCTTTTAGCAAAGTCTTTAATGAGTCCTTGCATGTGATAAGAAAGTTCCAGTATTCTAAGATGTTCTAGGAATCAGCCCAAATAATGAAAATATAAGTGATTCTAAATTCCTTTCAGAAATGTTTAGTCATTGAATTATTCTTTCAATGGTTATACACAACTCATAACATTTTGAGGACATAATTTAAATTTTGGGGAAGCAGTGGTTCTTTCATTTATCTTTATATAATTCTTTAGAAGTTTGTCTAAATTATTTCTTTGCATATTCTAATTCAGTTGAGAAAGTGTAGTCTGTTAGGTGAGAGGGAAGACCTAATTCTCAGAAGAGATATAATTCTATTTGGGGCCCTATTTTTTGAATTACCATCTGTCCCTGGGTAGTATTTCTCCCCTGTGCTCTGTCTCTAATACTGCAGATAGTGAAATTAGCCTGTATGTGAATAAATGTAGTAATCTATATATGCTGTTCAAAATAATGAGTACTGAATTGGAAAAAGCACTTTTTTGTGGAAGTAATAGACAGTTACGTGCTATTTAACTGTTTCGTATTAATCATTTAAAAATCTTTTTAGAATATTTTTCTGATTTTCTTGAGTAACTCATGAATTCACCAGCTGTGTCATCACCTATGTGTTCTTTTATAAAATCCTGCTAATTTACTTCTTTCTTTCCCTGAGTATGACTTTCCCCAGAGTAAGACTAGCATGTTGGCCTTTATAAAACATATTTCTCGTCCATGGTTAGAGAAGTTAATTCATTCAACAAAGTTCCACTAAGTTTCCTTCTATATGCCAGGTACCATACTAGTGGGAAAAAGGCAGAAAACATCCCTGTCTTCTGTGTGCTAGTGAGGGGAAGCAGACAGTAAACAAGTAAATTCTGTTTGTGGTTGAATGTGAATGCGTGCACGCACACACACACACACACACACACACACACACACCTTACACACATGCTGGATATAAATATATATGTAGGTGTTGTGGAGGCAAAGCAGGGAAAGGAGCTTAGGGAATGCCAGGGTAGAGGTGGGAATTGCAGTCTTATAAAGAGTAGTCAAATAACATTTGAGCAAACGCTAAAAAGAAAAAAAATAGGGTATCAAACTCAAACTACAGAAAACGTGGGGGAAATACATTTCAGGAGTTAAAGCTAATATCAGTTTTGAAAAATTATAGATCAGGCATGTAGGAGGTGATCGCCACTCCCATTCCTCAGTTTTACAGATTATTTTCCTTTTAAGACCAAGCTAAAATTATAGCATTTAAAAGCAGATAGGGGATTTGGAGATTATTTAACTCTGTTCCTTTACTTACATACAAAGAAGTAACAGTTAAATAACTTGACCAAGCAACATGTACTATAATGTAAACAACTGATTAAATAATGTAAGATAGTTAATGATTATTAATAGTACTTAGTAAAATAATCAAAAAAGCATTTTTAAAATGTTTAATTAATGGATTAAAGAGTTGCCTGCATGAAGTTTGATGGTAATAAAAGAGATGGAGGCTTAGTTCCTGTTGCTGTTTGGTGATGAGTAGTATTAAGTCAGAGTGAGCTGGTGAAGTATTGAACAGGTTAATTAAATGCCTAAGGTTCATCCATGTCTGAATCCATGGAACTAGCTTATCTGAACCATCAGCTGAAGCCACAGAAAAGGCACTGGGATTTTTTTTAAAAACTTCTTTTAAAAATGGATGAACTATTTAAGTTCCCGTCACTTGTAGTTTTTCAGCTCCTGGTCACCCTTTAATGTGTGGAGTCTTCTCATATCGTGATCAGACTCACTTGTATGAACAAACATTTTATCTGCATGATCTAAAATTTTTTTTAAAGTTTTGGTGTCAAGTATTTGTGACTCCTTTATCTTTGCCTGACAAACGATGAGCATCAAGTTGAAAGATTTTCTAATCATAAACTCTTCACTATGTGATGTTAACAGTTAACATTTCCATGGTCCACTTCATTAAACCCAGCCTCCTTAGCAAGATGTAAGACTTTTTGCTTTACAGTCAACATTTCTTTTAACTCCTTGAAGTTAACAGAAGAATATGCTAGGTTTGTTCATACTCCATTCATTGTTTATTGTGATACTGTTTCCCAAGCCTGATTGACTGAGAGTATCTTTTTATCAAAACACTTTCATAAGTCCTACTTCTAGAAGTGTCAAATGCATCAGCATGCCACAGCAGATATTTCATGCCAAGTGTGAAAAAGAAAAATCTGTGTCACGTGTGTATCTGTCCACTGTTCTACTTTGTCAGAATACCTGTGGCGTCCCTTGGTCCCCCAATAGGGGCCATGAGATGGGAGATTAAGCAAATTTACTGTTTTTTAAATAGCTCTCAGTTTCTACACACCTCCTGTACTTTAAAGCATCTCTACAAAATAGAGCATGATTCTCATGTTAAAAAATGTGTGTTTCATAATACATAATAATGTATGAGACTGCAGACCATAAGTATACACTGTACTGGTGGGCTATTGAAGAGATTTTTAAGGATAATTTTGATTCTGTGAAATGATTTCTACCTTCTTTGTCCGTTTTAAGTATTATTCCATCATATCCCTCTAAGAGTATTGATTTTAGTAGATTTTGAACTCCTTGGAGGCAAAGACTATCTTAATAATTTTTATCTTTCCAATTCCTTATAAACATTTCTTAGTTTTTTGAATAGAGTTTTGGTCAAAGACATAAATCAAAATCATAGAAGATACTCTTCAACATGTAATATATATTTGCTGCTCAGTTTATGTATAATTATGCATTTTAGGGTTAAAGTGAGAGCACTGCCTACATGTATGTGTGGTGGAATAACATGGCTCAGCTGCTGAACAGATTTTAAGGCACCATACAGCAGTGTGGTTCAGGGGTGTTGGCAAGGGGCCAAGCAGACACAGGCGAAGCCTGCTCAAAAGACAAGACAAAAGCAGATTCCTGCTTTCAGTTGCTATATATTCAGGTGTCTTAAAATTTTGCTCTATGAAATATTATGTTTCTAAGATGAGGGGGTTTTTTTGTTTGTTTTTTTATGAGAACTGATGTTTATATGTTTCATTCAGTCCTCCTACTGCAAATTGTGTGTGTTTGTTAGATGCTGTGAAAATAAGGGTTTGTGTTTTTTTAAAACTTCTTGGAAAGCCTACGTTTCTTAGAGGTCTGCTTTTCTCTGATTTTTATCTTTTTAAATTTTGTCGCTAAGTTTCAATTTCTTCATGTTATTTAAAATTTTTTTAATTAAACCACAATATTTGTTAGTTTGTATGCTTTTAAAACAGTGGTTATGTCTTATTATATACCTAAAAACAGCAGGTTGTTAGATGACTTCAGAGTAAAAACTACTATGACTATTCTTTTGCTTAGTTTCTTTTTAAGATGTACTTTTAAAGCATACATATAGAAAGTTTTCATTGTCATTGTAAATAATACGTCTAAAAACTCTAATCCAGAATTCTTAAAAGTACGTTTCCTCTTGGTATTTTAGCTGTAAGACTTTAAACCTGATTGTAGTCTGCCTGCAAACTTAAGACAGCCCAATATACTGAATTGGGTGGTATTAGAATCTCAAGATCAGGACCTTTTGAGGAAAGAAAGAAAACTTAATGGCCAAGAACATTAGCTAAAGACTGAAATAGTTCATGTGTCCTGAACTGAAATAATAAGGGAGAGGGAGAGGTATTTTACTAGTCAGCTGTTTTGTTTTGTTTTTTCCAGACAATTTTCTTCATATACTGTGGTTTTGTGGATGATAAACTATAGTGTAAAAAACACCTGAGTTATAAGCCAGCCACTGAATCAATCTGCTACCTCAACTTTTTAATAAAAGGTTGAAGTTCTGTCTTGCCATAATTTTGAGTCTGTATTTTCAGTTTCTTAATCTCACAGAAAGATCTTTTTTTAGTGCAATTTTTGTAGAAATAGCACTTTGTTAAATATGCTCTAACACATGAACTCTCCTCTCTATCATTTAATATAATATAGTTATAATTCTCTTTTGAATAATTACTTATTCTCTCTGGCACTTTGGAACCTCAGTGGCTGATTAATTCATTCTGAATTTCTCTTACAAAGATATAAGGAGTCTAGGATTCTAGCAGAGGATTTGATCAAATACTGTACTTGTGAAATGTGATCAATTAGTTTTATAAATTACCATCTCACCATTTTAAATTTACATGTAATTATGAACTGTCAGTTACAGTTTACTATTTGCTGTTGGCTAGTTGTCCATTATATTCACAGCCTGCTCAGACTGTTCTATTGATTGGAACTCATTGATTTGTTATTACCAAGTAGCGATCACCCCCTACCTTTCTCCATATGGATATATATTTGTATGTGTGTGTGTTTTCCCCCTTAAAGTGTTTTGAGTGAAGTCTTCTAAAACGTTTCTATCTTCAGTAGAAAGGGCAAAGCATAAGTTTTACCATGAAACATATATGGATGCAAATCTTGCCCTACCATACATTAGTTATATAGTTCTGATAAACTACTTACCCTTTTATGTGACTTAGTTTTCTCATATGCGCAAGAGGCATAATAATTGTGGATGCTTATTTATACTCTGTTGTCTACTCTCACCCACCAAAAAATTAGTTTTATTAAAACAAAAGGTACTAGTTTAGATTTTAGTTTGATAGGTATACTGTGTGTTCAGTAGTAGCTTCTGGTGGAAAAAAGAATATGGGCTATGGAGTCAAACCTAGATGGGTTGCTTGCTGTTTTGTTTGTTTTTTAATTAAGAAGCTGTGATATTGGGCAAGATACTTAACTTGGTGATATTATTGTGAAGATTAATATAATGTAAATGAAACATGCAGCTTAGTGCCGTATGTATACTAGGCATCCAGTGAAGAGTAGCCCTATGGTAGATTACACTAATTTTTTTTTTTTTGCTTTTGAGTGTACAAGAAATCTAGGCACCAGCATGTAAATGACTTGCTCTACTCATAGTATGGCATAGTAGTTAAGAGGTCAGATTTTGGATTAGACCTGGGTTCTAGTCCTGGTTCTACTACTTACTCAGCCTTGCATGACCTTAGGCAAATTTTTTAACCTCCTTAAGACTAGTTTCCATTTCTATATAATGGGAATAATTGTGGCATTTTTAAGAGGATTATTGTGATGATTAGAAGAGATAATGCATCCAAACTGACCAAATTGTATACATTATTTGTGTGCAGTTTTTCTTGTGTACCAGTTATACCTCAGTAAAGTTGGGGAGGGGTGGGAAGAAGAGATAATGTAAGGACTCAGTAATCTAAAACTGCTGCTACTGTTATTTATTATCATTATCATCAGTTACTTGGAATCACAGTAAATCAAAAAAGGAAGATCACATAGGGTTTAGTTCTCAAATTAAGTCTTGTAATCATTAAGAAGATTGTCCTTAGGAGCCCATGAATTAATAACTAACATCAGGATGTAAGGCATCATACAGTCTCAAAAGTGAGTAGTAATACTTCAGAACTGTCAGCAGTAAATATATCAGTAGTACTCTTCAGGTACTTTGGGGGAGTGGAATTGTCAGGTAAACAGAATACAAATTATAACGTTCTTTGTGTTTATTTTATACAAATGAAAAGTCACTTTTTTGCTTTGGTTTCTTAGTTGATAAAATGGGAGAATTTTTGCTAAAGTGTGTTGATATATTATTAGTCTATGTAGCATTAAGGAAGTGAAACAAAGGTAAAGGAATATTTGAAAAAAATTATTGTACAGGCATATACACCAGTCAGCCTTCAATAATCATGTGAGACACTTTGAGGTAAAATTTCAGCATGGATAGTTTGAAAAGTTAGCTAATCCTGCTAGCCATTTTTCATATTCCCTTCATGTTCTGATTAATCAGAGAACCTAAGCTAATTTTAAAATATTAACTAATAACAGTGAAAATCTTGTATGAATATATTTGTGTAATGAAAGGACACATTTTCTAAAGCAAAATATAGATTATTTGGGAACTATTTATTATTTTAGATTACCTTTTGCTTCTTTAGGTATGGGTAATGAAGAGTATACATTATAGTAACTAGAAATGTTAAAATACTTTTATATGTATTTAAGAAACTTTATTTTTTATTTAAGCCAGCAACATGTTAAAGTGACCTACCTTAGGGTTGCTTCTGTCTTAAATACACTAAGTTAGGCTAGCAGTGTTTCTAATGAGCAACTGGAACCATGATACTAGCCAAATATTCTAGTGAGTCTGATCATATGCTCTAATATTCTGGTATTATTTGAACTCCAAAGCCTTTTGGTTATGTTATGGCCTAGTGGATCCTGATTTACTTTGCACATACTTCATTTTTCAACTTAAAATACTCTAGAGTTCTACAAAACCATCTGTGAGCTCATGTTAGATGATGGCAATTTTTTTCATGGGAGTCTTTATCCATTTTTGTTTTTCTAAAAAGCACGCTTATTGTTCTGGCAGTACTGGTTGATGTTGTTGAGGTTTGTTTGTAAAAGAAGCACTCACTTTTTGGTGGAGTAATGGTCACTGCCTACCTAGATTAGGGTATGTTTATGTACCTTTGGCATTGTCGTTTGTTGGAGTTATTGGAGTTCCAGAGTTGCAGGCCTTACATGTGTCTAGAAGGTTATAGAGATAAAACTATGGATAATATTGACAAGTCTGTGATTCTTCCTGTTACATGCACTTCTTTGACTTAATCCTTGTTAACCCTGGAAATGTTTTAGACTATTAATAGAGAACATTCCTTCATTGTTGTTGAATATTTTGTTAGACCAAAAAAAAGAAAAAACAATTACCATCATGGAGCCAGTGCTGTAAAATGGTGCTGTCCAAAATCACGTGTTCATGTAGTCAGGAATTAAGTAAGGTGATCCACTGGAGTGCAGGAATTCTATTTACATTGATGTACATCCTTGATAAAATAAGACTTCTCCAATAAAGGGAACCAAGGCTCCTTGGAGAAGTGGTTGCTTCCATGGCTGGGGCTGGGAAAGTATAAAATGAATTTGGAGCACTTTGTGGTGCCAGAAAGTAAGGAAGTCTCAAAAAAAGGTAGATTGGTAGGATGCAGGTGCCAACCTGAAAGAACTGCTGATGGCCAAAGCTGGAACAATATGAGCAAAAAAATAAATAAGATAACCCATAGAATAAAATCAATATCCACTTTTTCATATTGATGTAAATAAATAAATAAGGAAGAAGGGACAGCTCTATCTCAGAGAAGAATTCCAATTTTAAAATGTAGAAGGAATGCAGGAAATGAAAATCACCCTTAGAACACCACAGTCACAATTATTATATCCAGCAATGAGTGCTTAAATCAGTGGGCAAAAGTTTGATGAGAATCCGAGTATGTGCATATTCTAAAAGTATCTTCCCCAGTATATTAATTACAAAGGAGAAAGAGTAGCTCTGCAGTCGAGAAACCGAGCAGACACCAACTTAAGCAAGTCATCCAGGGTAGCATCACCAGTAGTAACAAATATCCAGTCTTACTGGTACACCGATATGGTGCACTGAGAAATGCACATCACTTCTGTAGTATTCTCGCCAAAAATGTGTAACTTTGAACTAATCATGAGAAAGCATCAGACATACTGAGGAACATTCTCCCAAATAACTGTCTGTTACTCATCCAAAATGTCTAATATCATGAAAGGAAAGACTGAGGAACTTTCACTGATTAGAGGAGACTAAGGAGAAACATGACAATTAAATGCAATGTGAGATCCTGGATTGGATTTTAGAACAGAAAAAGGAGGACATTAGTGGGAAAACTGATAAATTCCAAATAAAATCTACAGTTTAGTTAATAGTATTGTACTGATGTTAATTTCTGGGTTTTGATAATTGGTTATATGGGAAGTTAACATTAAGAAAAAACTGGGAAAAGAATATACAGGAAATCTTTGTACTGCTTTTGAAACTTTTCTGTAGTCTAAAATTACTTTAAAATTTAAAATATTTTTTAAAACATAAAAATAAATAAATTAACCGTTACTAATCTTTGACAGATTGACTAACAGTGGCACCCTTACTTGGGCTTTATATCAGAAGTCCCTTGTCATATAAAGGAGACCTAGTGTTTTGGGAGAAGAGTGAGAGTTGAGTCCCTCGGACAAGGAGGGATTGATAATGGAGCCCTTATTCTTTGGTTTGCATTCTGCGTATTGTGATATATTATAATTTATATGGCCAGTTAAATGGATATACTTATTCTACTATGTAGTTTTATCTGAATTAAGTCTGAAAAATAGATAATACAAATGAAATAGATACAATAGATAAAATAAAAATAGATAATAAAAATGAAAAATACACATATTTTTAACCTGCATTCTCAGTTTTGTTAGTTGATGAGTGAATATCCAACAGAATTTGAAGAACTCTGCTCTAAAGGCATACTTTAGAGACTGATTCTTCCAAAGTCCAAAATTGATGAGCTGACTTAGAAAGAACATTTAATTGCTAAAAAGCCTAACAAGGAAAGTTGTAGTCACAGGGGAGTTGGACTTTGGCTTTAACAAGGCTAGGGGATTCACAAATACCATGGTCAGATCATGGCTTTAAAGAGGCAAAAAAACAGGAGAAGCAGGAAGGGTAAGGAGGGGCAAAAGGATTAAATAGCTGCATTAAGCTGTGGTAGACCATGACTTTTAGTAAAGCCTCAGGTAGGCTTTAAGAAATGAAACTTGGAAGTGTAACTGGGGTGCAGCTATCCCTTAGCCCCCCCCCCCAAAAAAAAACCCCTAAAATGTTATAAAAGGCAGAGATCCTATGGTTATGTGTTCTCCATGTTCCTCTTGTCTGGCAGATTCCTCATTTTACATGGGCAGTTGAGACAGTCAAATCTGTGGAATTAAAAGGAGCTTCAGGAAGTCCATGTCCACTCATTTGATCCTTGATTTTATATTTATCCTTTGCAGTGCATTTTCAGTAGTGACATAGTAAACCAAAGTGAAAGCAACATAAGCAGTGTCTAAATCTGCATTCTTTTCTGCCTTTGAACCAACTAGCTCATAAGACTTCCAGAAAAAAAAAAATCATTTTTTTGTAATAATTCCTTTCAGTGACTGTTCAGAAACCTTTTGTGCAAAGTGTGAGAGAGTAAAGGGATGTCTTCTCATTCTTATTTTTCTATGCCCTGTAAAAAAAAAAATTAAGAAAACCAAAACCGAAACCAAAAAAGGTTAACTCATTGCTCAGCTGTTAATGCTGCCCTTTATTCCCTTTGAAGTGTGAAGCATCGTTTATTTATGAAATTTATTGTTACCTTGTTGTGGTACCATTGTAGATCCCTGAATAGGTAAATGAGTAAGATACAGTGCTTAGTCTCAAGGAGGACACTGGCATGTTAATAATAGGATACAGTAGAGATAGAATAGAGAGAGTAGTTCATGTGCTCTTGATTCTCTTGTGGACTTAAACCTCGTGTACCCTACTCAGGAATGTTGAAATTGAAGACCAAATAAGCCTCAAGATACTCCTCCAAGAAATATACAATCTTTACATTTTATCCTTCCATACTGGATTGCTAACTCATAGAGAGCAGAAACTATGTATTTTCCCTCAGTGTCTCTTTTATTACCCTGAGCAAGTATCATAGTTATTTTAGAGTCTTGGTAAATGATTTTTAATAACTTTAGTTATAACAATGAAGGGAGATCTTTAGTTAAAAGATAGCTCTGTGCCTCTGTAGCTATCCTGTTATTTTCTAGATAAAAAAATTTTAATGCTTGTTATTAGTAATTTATTTGCATTTTGTTTAGAGACTCATTCCATTTAAAATTAAAAGTAAGAAAGTAAGAAAGCAACACTTGGGAGGAGCTTTTATGGCTCATATTCAGTAGGCAAGACAGAGCAATAGTATTAGCCTTGCGAGTTGAATATTAAGCCCTCATTCCTCAGTTTACCTTTCTGCCTGTTACTGAAGATATTCTCCATGATCTTGATCCTACTGTAGTCCTTATCAAACTTAACTCATTTACAATAGAATTTTTACAGCCTTATTTGGGCTTTGCTATATTGTTAAATTAAAGTATTAGATTTTCTTTGGTAGGGAGTCTGGTTTTTAACACCTTTATTTTGTTTTCTGTTTGTTCTCAGGAATGCCCCAGCTTTAGCAGACCTAAAAGCTTCTCTGGAGATGTTCGTATCTCTCTGAGTGCCACATTGGTTATAGTGGGTAGTATATCTACAAGTGGATATGTTCTACAAACACTGTGGCACACTCAGCCATAATTCCCCTGTAATAATAGCCTCTGGACTGTAACTTCTAAGCTCTGTTGATGGTGACTTTGATAGGAATAAGGCATTGTCTAAACAACTACTTTGTTGGGTCAGAGATTGATAGTACTTAATAGCAAGTGCCATAGCTGCTGAGGAGGCAGAAAAAAAGATAGTTTGTCATGGGAGATGACTCAGCATTCCAAATAATTTCTAGTCAGATTTTCACTACAACACAGACTATTGTGTAGAGAGACATAAGCATTGAGATAATGTATCTAGTGTAACTTGCCTGACTGCGTCTCTCTAAGAGGAAAATGGTTTACCCCTCCTGTTCAGTATAATGAATTGTTTTGTATCTCTAGGGTAGCAGTTAGGCCAACTGAAGGACTTGTGCCATCACTATTCATCTGTTCTGACCCTGGCTTGCATGGCAGAGTGTATCAGTAGATCGTATAAGAAGCAGAGGCTGGATGAAGCAGGTTGGGAGTGGAATGTATGAGACATAGAATGATCATTGTATTGGCAGTCTATGGTTATAGTGGTTATCAAGTGATTCCTAATGGGGATAAATTTTTAAAAATTAGTTTAAATACAGTTGTGATTTCTTTTCTTTCTCTGAAAATATTCAGAAACCTCTGAATCTTTTCCACCTTACTTTGCTTAACATGCTGTTCTCTGGCCTTTGTATCTTGTTCTACTTGACAATTGTAAGAAATGAAGCAGGGGATATAGTATTTTATCATTGCAGTTTAAAATTAACATATGCTATTTTGCTGCTGTAGTTTCCATGATACTGTTTTATCAAGTTTTTATGTCTCTTTAATTTTACTTTCTAGTTCAAGTGTTCTTAACCAGGGATATTCCCCCAAAAGTTCATGGACAGGATTTCATGGGTTCATGAACTTGAATGGGGGGAAAAAATGACATCTTTATTTTCACTAACCCCTAGCTGAAGTTTAACATTTCCTTCAAATATAAATGCTGATAACAAACAACAGTAGTATTAATAATACCTGTTCTAGCAATAAAAATCATAGATATTTTCATATCACACATGATTATTGTTTATATTCTCACTACTTTGAAATTATAGTAGATAGTAGACTTACTACTAGATCTTATATTATGCATTATAATATATGCATTAAGAAAAAGTAATATATTACTATATCTCAACTTAAAATTTTTTAAAATTGTTTTTTAAATGATTACTACATAATCTTATATTATGCATTATAATATATGCATTAAGAAAAGGTAATATATTACTGTATCTCAACTTAAAATTTTTTAAAATTGTATTTCAGTATAGTTGGTTTCTTTTGTAATCCTACAAATTTGTGCATTTAAAACATGATTCTGAGAAGGAGACCACCATAGTCCTCACCACACTGCCAAAGGAATTCTTGCACAAGAAGGGTTAAGAATCCTGTCTGCCTCCTTTACTATTTGATCTTCATGCTGTCCCCAGAATGTTATACCTTAAGGACTGTGTCCATAGAGTTATATATACATTCATATGTATATTTCTGTACATACATGTATTTCCCTGACTGTGGCCCCCCCCCCAAAAAAAAACCTTATCTACTCTCCTGGCTTCCACTCTTAACCTCTGTTTTGATGAGCCACAGTCTCCAAGTTCCATGCTGTTTTCTAGACATCTCCACATGTATATTATGGAAGAATTTTAAGCTCAGTGAATCTAAACTTATTTTCCTTTTTAAGCCTGTTCATTTTCTTATGTTCCCCATTAATTAGTGCCATTGACACCTTCCCACTCACTCAGTATTAAAAATACAAGAATCACTTTTGATTCTTTGTTCTTTCTTACAACGTCCTCTGAAAGCGATTATTAATAAGTCACTAGGGATTATTAATAAGGCTGCTATGAACATTCTTATGCCTTTTGGACACCTGTTTCATTTCTCTTGGGAAAATCCGTAAGAGTAGAATTGCTGGGTCATAGCATCAATGTATATTTAAAATATATTAGAAACTGACAGATAATTCTCCCAAATTTAGCATTTTACTCATTAGAAAGGCATGAGAATTCTAGTTGCTCCAGATCCCTGTCAGTAACTACTGTTACCCATCTTTGTTACTAGCTATTCTGGTAGGTGTGAAATGGTATCTCATTTTGCTTTAAATTGTATTTTCCTCATAACTAATAATGTTGAGTGCTTTTTCAAGTTCTTATAGGCAGTTTGTAGATCTTCTTTTTTAGAGATCTGTTCAATTCGTTTGCCCATTTTTAGTAGGGTTGTTTGCTTTCTACTGTTGATTTATGTATTCTTTATAAATTCTGGATACAAGTCTTTTATAAGATGATTAGTAATGTTTTGTGTTAGTTGAATAGGGCTTTAACCTTGTTGAAGCGCCTTTATACCTCCTAATTTGTTCAGCCTTGTGAGGTAGAAGACATAGTTTTGATATCCTCCATGTGGTAGCTAAGTTAACTAGACACATAAGATGAAACTAAGCCAAGGTGAAGAAAGCTACAAATATTAAAAGGGGATCTCTGAAAACTTGAAAGAGGCTTGGCAACTTTACCTTTTTGAAGTGGGCTTTACAAACTGTTGTAATTTTAAATGTTTTGCCTAACAGATTAAGCTTTAAACACATTTAAAATATGAAATAAAATTGTATTTACAAGACCATTATTAGATCTACAAAAGGTATTAATTTGTAATATCCAGGAAGTCCAGTAGAGGGATGGAAATTTGAATTTGTAGGCCTTTTTTTTTTTTTTTAGTCATGCCACATATAAGTATATAACCTCACTTGAAGATGATACTAAAATCATAAATATGTAGCAAATTTGCAAATGTGAGGCCCAGGTCAAATGACTCTCCTGGCTGCTTATATGTTAGATAAAACTAGACAGAGCAGACTTTGTTCGACTTCTACAGGTTTAGTTCCTCTTTTTGAGAAAAATGTAACTAGTCTTATCAATTGATAAATTGATAGTTAATATAATGACTTGGGAATTTTCTTTTTATATGGTTTAGCTGTACCTCTTAATTGTGGAGGCAGGAGAGTGTGCTGCCATTTGGCCTCTGGTGTGCTAAGTGTCATACTTGCTCATATCTTTCTCTAGAGAATGATGAGGAAAAGGAGAAGAAATCCAGATCTGTAAGGTTTTCCATTTATTGCCTCTATCACAAGAGATTTTCTGTAAAGTAAGGATGAAATTATTAATGAAAATCAGGTGTTTTTTTTAATTTGAGAGATTCAGTTAGCCCATGTTCTTCTTACATTCTTTTCTTACAAATGCTTTAAAAAGTTAGATATATTAGTACTACTCTTTATATTGAGGAATTTTCTTTTCCTGGTAATATAGTTCAGTGATTGCAGAAGATAACATTTATTTATTTATTTGTTTATTTTTAAATATTTATTGGCTGGGTCTTTGTTGTGGCATGTGGGATCTTCGTTCCAGCATGTGGACTTCTTAGTTGTAGCATGCGAACTCTTAGTTGCAACATGCATGCAGGATCTAGTTCCCAGACCAGGGATTGAACCCGGGCCCCCTGCATTGAGAGCGTGGAGTCTTACCCACTGGACCACCAGGGCAGTCCCAACATTTCTTTATTAATAGACCCCTGTTTTAAAAAATTTTTCCCAATTGTTTGTAGAGTATGGATGCTAGAGCTTGTTTTGTTGAAATATATCTAGCAGCGGTGATGTATTATAGCATGCTAGAAACAGTTGCAATAGAGTGTTGGCAAAATTTGTCTGAAAACTTTAAAATGATTAGAATGTTATCCCAGAACAATGTTAGTTTGGCACTGAGGAATAGGTGCAGGGAATGGAGACCCAGTGTAAAAGGAGGATGAATACCCTAACTTGTTCAGGGGGATTAAAAGGGCATACAGTATGTGTCATTTTATAGATTCTTAACCCTGTATGTACATTATGAGCTATTATAAAATTTATGTAATGAATTATGAAAGATTACAAAATAATGTAAAATTTTTGCTACCTTTTCTGTAAAATTATGAGATTGGATTAGATTTTGTCTCACGTGGTAGGTCCTGAAGTCTAGTAGTCCTCAAAGCTGGTAAAAAGTACAGAAGCTATTTTTGACATTTTAAAAAGCCAGAAAAATGTCAAATATTTACTTGCAATAAGACTGTAAACCAAAGAAAAAAAAATTTCTTTATATTTGGTTCAAATTGATATTACTTTTTCTTCATATAATTTGCCAGACAAAACAACTTACCTCTTATTGGCATGTCTTTTAATTAAAGTAAATAGGGAATTAAATTATGAAAGATTGGAAATCACTGTGCTATATATCATCCAGTGTTTCCCAAGGTGTAAGTGACCATAGTTTACTCTTACAAATTAAGATTAATACATGTATTTGTGGACAAATCAGAGATCCATTAGTGGCCATGTTTTTGTATTACCTAGTCATGTGTAGTAGACTTTCAGAGGATTCACTTCCAAGATTCGTTTTCAATTACTATGTTCCTAGACTTAATTCCACTCCATTTCTGTTGTTCTACAACTACAGCTAAACTGTGTTCTAAAATTTGGATTAATTTGTTTTAAGGCACTGAATAGTATTTTTTATTGGAAATAAATGTTAAATAACAATTCTCTATTGTACAGAACTCTATAATGGTAATTAAAGGTTAATATACTTGTTTTTATATTTCAGCCGCATGCTGCCTTGTTGATCATTTGTTTTCGAGAATTGAATTCTAAATTTGGAAAAATAAGACTATGTTTTACTCTTCTCTCCAGATACCTCTTTGATTCTCTCCTTTCTTCTACCCCTTCTCTCCTATCTCCACCAAAGTGGCAGTATATGGTATTCGGTCTCCATTAATGGGTAAAATACATAATTCCTGAGCACCTGAATAAGATCACTTTAAAGTGATATAAATAAGAAGATGGGGAAGAGATTATTTTTTATAAGTCAGGGCTACTTCATTTGTTCTCTGTAAAACTGTGTATTGAGTATGTTAGATTGAATCCCAGTGGGTGGACAGGCAATAGTTGCTCGGTGGGTAGTTAACATGTTTCATCGTCTGCATTTTAGAAAGGCATAATATTTTCTGTCCCAGCTTGAAGAGAAAATGAATTTTAAAATGCCTTGATGCCACATTTAGTGACTGCTTTTAGTCTGTGGAGACAAACAATTTATTAATGAGATACTTGCTCACTAGTAGTCAAGAAGTGTCAAATGGATGTGCTATGTAGTTGTCAAAATGTGAGTTGGAATTTGTTTTTTAAATGGCTTAATATAGCACCTTTTTTATTTACCCATAGTGTAAGATTACTGTTGTTCCATAATTCATCAGATCTGCATTCCTAGATTATCATGATTATTTACCTACTTATGGAATAATAAAATTTGCATCTAAATTTTGTTGTCTATAACACACTTTTTCAAGAGCATCAATCATATTATTCATTAGTGAATAAATACAATCTCAACGCATGTATCAGCATCAAAACTAAGCATTATGAATAGTACGGCTGTAATTCCTTATTCTAAAGGGTCTCTGGTGCCACCTACTGAATAGTTTTTTTTACAGGAAGAAAAGTACATGAAATCAAATGGATTTTTTACTTAATCCAATTTTTTGTTTGGTTTGGTAAATTAATAAACTTCATTTTTTAGAGCAGTTTTGGGTTTACAGAAAAGTTGAACAGAAAGTACAGAGTGTTTCCATATACTTTCCCCACTCAGTTTCTCCTATTATCAGCATCCTTCATTGCTGGTTGTACATTTGTTACAATTGATGAATCAGTGTTGACAAATTATTATTAAATAAGGCCCGTAGTTTACATTAGGTTCACTTTTTGTATGCTGTACAGTCGTGTGGGTTTTAATAAAGGTACAATTTCATGTATCCACCATTACAGTGTTATACACAGTAGTTTCACTACTGTGAAAATCCTCTGTACTCCACTTATTCATCCTTCTACCCCATGCCCCAACTTGTGTCAAACACTGTCTCCATAGTTTTGCCTTTTCCCGAATGTCATATAGTTGGAATCATACAGTATATAGCCTTTTTAGATTGGCTTCTTTCACTTAGTAATGTGCATTTAAATTTCCTCTTTGTCTTTTTGTAGCTTGGTAGATAGCTCATTTCTTTTTATTACTGAATGATGTTCCATGCTGTGGATATACCACAGTTTTGTTTATCTATTAACCTGTTGAAGGACATTTTGTTTGCTTCCAATTTTTAACAATTATAAATAAAGCTGCTATAAACATTCACTAGTTTATATGCAGACATAAGTTTTCAGCTCATTTGGGTAAATACCTAGGAGTGCAATTCCTAGATCCTGTGGTAAGACTTTAGCTTTGTTAAGAAACTGCCAAACTGTCTTCCAGTGTGGCTGTACCAATTTGCATTACCATCTGGAATGAATGAGAATTCCTTTTGCTCCACATCCTCACCAGCATTTGCTGTTGTCAGTGTTTTGGATTTTAGACATTCTAATAGGTGTGTGGTGGTATCTTCTTATTGTTTTAATTTATAGTTCTTTAATTTACAGTTCTTTTTATATACTTATTTGCTATCTGCGTATCTTCTTGGGTGAGATAATCTGTTCAGATCTTTTGCCCATTTTTTAATCAGTGTTTCATTTTCTCATTGTTGAGTTTATATATTTTGGACATAAAAGCCCTTTATCAGGTAAGTGTTTTGTAAATATTTTCTCTCAGTCTGTGGCTTGTCTTTCCATTCTCTTAAGTTGAATCTTTCACAGATTAAAAACTTTTAATTTTAAAAGTCTACATTATCAAATTTTTTCATGCATCATGCTTTTGTTGTTTTATCTAAAAAGTCTGCCAAACCCAAAGACACCAAGAGTTTTTCCTGTGTTGTCTTCTTATGGTTTTATAGTTTTGTGTTTTACATTTAGGTGTATGACCTATTTTGAGTTCATTTTTGTGAAAAATACAAGGTCTTTGTCTAGGTTCTTTCTTTGCATGTGGTTGTTTGGTTGTTCTACCATCATTTCTTGGAGACAGTCCTTTCTCCATTTGATTACTTTTGCTCCTTTATCAAAGATCAGTTGACTCTTGTTTGTGTGGGTCTATTTCTGGGCGCTCTGTTCTGTTTCACTGATCTGTTTGTCTGTTTGAGCTCATTATCATACTGTCTTGATTACTGTAGCTTTATATAATAAGTCTTGAGGTTGGTAGTATCAGTTTTCCAATATGGCTCTTTTTTGCTATTGTGTTGGCTAATCTGTGTCTTTAGCCTTTCTATATAAACTTAAGAATCAGTTTGTCAATACCCACAAAGTATTGTGGGATTTTGATAAGGATTACATTGAAACTATAAAGTTGGGAAGAACTGACATCTTAACAATACTGAGTTTCTATCTGTGAACATAGGATGTCTCTCCATTTATTCAGTTCTTTGATTTCTTTCATCTGTTTGTGGTTTTCCTTATATAGATCTTGTATATATTTTCTTAGCTTTATACCTAAGTACTTCATTAAAAGGGTGCTAATGTAAATTGCATTATGTTTCAAATTCCACTTGTTCATTGGTGGTGTATAGGAAGATAATTGACTTTTGTATATTCACCTTGTATCCTGCAACCTTGCTATTATTAGTTCCAGGATTTTTTTTTTTTAATTTTTCCAAACAATGTTATATGTAATTTTTTTTTTTTAGAGTACAGAATAATATGAACATTGTCAGTGCATTTTCAGAATAAAAGTAACTGGTTCAAAATCTGAAAAATTATCATCCTCTAATGAATATATAGACAATAGTTCTAAAAGCTGTATTAATCTTTTGAATCCAAAAGTATACTGAAAGAATAATAATCTAAATAATAATCCATGACCTAGTAACCTTATTATTGCCTTGATTCCTCAAATCAATAAGTTAAAATGAGAATAATCTTATGTTCACCCTAATAGACTTTTTTCTTTTATTTTTATTGAGGTGTAGTTGATTTATAATACTGTATTAGTTTCAGTTATACAACATAATGATGCAAAATTTTTATAGATTATACTCCATTTCAACTTAAAACATATTGGCTATATTCCCTACATTGAACAATATATCATTGTAGCTTATTTATTTCATACATAGTAGTTTGTACCTCTTAATCCCTACCCTGCCCCACCCCCTTCCCTCTCCCCATTAATAATCACTAGTTTGTTCTCTATATTTGTGAGTCTGTTTCTGATTTGTTATATTCATTAATTTGTTTTATTTTTTAGATTTGACATATAAGTAATAGCATACAGTATTTCTCTCTGTCTCATTTCGCTAAGCATAATACCTTCCAGGTCCATCCACATTGTTGGAAGTAGCAAAATTTCATTCTTCTTTTATGACTGAATGTATTCCATTGTATATATATATATACATATATATACCACATCTTATTTATCCACTCATCTGTCGGTGGATACTTGGGTGACTTCCAGATCTTGGCTATTAAACAGCATTGTTGCTGCTATGTACAGCATTGTTGGAAGTTTTTTTTTATTACTGATCCAATTTCATTACTGGTCTGTTCATATTTTCTGTTTCTTCCCGGTTCAGTATAGGGAGACTGTACATTTCTATGAGTTTGTCCATTTCTTCTAGGTTGTCCATTTTACTGGCATATAGTTTTTCATCTGTTACGATCCTTTGTACTTCTGTGGTGTTGGTTATTACTTCTCCTTTCTCAGTTCTGATTTTATTGATTTGGGCCTGCTCTCTTTTTTTCTTATGTGTCTGAATAAACGTTTATCAATTTTGTTTATTTTTTCAAAGAACCTGCTCTTATTTTCATTGATCTTTTCTATTGCTTTTTAAGCTTCTATTTCATTTATTTCTGCTCTCATCTTTACGATTTCTTGTCTTCTGTTTATAGGACTTGTTTGTTCTCCTTTTTCTGGTTCCTTTAGATGTGAGGTTAGGTTGTTATTTGAGATTCTTTTTTCTTGGTTCCTGAGTTACACTTGTATCACGTACTTCCCTCTTAGAATTGCTTTTGCTGCATCCCATAGATTTTGGATCATTGTGTTTTCGTTTTCATTTGTCTCTATGTATTTTTGTTGTTGTTCTTTGATTTCTTCGGTGATTCATTGGTTGTTTACTAGCACATTGTTTAGCTTCCACATGTTTGTGTTTCTCGCAGTTTTTTTTCTTGTAGTTGACTTCTAGTGTCATAGCATTGTGGTTGGAAAAGATGTTTGATATGATATCAGTTTTCTTATTTACCAAGGTTTGTTTTGTGGCCTAGCATGTGATCTATCCTGCAGAATGTGCCATGTGCACTTGAAAAGAGTATATATTGTTGCTTTTGGATGGGATGTTCTATATATATCTATTAAGTTCACTTGATCTAATGTGTCATTTAAGACCAGTTTCCTTGTTGATTCTCTGTCTGGATGATCTGTCTATTGATGTAAGTGGGGTGTTAAAGTCCCTACTGTTACTGTCAATTTCTCCCTTTAGGACTGTTAATATTTGCTTTATGTATTTAGTTGTTCCTCTGTTGGGTGCATATATGTTTATAATTGTTATATCTCCTTGGATTGATCCATTGATTATTGTGTGATGTCCTTCTTTGTCTCTTGCTACAGTCTTTGTTTTAAAAATCTATTTTGTCTGATACAAGTATTGCTGCTCCAGCTTTCTTTTGATTTCTATTTTCATGGAATACCTTTTTCCATCCTCTCACTTTCAGTCAGTGTGTCAAGTAATTATTGATAAGTATGTATTTATTGCCATTTTGTTAGCTGTTTTGGGGTTGGTTTTATAGTTCTTTTTTGTTCCTTTTTTTCTCTTCTTTGTGATGTGATGACTGTCTTTAGTGTTATGTTTGGATTCCTTTCTCTTTTTCGTCTGTGTATCTATTTTGATTTGTGATTACCATGAGGTAGGGGTGTGTGTATGTGTGTGTGTGTGTGTGTGTGTGTGTGTGTATTATTTAAGTTGCTGATCTCTTAATTTCAAACTCATTTTTAATACCCCAGTATTTTTACTCCCCTCCCCCCATGGTTAGTTTTTGAATCATATTTTACATCTTTCTGTTTGTGTACCCTTCATTACTAATTAAGGATATAGATGATTTTACTACTTTTGTCTTTTAACCTTCCTACTAGCTTTGTACATGGCTGATTTACTACTTTTACCATATATTTGCCTTTACTAGTGAGATTTTCCTTTCATAATTTTCATGTTTCCAGTTGTGGCCTCTTTTTCACTTAGACAAGTGCCTTGAACATTTCTTATAAAGCTGATTTGGTGAAGCTGAGCTCTTAGCTTTTGTTTATCTCTAAAACTTTTAATCTCTCCATCAAATCTGAATGAAAGCCTTGCTGTGTAGAGTATTCTTGGTTGTAGGTTTTTCCCTTTCATTACTCTAAATATATCATGCCACTCCCTTCTGGCCTGCAGAGTTTCTGCTGAAAAGTCAGCTGGTAGCTGAATGAATGTTCCCTTATGTAATTTGTTGATTTTCCCTTGCTGCTTTTAATATTCTCTTTATTTTTAATTTTTGCCATTATAATTACAATGTGTCTTGGTGTGGTCCTCTTTGGGTTGATCCTGTATGGGACTCTGTACTTCCTGGACCTTTCCCATATTAATTAATTTTTTAGCTATTATGTCTTCTGCCCCTTTTTCTCTCTCATCTCCTCTGGGACCCCTCTAGTGGGATTGTACGTTCGCTTGATGTTGTCCCAGGGGTCTTTTAAACTGCTCTCATTTCTTTTCTTTTTTCTGTTCAGCTTCAGTGATTTCCACTGCTTTTGTCTTCCAGCTCACTAATCTGTCTCTTTGTATCATTAATGTACTGTTGATTTCTTCTAGTAGTGTAATTTTCATTTCAGTTAAATTATATTCTTCATCTCTGTTTGGTTCTTCTTTATATCTTGCAACTCTTTGTCAAACTTCTCACTGTATTCATATCCAGGAATTTTTTTGTTGAGTCTTTCATGTAGACAATCATGTTATCTGTGAACAAAGACAGTTTTATTTCTTTATTCCCCGAATGTGTACTTCTTGTTGTTTTTTCTTGTTACCTAGAGCTTTTTATTATGTTACCTAGAGCTTCCATTATGATGCTGAATAGGTGTGATAAGATGGGGATATCCTTACCTTGTTCATGATGTTAGGGGGAAAATATCTAGTTTTTCACCATTAAGTATGATGTTGTAGGTTTTTGTAGATGTTATTTATCAAGTTGAAGAAGTTCTCCTCTGTTCCTGGTTTTCTGAGTTTTTATTATGAATGAGTATTAGGTTTTGTCAGGTGCTTTGTCTGCATCAGTTGAGGTGATCATATGATTTTTCTTCTTAGGCTGTTGATGTGCTCGATTACATTAATTGGTTTTCAAATGTTGAATCTGCTTTGTATACCTGAAATAAATTCCACTTGGTCATTGTGTATAATTCCATTTGTACATTGTTGGATTTGATTTGCTAGTATTTAGCAAGATTTTAAAATTTATTTTCATGAGAGATATTGCTTTGTAGTTTTGTCTTTATCTTTCTTTTGTATTACTATAATGCTGACCTTAGAATGAATTGGTAAGAACTCCCACCTCTTCTATTCTCTGGAAGAGATGGTAGGGTATTGGTGTAATTTCTTCCCTAATACTTGGTAGAATTCACCAGTGAAACCATCTGGGTTGGTGCTTTCTGCTTTGAAGGTGATTATTCATTCATTTTTAACAAATATGAGCTTATCCATGTTATGTATTTCTTTGTGTGTGTTTTGCCAGATTGTGTCTTTCAAATAATTGGTCTGTTTCGTGTAAGTTATCATATTTGTGGGTATGAAGTTGTTCATAATGTTTATTTATCATCCTTTTAATATTCATGAGATCAATTGTGATGGCTTTTTTTTTCATTTCTGTGTTTGTAACTTGTGTCTTGCCACTCTTTCTTGGCATTCTGGTTAGAGGTTATCAATTTTAATGACGTTTTCAAAGAACCAGGTGATCTTAGTTTTTAAGAAGGCATAGACTATATATACTGGATTCTTTATTCTGAAAGTTCTCTAATATCATCTGCTTTTTAGTTTTATTAAGGAAGGAAAGATTCTGAAAGCATATCATAGATTTTTTTCCCTTAATCTGATTTTTACTTTATGGTTCCCGTAGGCTTTTCAGATCTTACTTAATGTTGAAACATAAAGGCATATCAAAAAGATAGCAAAGAGTTGCTTTTTGTCATGATGAGTAACTCTGCCCCAAGGAGTGTTTTACTGTGGAGATTTAACCAACTCTACCCTTTCCTATGAGAATTCAACACTAAATCTTCAGGAATTTTCATGAGATATGACAACATTGAAAAGTCATTTGCTCTTTTGCTTATTATTCTACATTTAGACTTAAAACTTTTCCACAGGGTTAGAGCTGCTCAGAATGTTCCCCTAGGAAGTTTAAATGCCTCACTACATCATTAAGCTTCAAAGGTTATTAGAGGTAGATAACATAAATCACCTTAGTATATTGGTAGTATATTTAAACTGTCTAAAGAGATAATTCTTTATGTTTACATGAATTATATCTTTTAAACGTAAGGCATATGAATAATTTGTTTTTTAAATGAATTGTTAAAGAAGTATTTATTTTTGAAATGACAAGGAATTTTATAACGAAGGAAGATTTGGTTTCTTGATTCTGGAAATATAGACGATTAGAAATATGAAACTCTCATTAAAGAAACAATGAAAAATCCTAGATTAAAAATCAAAACTTAAAATAGAGAGCAAGAATATATATCTGTATCTAAAAGGAAAAAATCTCCCCTGGTAATTTTTAGCCATTGACTAATTGCCACAGGGTTTAAGAATCTGAGTTCAAACTAATTCAAAAATCTAGAATTTAATTTAAAATCATCTTGCATTGGAAGCAACCCAGTTGTCCATGGACAGAAGAATGGATAAGCAAAATGTAGTGTATATATACAATGGAATATTAGTCACCCTTAAAAGGGAGCAAATTCTCACATATGCTTCAGTGTGGTGGAACCTTGAGGATATTACACTGAGTGAAATAAACCAGTCACAATATGACAAATACTGTGTGATTCCACTTATATATGAGGTAGTTGGAGTAGTCAATATCATAGAGACAGAAAGTAGAATTGCAGTTGCTGTGAGTGGAGGGGGATGAGAGATTATTGTTTAATGGGTATAGTTTCAGTTTTGTAAGATGAAAAATTATGGAGATGGATAGTGCTGAAGGTTGCACAACATTATAAATGTATATAATACCACTGAACTAAACTATACACTTAAAATGGTTAAGATGGTAAATTTTATGTTATGTGTATTTTACCACAATAAAAAAAACTTTTTTAATCATCTTTGTTTTCAAAATAGTCCCAAATATAAAGTCCTTTAAAAAGTGAATTCATTCCCCCCAAAATAAAATAAATCATAAAACACATAAGCAAACAGTTTATAATTGTTGGCAGAAATAATAAAGAACCAGAACCAACCTTCAAAGACTGGATTTTGTAATTAAAAGATAAGAATATAAAAAGAGTATGTTTTAATCTATTGAAAGAAATATGAAGTTTAAAATTAAAAGCATGAGTAAAAGCTAGAGACTATCATAAACTACCCAACATGTATAAAAAATAACCAAATAGAAGTGTCTAAAAATGAAAAATGTAATAATGAAATTTTAAAACATAATGAAAGTTTTAAACAACCAATTACATTTGGGAGGGTCATTGATAATTGTGAAGGTTGAAGAAGTCACAAAAAATGCAGCAACAAAATGAAAAATTTGAAAGATGCTAAGAGACATGAAAAATACAGTGAAATGAGGTATTGTGTGTCTAATCAGAATTTAAGGTGGGGATTATAAATAGAATTTAAGAGAGGCAATATTTAAAGAGATACTACCAGAGAATTTTCTAGAATTTATGAAAGACATGAATCATATTCAGGGATCCTAGTGTTACCTAACAGGATGAGTGAAAATAAATTCACATCAGACTTAGTTGAAGACTGCAGAGCAAGAGAAAATGTTGATAACAGCCAGAAGTACAGGACTGATTACTTACAGTTGAATAAGACTGACAGCTGCTTTCTAAGCAGAAATGGACTCCTACAAAAGAAAGTGACTATCAACTTAGGATCTGGTAAAAGCGCTTTCAAGAAACAAATTTGTTTGCAGGTTAAAAAAACAGAAAACAGGGACTTCCCTGGTGGCTCAGTGGTTGAGAGTCCACCTGCCAATGCAGGGGACACGAGTTCATGCCCCGGTCCGGGAAGATCCCACATGCCGTGGAGCAGCTAGGCCCGTGAGCTATGGCCGCTGAGCCTGCACGTCCGGAGCCTGTGCTCCGCAACGGGAGAGGCCACAACAGTGAGAGGCCTGCGTACCGCAAAAAAAAAAAAAAAACCAAAAACACAGAAACTTTACCTCCAATAGACTTAAAACAAAAAACCCTCTGAGGGTTATACTTGAGGAAGAAATAAAACAATCTTGAAAAGAAGGTCTGAAATGCAAGGAGGAATGAAAGTACGAACTGGTAAACATTGAAGTAAATCTAAAGAAAAACTGATTGCCTAAGATAATAAAAATAATAGCTACTTGTGGGATTAATAAATCCTGTTAATACCTGAAAACAAGAGCATGTAAGCCTAGAGTGGTATGAGTGGAATTAAAGCATTGTACAGCCCTTTTTAGTAGAGCAAATATATTTATTAACTTCAGACTTTCCTTGACAAGGAAAAATAACGCATCTGAAATTTTGGGGGCTAAGTAATGAAAGAATAGCTCTAGAGATACTAGTTTCAAACCAGTAGAAGAGGCAAAATACATGGAAAATTTTTTTCAAAAGAAAAATTGGGACCTATAAAAGCAAAAAATAGGAATAAATAGAAATATTAGTTATTTAAATAGATGTAGTACGAGTTCTCCAATTAAGACATCGATTATTAGATAGATTAAAAATTCAAATCCACCTATATGTTCTTTATAAAAGACTCCTTGAAAATGTGAAAGGCTGGAAAAAATACACACTAGTAAAAGCCTGACCAAATATGCATAACAATGTATAACATCAAGCATAATGACTTATGAAGACAGAAATATTAAAAATTAATTGGATTTTTATATCATGATAAAAGGTACTGTTTCACCAGAAAACCATGACAGTTGTGAATATGTGTGTCAGAATAGCACAGCCTGAAAATATGATGCAAAAATTATCAAAAGTACAAGGAGAACATCATAGACAGGGAGTTTAAGATCTTGTTAAGTCCAACAGACCTAATGTTAATGAGAAGAAAGAAGATTTGAACAACATAGTTTTAATAAGTTTGAGGTTATGGACATACATAGAGCCCCAAACCCAATCATTGCAAATTTTGAAACCTTGTAAACATTTTTTCAAGTATACTCAAAATTTTATAAAAACTGACTGCATTTTGTGCCATTAAGAAGTTATCAACAAGTAAAAACTGATATCACACAGACCATATTTCTTGATACAGTTCAGTTAAGATGGCAGTCAGTAACAAAAAAGACAACTTTAATGGAATAAGTTTGTGCATATGGAAATATTTCTAAGTAATTTATGGGATAAAGAAGGAATCCTAATGTCTATCAGAATATATTTGGCACTAAATAATATTAAAATATATTTTAAAGCTTATAAGACTTATAGGATTTGATAGAAGGAGATTTATAGCCTTAAATTTTTATATTTTTAGCAAAAGATTGGAAATTTACTAAGTCAGCGGAGCATCTAAGTGAAGGAGTTTTTTTTTTTTTAAGTAACCCTAAGGGACTTCCTTGGTGGTGCAGTGGTTAAGAATCCGCCTGCCATTGCAGGGGACACAGGTTCGAACCCTGGTCTGGAAAGATCCCACATGCTGCGGAGTAACTAAGCCCGTGTGCCACAACTACTGAGCCTGCGCTCTAGAGCCCGCAAACCACAACTACTGAGCCCGTGAGTTGCAACTACTGAAGCCTGTGCACCTGGAGCCTGTGCTCCACAACAAGAGAATCCACCACGATAAGAAGCCTGCGCACCGCAACAAAGAGTAACGCCTGCTCACCGCAACTAGAGAAAGCCCACGCGCAGCAATGAAGACCCAACGCAGCCAAAAATAAATAAATAAAATACAAAATAAAATAAAGTAACCCTAAATAATTAGGAGAAAGGCAGACAAGATATCAACAAAACTGGTGAAATAATATGCAAAGATAAAATAGAAAAGATAAAGTTAAAACAATTTTTTTAAAAAGGCTATTAAAGTGAAAATGTCAAAATTTGCTGGTATCCGAAATTTTACATCCTAAAATTCTAGGAATTTAATGCTTCAGGTATTTTGCTCATTTTTAAAGTTTTTGGTCTTGGGAGATTTCCCAAATTATTGTCTTTAATTTTTTTCCCCTGATAGGGATTGTTAGAAAATAGTTGCATTATATAAAAATTATGTAATTAGGCTACTGCTTTTTGAGGACTATGTGATAAGCACTGGGTAAGCACTCTCTATACATTAGTTCATTTAATCCTTGAAGCAACTCCTTTAGACACTATTAGTAAAACTGCTTTACAGATGAAGAGATTATGGCTTATAAAGTAACTTACACAACGTTATACAGCCTGTAATCAGCAGAGCTGAAATTTGATTCCAGGTGTATCTGACTACAATGATGTATTTCCAACCATTCTTCTATATTGCCTTCCAGTGTACTATTTATTATGGGTTAAAAATATACTAAGTTTGGTGGTTCTCCAAGAGTGATACATGGAACTCTTGGGTCTCTAAGACTCATTGAAGGAATGTGCAAGGTCAAAACTTTATAAAATATGATTCTAAGATGTTATTTGCCACTTTTGCTGTGTTGACCTTAAAACTGATGGTGCAAGAGCAATGTTGGTTAAAATTACTGGTACCCTAGCATGAGTCAAACCAGTGGCACTAAACTATACCTAGTAGTCCTTGTGTTCTTCAGCACCGCACACATTGTAGTAAAAAAAAGGGCTATTACACTTAAGAAGCCCCTGATGAAGGAATAAAATTGTTTTAATTTATGAAAATTTAACCCTTGGGTTAGACATTTTAAAAAATATTCTGTACAATTAAATGTGAAGTACTCAAAATATTTCTCTTGCATACCAAATTACATTGGTTGTCTTGAGGACAAAAAACTTTGTTAAGGGCCTTAACTCATAAATAGTATTTATTAATATCTGTGTCAAGTAATATAGCAGTGAACTTCATAAAGCAGAAACTTGAGAGAATTCAGAGTAAAGAACAAACACCTCAGGTGTATTAACATGTTACTTTCAGTCCTAGATCGGTAAAGGGGATCTAAAATAAGTAAGGAGGGGGCCAGGGCAGGGGTTGCGGGGCCGGGGATTGGGACATGCCAGTGGCAACAGCGAGAGGCAGCCGGGAGGAGTAACATAACAATGGCTGCCCAAGGAGAACCCCAAGTTCAGTTCAAACTTGTATTCGTTGGTGATGGTGGTACTGGTAAAACTACATTTGTGAAACGTCATCCGACTGGTGAATTTGAGAAGAAGTATGTAGCTACCTTGGGTGTTGAGGTCCATCCCCTTGTGTTCCATACCAGCAAAGGACCTATTCAGTTCAATGTATGGGATACAGCTGGTCAGGAGAAATTTGGTGGACTGAGAGATGGCTATTATATCCAAGCTCAGTGTGCCATTATAATGTTTGATGTAACATCGAGAGTTACTTACAAGAACCTGCATAGAAATCTGGTACGAGTGTGTGAGAACAGTGGTGGTGGGAAAACTGGACAACTACATGTAAAAGAATGAAATCAGAACACTCCCTAACACCATACACAAAAATAAACTCAAAATGGATTAAAGACCTAAATGTAAGGCCAGACACTATCAAACTCTTAGAGGAAAACATAGGCAGAACACTCCATGACATCAATCACACCAAGATCCTTTTTGACCCACCTCCTAGAGAAATGGAAATAAAAACAAAAATAAACAAATGGGACCTAATGAAACTTAAAAGTTTTTGCACAGCAAAGGAAACCATAAACAAGATGAAAAGACAACCCTCAGAATGGGAGAAAATATCTGCAAATGGAGCAACTGACAAAGGATTAATCTCCAAAATTTACAAGCAGCTCATGCAGCTAAATATCAAAAAACAAACAACCCAATCCAAAAATGGGCAGAAGACCTAAATAGACATTTCTCCAAAGAAGATATACAGATTGCCGACAAACACATGAAAGAGTGCTCAACATCATTAATCATTAGAGAAATGCAAATCAAAACTACAATGAGATATCATCTCACACTGGTCAGAATGGCCATCAAAAAATCTACAAACAATTAATGCTGGAGAGGGTGTGGAGAAAAGGGAACCCTCTTGCACTGTTGGTGGGAATGTAAATTGATACAGCCACTATGGAGAACAGTATGGAGGTTCCTTAAAAAACTACAAATAGAACTACCATATGACCCAGGAATCCCACTACTGGGCATATACCCTGAGAAAACCATAATTCAAAAAGAGTCATGTACCAAAATGTTAATTGCAGCTCTATTTACAATAGCCAGGACATGGAAACAACCTAAGTTTCCATCAACAGATGAATGGATAAAGAAGATGTGGCACATATATACAATGGAATATTACTCAGCCATAAAAAGAAACAAAATTGGGTTATTTGTAATGAGGTGGGTGGGCCTAGAGTCTGTCATACAGAGTGAAGTAAGTCAGAAAGAGAAAAACAAATACTGTATGCTAACACATATATATGGAATCTTAAAAAAAAAAAAAAAAAGTGGTCATGAAGAACCTAGGGGCAAGACGAGAATAAAGATGCAGACCTACTAGAGAATGGACTTGAGGATACGGGGAGGGGGAAGGGTAAGCTGGGACAAAGTGAGAGAGTGGCTTGGACATATATACACTACCAAATGTAAAACAGATAGCTAGTGGGAAGCAGCCGCATAGCACAGGGAGATCAGCTCGGTGCTTTGTGACCACCTAGAGCGGTGGGATAGGGAGTGTGGGAGGGAGACGCCAGAGGGAAGAGATATGGGGACATATGTATATGTATAACTGATTCACTTTATTATGAAGCAGAAACTAACACACCATTGTCAAGCAATTATACTCCAATAAAGATGTTAAAAAAAAATACAATGTGTAATCCTAGATTGCAACCTGAGATTGGGGAGGAAAAAGTTGTAAAGGAGATAATGAGGAAAGTTGGGGACAAAATTTTTTTGTTAAATTTTTTGAAAGGGATGATGGCATTATAGTTATGTATCATAATGTTCTTGTTCTTTATTTCTTAAGTAGAGTTAAAGCTTCATGATATCTGCAACTTTCAAATGCTTCACCCATAAATAACCTGTGTGTGTGAGTGTATGTGTAAATCCAATGACGCAAAATGTCAATAGTTGTTGAATCTATAGAGGTAAAATTTTGTGGAAGTACACTGTACTCTTCTTTCAACTTTTCTGTAGATTGAAATTTTTAGAAAAAAAATATTTGGGGAAGAATAGGAGGCAAGGGCAACAACTGTACACCATAAGTGGTTCAGTAGAACTTTCCTTCTTACCTTTCGTTATATCTTTATCTGCACTAATATGATATTTGTCATTAAATGATACCAATGTGTGTCAGAAGTCTTCATGTTAAATAAAGTGCTACAAGTATTAATTGTTAATACATATCAAACATGGAGAGAAGGGAAATGGATTTTGGAGAAAGAGAAGATAAGAAAAATACCATCATCCTGGTCTTTAAAATTTTTGTTGGATTAGTGACCAATATTATCCAGTTTGACAGTCTCATAATTGAGACAGCCTACACAGATATTCTTAGATTGGTCCTAAGAGCAACTCTCTCTCTAGGTAAATAGTAGCATTATATGCTACCTATGAGTGTGGAAGAATACTAAACAAAGGAGTGAATACAAGGAAGTTGGAATCAGTTGGTTCTGGTGATTCACATCTCTCCCATATGTAAAATACACTCACCCCTGCCCAAGACCTCCAAAAGTCTTATCTTATTACAACATCATCTCAGAGACCACACTCTTGTTATCTAACTCAGTTTCAGATACAAATGAAGTTCCTTGAGTGTAGTTCCTTTGGTATAGCACTTCAAATATAGTTTCTCTTGATCTGTAGACCTTTAAAAGTAAAAAGGCAAATTACTTGCTCACACACACCCAACATACAATGTTAGGATAGGCATAGGATAACCCCTGTAAACACTCTTGTTCAAAAATGGCGAAATGGGGTGCACACAGGGGTCACTGTTCCATAGCAATCCTGAAATCCAGCTGGGCAGATGTTGGAAGTTATTTGATTAGATCTTAAGGAAAAATTCTTTATGGCTCTTGAATCTGCCCTCTGGGCTCTAAGTTCCACTTTCTAATTTATCCTTCCTTCCTGTTTTTTTTAATTGAGTTATAATTCACATACAATAAAATTCACTTTTTTAAAGTATAAAATTTAGTGGTTTTTAATACACTCATTAACAAAGTTTTGCAACCATCACCGCTGTCTGATTCCAGAACATTTTCTTCACCCTGAAAAAGTAACCCATTACTAGATGAACACTCACTCATCATTCTCTTACTCTTCTCCAGGCTTTGGCAACCACTAATCTAATAGATTTCTCTCTTTGTAGATTTGCCTGTTTTAAACATTTCATATAAATGAAATTGCACTATGTGCAGCCTTCATTTAGCATGTTTTTGAGGTTCATTCTTGTTATAACATGCATCAGTTCATTTCTTTTTATGATTGAATAATTATTGTATGGATATACCACATTTTATTTATACCTTCACCAGTTGACATTCATTTGGGTTGTTTCTACTTTTTGGCTGTTGTGAATAATGCTGCTGTGAACATTCATACATACGTTTGATTGAACATATGTTTTCAGTTTTCGTAATTATATACTTAGGGGTGGAATTTGCTGGGTCATATGGTAATTCTGTGTTTACATTTTTTAATGTGTTTTCAGAATTATTTTCCAAAATGGCTGCACCATTTTACATTCCCACCTACCGTGTATGAGGACTCAGATTTCTCCACATTCTCACTCGCACTTGTTATCTGCACTTTTTATTATAATTCTCCTTCAAGGTGTGAAATGGTATCTCATTGTGCTTTTGATTTGCATTTCCCTAAAGACTAATGATGTTAATCAACTTGTCATGTGCTTACTGGTCATTAGTAATATCTTCTTTGGAGAAATGTCTACTCAAATCATTTGCTGTTTTTTTATTTGGGCATTTGTCTTTTTATTGTTGGGTTATAAGAGTTCTTCATATACTTGGACAGTAGACCCTTATCAGACATGTGATTTGTAAATATTTACTCCTATTCTGTGGACTCTCTTCACTTAGTGTCCTTTGAAGTAAAAAAGTTTTAAATTTTAATCAAGTTCATTATATCTGTTTTTTTCTCTTGTTGCTTGTGTTTTACTGTCGAATCTAAGGAATCATTGCCTTAATCTAAGGTCATGAAGATTTACATGTATGTTTTCTTTCAGATTTTTATAGTTTTAGCTCCTACATTTAGGTCATTGATGCATTTTGAGTTAATTATTCTATATGGTATGAGGTGGAGGTCCAGTTTCATTATTTTGCATGTAAATATCCAGTGGTCCTAGCATAGTTTGTTGAAAAGACAATGATTTCCCCCACTGAATTGTCTTGGTACTCTTATCAAAAATAGATTAATGGTTTATCTTGGGGCTCAGTTCTACTCTATTAATCTATATGTCTGTCCTTAGGACATTAACACCTAGGCTTGATTATTATACTTTATAGTAAGTTTTGAAATCAGGAATTGCTAATCCTCCAGTTTAGTTCTTTTTCAAGATTATTTTGGCTATTCTGGATTCCTTGCATTTCAGTATGCTTTTTAGAATCACCTTGTCAGTTTATACAAAAATGCCAGCTAGGGGCTTCCCTGGTGGCGCAGTGGTTGGGGGTCCGCCTGCCGATGCAGGGAATGTGGGTTTGTGCCCCGGTCCCGGAGGGTCCCACATGCTGCAGAGCGGCTGGGCCCATGAGCCGTGGCCGCTGAGCCTGTGCGTCCGGAGCCGGTGCTCCGCAATGGGAGAGGCCGCAACAGTGAGAGGCCTGCGTACCGCAAAAAAAAAAATGCCAGCTAGGGTTTTGATAGGGATTGTGTTGAATTTATTGATCAATTTGGGGAGTTCTTATCATGTAACAATATTAAGTCTTCCAGTTCATGAACACAGGATGTATTTCTGTTTGTGTTTTGTCAAACTTATTCCTGTAAGTCTTTTCTTCCTAATACTGTTGTAAATGGAATTATTTTCTTAATTATTTCCTTTTAGAATTGTTCAGTGCCATTGTACAGAAGTAAAATTGATTTTTGTATATTGATATGGCATCCTGTAACCTTGCTGAACTTACTAGTTCTAAAATTTTGTGTGTGTGGATTCCTAACAAATTTGTATATACAACATTATGTTATCTGTAAAAAGAGTTTTACTTCTACTTTTTCAATCCAAATTACTTTTATTTCTTTTTCCTGCCTAATTGCACTGGCTAGAACCTCCAGTACATGTTGAATAGAAGTAATGAGAACAAGGACAAGAGTCCTTCTCTTGTTCTCATATTATGGGGGAAACTTTCAATCTTTCACCATTAAGTGTGATGTTATCTGTAGATTTTTCATAGATGCTCTTTCGTAGATTGAGGTAGTTTCCTTCTGTTCCTAGTTTGTACATTGTTTTTATCACGAAAAGGTATCAAGTGCTTTTCTACATCTATGGAGATTATTATGTGGATTTTGTTCTTTATTAATACGTTACATTACATTGCCTGATTGGTTTTCATATGTTGAACTAACCTTGTATACTTGTGATTCTTGGTCTTGATGTATAATCCTTTTTTTTTTTTAACGTCTTTTTTGTAGTATAATTGCTTTACAAATGGTGTGTTAGTTTCTGCTTTATAACAAAGTGAATCAGCTATACATATACATATATCCCCATATCTCCTCCCTCTTGCATCTCCCTCCCACGCTCCCTATCCCACCCTTCTAGATGGTCACAAAGCACCGAGCTTATCTCCCTGTGCTGTGCAGCTGCTTCCCACTAGCTATCTATTTTACATTTGGTAGTGTATATAAGTCCATGCCACTCTCTCACTTCGTCCCAGCTTACCCTTCCCCCTCCCGGTGTCCTCAAGTCCATTCTCTACATCTGCGTCTTTATTCCTGTCCTGCCCCTAGGTTCTTCAGGAACAGTTTTTTTTTCTTTTCAGATTCCACACAATGAGTTAGCACACGGTATTTATTTTTCTCTTTCTGACTTACTTCACTCAGTGTGACAGACTCTGGGTCCATCTGTCTCGCTACAAATAACTCAGTTTTGTTTCTTTTTATGGCTGAGTAATACTCCATTGTGTATATGTGCCACATCTTCTTTATCCATTCATCTGTCGATGGACACTTAGGTTGCTTCCATGTCCTGGCTATTGTAAATAGAGCTACAGTGAACATTTTGGGACATGACTCTTTTTGAATTATGGTTTTCTCAGGTTACATACCCAGTAGTAGGATTGCTGGGTTGTATGGTAGTTCTATTTTTAGGTTTTTAAGGAACCTCCATACTGTTCTCTGAAGTGGCTGTATCAATTTACATTCCCACCAGCAGTGCAAGAGTGTTCCCTTTTCTCCACATGCTCTTCAGCATTTATTGTTTCTAGATTTTTTGATGATGACCATTCTGACTGGTGTGGGATGATATGTCATTACAGTTTTGATTTGCATTTCTCTAATGATTCGTGATGTTGAGCATCCTTTCATGTGTTTGTTGGCAATCTGTATATCTTCTTTGAAGAAATGTCTGTTTAGGTCTTCTGCCCATTTTTGGATTTGGTTTGTTTTTTTTGATATTGAGCTGCATGAGCTGCTTGTAAATTTTGGAGATTAAGCCTTTGTCAGTTGCTTCATTTGCAGATATTTTCTCCCATTCTGAGGGTTGTCTTTTCATCTTGTTTACAGTTTCCTTTGCTGTGCAAAAGCTTTGAAGTTTCATTAGGTCCCATTTGTTTATTTTTGTTTTTATTTCCATTTCTCTAGGAGGTGGGTGAAAAGGGATCTTGTTGTGATTTACATCATGGAGTATTCTGCCGTTTTCCTCTAAGAGTTTTATAGTGTCTGGCCTTATGTTTAGGTCTTTAATCCATTTTGAGTTTATTTTTGTGTATGGTGTTAGGGAGTGTTCTAATTTCGTTCTTTTACATGTAGCTGTCCAGTCTTCCCAGCACCACTTATTGAAGAGGCTGTCTTTTCTCCATTTTATATTCTTGCCTCCTTTATCAAAAATAAGGTGACCATAGGTGCGTGGGTATATATCTGGGCTTTCTATCCTGTTCCATTGATCTATATTTCTGTTTTTGTGCCAGTACCATACTGTCTTGATTACTGTAGCTTTGTAGTATAATCTGAAGTCAGGGAGCCTGATTCCTCCAGCTCTGTTTTTCGTTCTCAAGATTGCTTTGGCTATTCAGGGTCTTTTGTGTTTCCATACAAATTGTAAAATTTTTTGTTCTAGTTCTGTGAAAAATGCCAGTGATAGTTTGATAGGGATTGCATTGAATCTGTAGATTGCTTTGGGGAATAGAGTCATTTTCACAGTGTTGATTCTTCCAATCCAAGAACATGGTATATCTCTCCATCTGTTTGTATCATCTTTAATTTCTTTCATCAGTGTCTTACAGTTTTTTGCATACAGGTCTTTCGTCTCCTTAGGTAAGTTTATTCCTAGGTATTTTATTCTTTTTGTTGCAGTGGTAAATGGGAGTGTTTCCTTAATTTCTCCTTCAGATTTTTCATCATTAGTGTACAGGAATGCCAGAGATTTCTGTGCATTAATTTTGTATCCTGCTACTTTACCAGATTCATTGATTAGCTCTAGTAGTTTTCGGATAGCATCTTTAGGATTCTCTATGTATAGTATCATGTCATCTGCAAACAGTGACAGCTTTACCTCTTCTTTTCCGATTTGGATTCCTTTTATTTCTTTTTCTACTCTGATTGCTATGGCTAAAACTTCCAAAACTATGTTGAATAATAATGGTGAGCGTGGACAACCTTGTCTTATTGTATAATCCTTTTTATGTGTTGCCTGTTTCTGTGTGATAGGAGAGTTGGCCCTTGAACAATGTGATGGATAGGGGCTGGCCCCTCATGCAGTTGAAAATCTGTGTATGACTTATGGTCAGCCCTCTGTATTTGCATTTCCACATCCAGAGATTCAACCAGTCACAGATTGTGTAGTACTGTAGTATTTACTGTTGAAAAAATCCACATATAAGTGGACCCGCACAGCTCAAACCCATGTAGCTCAAGGGTCAACTGGATTTTTGTCTATTCATAATGGATAGTTTTCATTTCGTTTAGTAGTTTTCTTTTCATGTAATTTCTTTGTCCAGGTTTGGTATCAGGCTAATATTGCCCTCATAGAATGAGTTGGGAAGTGTTCCTTCCTCATCTCTTGTTTTGGAGTTTGTGAAGGATTGGTTTTAATTCCTCTTTAAATGTCTAATAGAATTCACCAGTAAATCTGTCTGTCCCTGGGCTTTTCTTTGTGACAAGATTTTTGGTTACTAATTCAGTCTTTTTACTTGCAGGTCCAGGTTTTACTGTTATTTCTTGAGTGAGTTTGATAGTTTGTGTCTTTCTACCAATTTCGGCATTTCATCTAGGATACCTAATGTGTTGATGTATAGCTTTTTTCTTTTCTTTTTTTTTTTTTTGTAGTATTTCTTGATTAGCTTTAATGTTAGTGCTGATATTGCTTCCTTCATTTCTGATTTTACAAACTTAAGTGTATTCTGGTTTTTATTCTTGGTCAAATTTTTGATCTTTTCAGAGAACCAACTTTTGGTTTTATTGCTCTTCTCTGTTGTCTTTCTATTCTCTATCTTATTTTTTTCTGCCCTAACTTTTTATTTATTTTCTTCTCTGTGCTTGCTTTGGGTTTAATTTTCGATTTGTTTTCTCTTAAGGAAGAAGGTTAGGTTATTGGGTTACTGGGTTGAATTTTTTTTAATATATGTGTTTATTGCTATAAATTGCTCTCTAAGCAGTGCTTTAGCTTCATCACATAACTTTTGCTGTGTTGTTTTCCTTTTCAGTCATTTGGGAGTTGATTGGTCTTGAGCATCTTCTTCCCAGTTCAGTCATTTGGCTGTTTGTGGAAGACTTCAGTTCCTTTCCTTGTGAGCCTCCTCAGTGCCGCTCACAGGACAGCTTTCTCCAGAGTGAGTGATGAGAGAGCAAGAGGACAGAATAGTGTGGGTGGGGGTCACACGAACACCAGTATTCAGAGTATCCAGGGTATCCATATTCTTTTATAACCTAATCTTGGAAGTGACATACACTTCTGCAGTATGTTATTATTAATCACACATTCCACCCTTAATACAATGTGGAAGGGACTACACAACCCTGGAAACCAGGAGGTGGGAGTGGGAATCATTAAGGACCGTCTTGAAACTGGCTACTACAAACAACTCGCTAAACTCTTGAATTAGATAAATTTGGAAAATGAAGAGATAGGGCAAAAATAAATTATGTCTATCTTCTTGGGGCATACCATTTCCATTTGGCAACATATTTTCTCTTCTAGCCCAGGGTTTGTGAGTTGCCTGAATTTTGAAACCATCTGAGTTTATATCCCTGGCCTAGGTCTTTAGTTAACTCAGTGTTTTTTTATAGTTTTGATAATTTGCACAGGTATTCTAGAAGGCTCGCTAATCAGCAGCTGAGCAGCATTTTCTTTGTCTCTTTCTATTTTTTATCTTGTTTGTTTTTTGCCAAGTCCTTTGGTCTCACACATAGACTATTCCCAATATAAACAAAAACTGAGTAGATGAATAGAATAAAGTAGCATTATCTATTCTGCTTTAAACTTAGCTCTAAACTCAATTCTAAAGTATAGCCCTAGTCACATGATATGTCTGATCATATTTCTGTTGTTTTTTGATAAATATAATTATTTTGAATTTATAAAGTGATATTAGCCAATACATTACAGGATAATTAACCAAAATACCTAGAAGTAAATCAATATCTCCTTTTAACACAATTCAAAGCAAGATTAGGTTTGAAAAAAGATGGAAAAGAGTGTTCACAGATGCCTTCAAGGATTCCTGGAAGTAATAGTCAAGAAATGGTATAAATTGGTAATCCTTATGTGTAACATGGAAATTTCTCATTTTGTTACAAATCACTTTAGTTGGGTTACATGTGCTAATACTATTTATTCTGGAGCACGGTATATCACATGGGCTTAGAAATTATGTCCTTTGTGTTTTCCCAGCTAGTTAATAATTTTACATATTAACCTAGTTAGTTAATATTTTTACTTATTTGACATTTTATGATTTACGTAAAATATAACTTCTTGGCCTGCACCTTTTTGTTTCTCTTGTTATTTTCACTATAACCTAAGATAACAGTGGAGTAAATGTCAGCTATTAAAATGACAAGTACAGGAGTTCAGTATTTTATCTACAATCTCATATAACTTTAAAATATCCTGTGAGCAAGACTTATTATGACTTCCAAGGTTCTATTATCATTTCCATTTTTATGAACAGAGAAACTAAAACACAAAGGGGTATGTAACTAGCCTGAATTCGGGAAGATGGCTAAGATTTCAATCTATAGCTAAGTCTTTCTTTTTTCATTAAAATATAGTTGACAATATTACTTTAGTTTCAGGTATACTATGGAGTGATTCACATTTGCATGCATGATGAAATGATCACCATAATAAGTCTAGTAAGCAACTGTCCTCATACAAAGTTAATACAGTATTATTGACCATATTCCTTGCATTGTATATTCTCATTTATATGTGGACTTTAAGAAACAAAACAAAAACAAACTAAGCTAAAACAGACTCATAGTTACAGAGAACAAACCGGTGGTTGCCAGAGGGGAGGAGTGTTGGCGGATGAAATAGGTGAAGGGGGAAATTAAGAGGTACAAACCTCCAGTTATAAAATAACTGAGCCACGGACATGTGATATATACAGTTGACCCTTGGACAACGTGGGGGTTAGGAGCACTGAGCCTCTGCACAGTGAAAAATGAGTCTAACGTTGCAGCGGGCCCTCCATACTCAGGGTTCCACATCTGCAGACTGACCAACCATGGACTGTGCAGTACCGTAGTATGTATTTATTGGAAAAAATCCATGTCTGTGTGTACCCGCACAGTTCAAACGTGTGTTGCTCAGTGCTCAACTGTATAGCCAAGTCTTTTTTTCTCGTACTCAGAAACAAATAGTACCTCTTTTCCCTGCTGGGCTCAATGAGAAAACATTCTCAAATGTTTTTTCAGAATTCAGTGTTCTTTGTTTTGAAAGAGCTAATGTAATGGAGATGTTTATTATGTAACATCTCCAGCAGGTCCAAAACAGCACCCTGTGATCAAATATATTGATATTTCTGCAGGACCATAAACAGATTGATGTTGGCTGAGGTCACATTTTGCTATCAGATATGGTGGAGGTAGTTTTGTTGCCTTTCCTCACCTTTAAATAGTATGTTTTCTAATCTTCTTGCATTTTAGAATCATGGATCTATAAAGTAGATGCTAGTTGGAGGACTTGCCTTCAGATCTCTTAGACAATTGCTCCAGCTAATACTGAACCCCAAAACTAAGGAGACTCAACCCTTCAGTCTCAGACAGCCCAGGATCAGGGCAGGCCTGTTCACACAGCACTGATCTGCCTGGGGAAGAGTTGAAGCATTTAAGGAGCAGAGGAGCATGTTGGTTTGGCCAAAAAGTTCGTTTGGGTTTTTCCATAACATCTTACAGAAAAACCCAAACAAACTTTTTGGCCAACCCGTTATCTCTAGAAGTAGGCCCACTTCTAAGAGGAAGAAGTGTGGAGCCTAACCAAATACACTTAGTCATCCTTCCTAGTTCACCAATCATACTGCCTCTGAAGGGGCAGAGTAAATAAAAGGATTGGGGTGAGGCCAGTAGTGTGTGTGTGAAAAAAGCCACCACCATCCAATATTAAAACTATTTATTACTTATTATATACTGTGTTTATAAGTGGTCTGTCTTTATTCCACACCTCTTACAAAATCATTCAACTGTTTTTACCTCGTACAGGTTTCAAGCAGAATTGTATATGACTGCTGTCCTTTATTTTGGTTGTAGCTGACCAACATGTTTTGGGACCAAGGACTGATTAAGACCCTCAGTAGTGGTACTGCTGTTTTTATAGGGGAATCTTAGTAGATGTGCACTGAAATATTTAAGAGTGAAATCTCATAATTCTGCAATTTACTTTCCCGTAGTTCTGCAAACCAGTAAAAGTAAAAAGAAGGTGAATGTGGCAGAATGCTAACAATTCTTGAATCTTGGTAGAGGCTGTCTGTGTCATTGTAGTGTTCTTTATTTTTTTCTTTCTGATTGAAATTTCTCAATATGAAAAATTGAAAAAAGAAAAAAATCCTTAATGATGACATTTAGGCTATATATGAAGTGCACATTTGACAGAATTGAAGAATTAATGGTAATAAATAGTTACAGAGTTTATTTTCTTTAATAGTTAATGTGTATACCTACTCTATTAGGTTAAAACTTGCTTGGTTACTTATATATACAATTTATGTTCACATACTAAGTGTCTTAGTATCTTGTAGAATACATTTGAATTAAAACTCTGAAAATAAGCTGTCTGTTTTTATGTCTAGTTGTTTATATTTTAGTTTGGGACCAAAAATATTTATTTTTCAGAAACAATTAAAAATGCCAAGTTTGGGGTTGATGTATTCTCATAATACTAATTAAATCAACACGGTTTTTGTTGCTAAGTCCTAGAAACCATTTGCAATTATGGACTGAATCTGAGACTTGTGAAATCATTAATTTGTAATTAAGATAAATTTAAACATAGGTATTTTGCATTCTCTTTTTTAATTCTTATTATATTTATTTCTTCCCTAGATCTTCCTCAGAACTGTGATCCTAACATTCCCCTAGTTGCTCAGGAATTAATGAAAAAGATGATACGTCAGTTTGCAATTGAGTATATTTCAAAAAGTGGTAAAATTCAAGAGAATAGAAATGGTTCAATTGGACCAAGTCTAATATGTAAGAGTATCCAAATGAATCAAGCAGAAAACTCCCTTCAGGAAGAGCAGGAAGGCCCCTTAGACCTCACTGTGAATCGAATGCAAGAACAAAATACTCAGCAAGGTAAGATTTGTGTGTGTGTGTGTGTGTGGTATGTGTGTGTATGTGTGTGTGTAACATATAATTTTATGTTTTAGTATTCTTAAATATATATAACCTTATATTCACAGAGAAATTTACTTCAGAAGTAATATTACTTGTAATTAACCTATGTAGTATGGACTAGAGAGAAGTGCTGAATTAGAGCTTTTGTATTACATTTGACTTTGTTTATAAAACTGGAAGTGAGAGTTTCTCTCAATGTTTTTTCACAGTAAAGTGTATGGTGAGAGAATTCTAGCAAGCAACCTAAAAGGAAAGTGTACAAATAAAAAGATATATATGATAAAAATGTATTTTTGTAATGTACAGCTGAGAACATTCATTAAGCACTTGCTGTTCAGTTTTTTGCACTTAGGTGAAAGATAAAAAGAAATAGATGACTTGTATTCAATTGTTTATGATGTAACTAGGGAAAGAGAAAAGTTAATGCATGGGATAAATATAATTAACTATATGGAGATACATTTTTCATAAGAAGCATGAATGATGAGGCGGTATTGGTCTTATCTAATTGTTAATTGAAGGAAGAGTTGTGATTCTCAGAGGAAAAGAAGGAAGACCTTAAAGTGCTTGTGGAGGATGCCAAAACAAGTGTTTGCCTGGAGAAGAGAGAACAAGTAGCTTTTGTTAATACAAGTTAAGGATAGTGTTGTCGGGCCTCAAAGCCAGAAAAAATGTCAGCATTAAGTTTGATTGCAGAAGGCAATGTGGTGTTGGAGACTGTAAAGAAGAGTACACTAGTCAGTGTTTAAAGAAGATAATCTTTTCACTGTGTAAGACATTAAAATTGAGAGAGGCTGAAATATGGAAATACTTTTCTCTGTTTGCTTCCCTAATTGTAGGTTGTTTGAGTTCATTTATGTAGTAAGATCTGAGAAATTTGAGATAATAATTAGGTAGGTTATAAGACGGAGAAAGAAATGTTGAAGATGATTTTGATGTAAGTCTTAAGGACAAAAATATATCAATACATTGAATTTTGGAAGTTAGAAAGCATGGGATTTTTAGAATTTTTGTTTGTCTTGCTTTTCCATGTTTCATACCCTCTTATATCTCTTCTCCTTTGTGGGAGGCAGTTCAGTGTTCTAAAGAGACTAAAACATAGGCTTTGGTATCTGTGACAGACTTGTGGTTGAAATCCCAGCTCTGCTACTTAAGTTACATGAATAGTTAACTTTACCTGTCAGAGCTTTAATTTCCTCATTTGTTACTTGGCAATAATAATAACAAACTCACTGGAGCAATATGAAAGTTAAATATAAAGTAACCAACTCATAAAAGATACTCAGACATTAGTCTCTCCCTACTCTCTACCTCCTGTTCCCTACCACCACAGAAGAGAAGGCTTGGAAGTAACATGGTAGTTATCTGTAAATATTTGTATGGCTCTTCCACTAAAGTAGGACTGAACTTTCTCTGAATGGCCCAATGAGTAGAATTAGGATCGCTACCTAGAAGTTAGGTGGAAACAGATTTCAGGTCCATATAAGAAAGAATATTTCTAAAGATCAGACATTTTTTTTTAAAGGGGAAAGGGGAAAAGATTCCCTGGTTGCCTTATCATTAGAGGCATTCAAAAGCATCAGATGAGTGGTTGGAATAGATGACATTTTAAAAGTAAATTTCCAGTCCTTACATTCTGTGATTCTATGAATTTAAGTAATAAGGCAGACCCAAGTATATATAGAAAATAAGTAATGTAGTTACTTATTTAAATTATTTTGATGTTCTAGGCAAAGTGCACAAATATATATGTTAACATTCTGAGGCTGAAAAGTCATTTAGTTTAGTGTGGCTTGTAGTGTATAAAGCAAGGGAGAGAATGGTAATAGGTGAGGCTAAAGAAATAGGTAGGGGTAAGATTGTGAGAAAGCCATGTAGGAAATATTAAGGATTTTGACTTTTCTTAGGGCCCTAGAAAGCTGCTAGGTTTCTTTAAGCAGAGAGTAACAAATCAGATTTTCTTTTATAAAACTATTCTGCCGTGGTATAGATTGGTAAGCTCTAACTTTGTCTACTTGCATACCAAATTTTTTTAATGTAGCACATGTATGTGTGTATCTATACACACCAGTACCTTATATGTACTAATATTTCCACAAATTAAAATTTTTAAGGTTGAAATAAAGATGTTGTAAACAATTTTTAAATGTCTTGCTAATCGTGGTGACTTCACCCCCAGTATCTTATTACACAGTGTAGACTTTGGAGCGTTTCATTAGTAATAATACAGGGTATAAATCCTTATTTCAAATGGTTTCTTAAGAACTAAAAAAACTTTTGGACTGACTTCACTGTTCATACCTTATAGTATAATTAATAAAATGCTCATACTAGTAGTAGCAGGATTAGTTCTGCCTTTGTTTGTCTATTATTTGCTAGTGCTTTTTTCACATTATTCTCACTGTAATTTTGCAACAATACTCGTTTAAGTCATTTGTTCATTTTGTGATTTATTTTATTCAGATTAGATGCTATAATCTGTAAATCCAGTAGATAATCTAGCCATAAATAATGTAGATAATTTATGGATTGTCTGACCTATAAATCTATAGAATTATTAATCCCAAATGGTTTTACAGGTAACTTTATATAACCTTAAGGCAGTAGATAATTCTTATCTTTTACAGACTATTTTAAAGAATAGAAAAGAGAGAAATATTGATATAATCTTTATCAAAACAAGGCACAGATAGCAAAAGAAAGAAAATTTGCAAGCTAGTCTTATTTACAAACCTAGGTACAAAAATTCTAAACAAAATGTTGGCAAATTGAATATAGTGAATTATAAAAACATTATAAATGTTTTTATAAATTATAAATGTTTATAAACATTATAAATGTTTATATAAATTATAAATCATAAAAATATTATAAATCATCTGTGGGGAAGCACAGATGATTCTGCATTTGAGACACCTTTATGATTTTACACATTACCAAAAAAAATCAGCCATATCATCCTAATAGATACAGAAAAAATTTACAAAAGCTGACACATTTATTATAAAAAATGCTTATCACCCCAAGAATAGATGAGTACTTCTGCTATGAGGGACATCATAACCAAATGATTTAAAGTAACAGACATGATAAAAATTTTCAGCATTTTATGAGACGTCTTGACTCATGTAACGTGATGAGAAAAAAAGAAATATGAAAGTAAGCAATAATAAGTAATAGTTATAAGGAAAGAATGAACAAAATTGTGGTTACTTACAAACAGTATGATTGTGTATATAGAAAATATGAAAGAATATCTATGTAAAGTTTTAGAACTGATGAAAGAGTTCAGAAAAGGTACTACTCACAAGGTTAGTATGATAACATCCAATTAGAAAATCCAGTTTTTAAAAAATCTTCTACAATAGCAACAAAAGCAGGAAAAACATTAAAACACCTAAGAATGAAGCTAATAAACTAAGACCTTATGGAGAACATTATAAAACTTTATTGAAGGTTATAAAAGAAGACTCCCAAAATGAGTGATTATATTTTAAATGAATGGGAAGACTCTAGAAGATAGCAGTTCATCTTTAATGTACTTAATAATTCAATGTCATTCTAGTCAAAATTCTGATAGGGTTTATTGTGAAAAATGACTTGCCAATCATAAAATTTATGAGTAAAACTTAAAAGAGCCAAGAATTACCAAGTCAATGTGGTGAGGGACTTCTCTAAAACATATCAAGATTTTGTATAATAATTCAAACAGGGTGCTATGGGCCATATACAAATCACTAGGACAGATTAGCAAGCCCAGAAGAGATGTCATTATAAATCACCAGGATGATGGCCTGTTCAGTAAATAGTTCCAGGGCAATTGCTTACCCACTTGGAGGGGGAAAAAAATGGATCCCTACCTTACACCGCTCACAAAAGTAATTTTAGTTGGGTTAAAGGGCTAAATGTTAAAAGCAAAACTAAAAGTTAGAAAAGATAAAGGATTATATCTTAATGAATTTAAAATAAGAATTTCTTAAGATGCAGAAATAACAATCCATGCAATAATTGTGTAAATTTGTACTAAAATGTAAAACTTAAGTGTTACAAATGTCACTGTGAAGAGAGTGAAAATTCAAGCCTCAAATTTGGAGACAGTATTTACAACTGATGTAACTAACAACCATTTAGCTAATCAAACAGAACTATAGCCAATGAGGAAAACATGACACCTTAGAAAAATAGGCAAAAACAGTTATCAGAAGATTACAGAATAACCAAATAAGCAAAGTAAAAGATGCTCAAAAGAATATCCTGCTCAGCTTTCACCCCAATATAGGGTTCTTTTATTCTGTCATATAAAAGATGGTAATTCAACCTCTGATTGACAATAAGTACATGCAAAAAATCGTTGTTTGACAGCTCTGACAATTAAGCTCCTATCTCTGAAACATCCACCCTTCATTTTATATTTCTTCCATCTGCAGTAATTATTTTACTCAATAGTACTGTAAATATTTGTAGAAATTATTATTATTATTTTTTTTTTGTAGAAATTATTGTATCTCCAGACTTCTCTTTCCCATGCTAACCTTTAGGGTTTTGGGATTTCTTTTCCATCTGCAACAATATGAGAAAATTTTTCCTTTTACTTATTATTAGTGCTGTAAATATTTGTTGAAACTATTTTGTCTGTCTAAACTTCTGTTTTCCATGCTAATCTTTATATAGCTTCTCTAATTGTTCTTCATAAATCAGTTTCCATACTTCTCATTTTCCTTGTCCTCTCTTCCACAAACTGTAGACTGACTTAAAATATTGTTGCCCTGAGGGATACATTCCTGTTTGCCTCTCCATTGTACCTTCTAACCAGGTATTTCAAATATTAGAGAGATTTCTTTGTGCACTTTCATTTCTGCAGATTTGTATAAATACTCTGAGCCTCAGAAACTGGGAGAAAGTAAGTTATGAATTCTTTTGTCCTGGAGCAGTAGCTTAAAAAACAGGTAGAAATAACATTAGCATAACCAAAAGTAATTTTTTTTCGATTTTAATCTGGGCCCAAAGTAAAAGCTTCTCCTGAATTCCAAAGTACAGGAAGAAGTTTGCAACTTACGGACCTTTATCATTATCGTGACAACCATGAAGAATTTACCAGTTCTGTACAAAACAAGATCAAACGTGGGCAGAGATGAAAGAGCAGCACTTTATTGGCCTTGTTGGTGGTGTTGTCTACCATGAGGTCTAGTGAATATTCTGGTAGAATTTTCATTATACTAAATTTCTCACTTCATTGTAATTGTTTCCGTGTTTATCTCCCCACTGTAATCAACCTTTGGGAGCAGGAACCTGTGTATTCACTTTTGTATCCCCAGGGCGTGTATGATATATGACATATTGGATTTACTGGATTAAAAATCTTCACTATTTTCAAATGCTATTGACAGCTGAACTGAGAACTGATACTTGATCATTGGATTTATGGTTTTTTAGCAGTGAAATTTCTTATTTTAAACATATTGGATGGAAATTATCCTGAAATATCGTTATACTTTCTTTAACAACATATGGAACATTGTGTCATGATGAACATTAATTATTGCACTGACCTGTAATGACTTGACATTTTTAGAATTATTCTCCCTTAAGCTAACTGGCAACAGATTAAGTTAAAAATACTTTTAAGAAATTATTATTTCACATTGCTATCAGTAGGCTAAACTTTGGAAATCATGTCTCCTAGATTGAATAAGATTTTTTAAAAAAATAAATTATGTATGAGACATATAAACTAGGCTTCAGGTAAATTTTATATTTCATTGAATGAAATATATAAATTTCAGTGATATGTTTAATTGTTATTAAGTATCCTTTGTTGCTGCTGCTGCCATTCTAGTCTGGTTTCTTGGCTGAGATTAAGGTAGGTGACACTGTCAGCTGAGATGTTAAACTATAATTAAAAGAGCAATGTATCATTTTATGATATCACATATTATAAACTACACTGTTTATAAATGAAGTTTGTTGTTACTCTGTTAGGAAAATACTGAATAGTTTTGTTTTTTTTTTAATTTCAATTCAGAAGATATTTCTGTATCTACTAATGAAGGCAATAAAATTATCCATCTTGTTTTTCTATGCTGAACTTCTGTTTTCCAAGGCTGAAGACATATGGAAGAAAATGTTATGTTCCATGCTTGAGAAGATACCATATTTTAGTAAACCTGAAGAATAAAACATATCTAAATGATTCATGTCCCTTCTGATCTAACCTTCTCTAACTCTAGGGTTAGACGAAACAGGTGGTTTTTTAAAATTCCAAATCAAAGCCATATCACTCATCTGCTTAAAAACACTTAAAAAAAAAACAAAACAAAACACACACACACACACACACACACACACTTTAATGGCTTTGAATTGTCCTTAGGATAAAGTCTAAAATCCTAAACTCACCAAGATCCAGATCCTACCTATCTATTCAGTCTCATCTTGCACCTTTCTTTAGTCTTCATATTGGTTTTCTCTGTTTGTTGAATGTCATATACTCTGGCTTCAGAACATTTGTACATGCTTTTGCCTCTCTGTAGAAGCCACTCTACCCCCTACCCACACCAATTTTTTCTAAATAAATTTTACTTGGTTTTTCTTCAGGTCTCCATTTAAACATCACTTCTCTAAGAAAAACCAACCCCCACACCTCCTAAATTGGATGCACACAGACATAACACATGCATTCTTACTAATTACCACCAAAATTGAGTTTCGGTCTCATATTTTCCCATAGCATCCTGTATTCTTTTGTAGCCTCATAACCCTTGTAATTGTTTCCACCATCTTATTTTGTTCTTTCTGTTTGTCCCATTTGTTAAGCTTTTTTCCCTCCTTTGTTATTTTCTTTTAGATTGCATTTTTTCTTTGCTAATTTTGAAGTTATATACTCTACTGCTGTTCCGTTAGTGGTTTCCATAGAAATTCTTTAATGCTCAGTTAACTCAGCAGTTAATGTAAGGAATTTTTCTTTTTTTTTTTTTTTTTTGACTGCGTTGGGTCTTCATTGCTGCATACAGGCTTTCTCTAGTTGCGGCAAGCAGGGGCTACTCTTAGTAGTGTTGCGTGGGCTTCTCATTGCAGTGGCTTCTCTCGTTGCTGAGCACAGGCTCTAGGCGCGCGGGCTCAGTAGTTGTGGCGCACGGGCTTAGTTGCTCCACGGCATGTGGGATCTTCCTGGACCAGGCATCGAACCCGTGTCCCCTGCATTGGCAGGCAGATTCTTATCCACTGTGCGACCAGGGAAGTCCGGTAAGGAATATTTTAACTTCTTACCTGCCCTGACACGATAGCCATTTTATCAATGCTTTTGTTCTCTTTTTATGATATCACAATTAAAACATTGTAACTATTTTATATAATCAAGTTTTGTTTAGATTTACATACATGATTACCTTTTTCCTTTGCTCATTATTTGTTCTTATATCTCGAAGTGTCTTCTGGAATCAGAGATTCCTTTTTTTTTAACATCTTTATTGGCGTATAATTGCTTTACAATGGTGTGTTTCTGCTTTATAACAAAGTGAAACAGCTATATATATATATATATATATATATATATATATATATATCCCCATATCCCCTCCCTCCTGCGTCTCCCTCCCACCCTCCCTATCCCACCGCTCTAGGTGGTCACAAAGCACCAAGCCCATCTGCCTGTGCTATGCAGCTGCTTCCCACCACCTATCTGTTTTACATTTGGTAGTATATATATGTCCATGCCACTCTCTCACTTCATCCCAGCTTACCCTTCCCCCTCCCTGTGTCCTCAAGTCCATTCTCTACGTCTGCGTCTTTATTCCTGTCCTGCCCCTAGGTTCTTCAGAACTTTTTTTTTTTTTTTAGATTCCATACATATGTGTTAGCATATGGTATTCGTTTTTCCCTTTCTGACTTCACTCTGTATGACAGACTCTAGGTCCATCCGTCTCACTACAAATAACTCAATTTTGTTTCTTTTTATGGCTGAGTAATATTCCATTGTATATATGTGCCACATCTTTAGCCATTCATCTGTCGATGGACACTTAGGTTGTTTCCATGTCCTGGCTATTGTAAATAGTGCTGCAATGAACATTGTGGTACATGACTCTTTTTGAATTATGGTTTTCTCAGGGTATACGCCCAGTAGTGGGATTGCTGGGTCATACGGTAGTTCTGTTATTTTTTAAGGAACCTCCATACTGTTCTCCATAGTGACTGTATCAGTTTACATTCCCATCAACAGTGTAGTTCCCATCAACAGTTCCCTTTTCTCCACACCCTCTCCAGCATTTATTGTTTGTAGAGTTTTTGATGATGGCCATTCTGACCGGTATGAGTTGATACCTCATTGTAGTTTTGATTTGCATTTCTCTAATGATTAGTGATGTTGAGCATCCTTTCATGTGTTTGTTGGCAATCTGTATATCTTCTTTGGAGAACTGTCTATTTAGGCCTTCTACCCGTTTTTGGTTTGAGTTGTTTTTTTGATATTGAGCCACATGAGCTACTTGTATATTTTGGAGGTTAATCCTTTGTCAGTTGCTTCGTTTGCAGATATTTCCTCCCATTCTGAGGGTTGTCTTCTCGTCTTGTTTATGGTTTCCTTTGCTGCACAAAAGCTTTTGAGTTTCATTAGGTCCCATTTGTTTATTTTTGTTTTTATTTCCATTTCTCTAGGAGGTGGGTTGAAAGGATCTTGCTGTGATTTATGTCATACATAGAGTGTTCTGCCTATGTTTTCCTCTAAGAGTTTTATAGAGTCTGGCCTTACATTTAGGTCCTTCATCCATTTTGAGTTTATTTTTGTGTATGGTGTTAGGGAGTGTTCTAATTTCGTTCTTTTACATGTAGCTGTCCAGTTTTCCCAGCACCACTTATTGAAGAGGCTATCTTTTCTCGACTGTATGTTTTTGCCTCCTTTATCAAAAATAAGGTGACCATTTGTGCGTGGGTTTATCTCTAGGCTTTCTGTCCTGTTCCATTGACCTCTTTTTCTGTTTTTGTGCCAGTATCATACTGTCTTGATTGCTGTAGATTTGTAGTATAGTCTGAAGTCAGGGAGCCTGATTCCTCCAGCTCCATTTTTCTTTGTCAAGATTGCTTTGGCTATTTGGGTTCTTTTGTGTTTCCATACAAATTGTGAAATTTTATGTTCTACTTCTATGAAAAAATGTCAATGCTAGTTTGATAGGGATTGCCTTGAATCTGTAGATTGCTTTGGGTAGTAGAGTCATTTTCAAAATGTTGAATGTTCCAATCCAAGAACATGGTATATCTCTCCATCTGTTTGTATCATCCTTAATTTCTTACATCAGTGTCTTACAGTTTTCTGCATACAGCTCTTTTGTGTCCTTAGGTAGGTTTATTCCTAGATATTTTTTTCTTTTTGTTGCAGTGGTAAATGGGAGTGTTTCCTTAATTTCTCTTTCAGATTTTTCATCATTAGTGTATAGGAATGCCAGAGATTTCTGTGCATTAATTTTGTATCCTGCCACTTTACCAGATTCAGTGATTAGCTCTAGTAGTTTTCTGGTAGCATCTTTAGGATTCTCTATGTATAGTATCATATCATCTGCAAACAGTGACAGCTTTACTTCTTCTTTTCCAGTTTGGATTCCTTTTATTTTTTTCTTCTCTGATTTCTGTGGCTGAAACTTCCAAAACTATGTTGAGTAATAGTGGTGAGAGTGGACAACCTTGTCTTGTTCCTGATTTTAGAGGAAATGCTTTCAGTTTTTCACCACTGAGAACGATGTTGGCTGTGGGTTTGTCATATATGGCCTTTATTATGTTGAGGTAAGTTCCCTCTATGCCTACTTTCTGCAGGGTTTTTTTCATAAATGGGTGTTGAATTTTGTCAAAAGATTTTTCTGCATCTATTGAGATGATCATATGGTTTTTATTCTTCAATTTGTTAATATGGTGTATCACATTGATTGATTTTTGTATATTGAAGAATCCTTGGATTCCTGGGATAAACCCCACTTGATCATGGTGTATGATCCTTTTAATATGCTGTTGGATTCTGTTTGCTAGTGTTTTGTTGAGAATTTTTGCATCTATGTTCATCAGTGATATTGGCCTGTAGTTTTCTTTCTTTGTGACATCTTTTTCTGGTTTTGGTGTCAGGGTGATGGTGGCCTTGTAGAATGAGTTTGGGAGTGTTCCTCGCTCTGCTGTGTTTTGGAAGAGTTTGAGAAGGATAGGTGTTAGCTCTTCTCTAAATGTTTGATAGAATTCACCTGTGAAGCTATCTGGTCCTGGGCTTTTGTTTGTTGGAAAATTTTTAATCACAGTCTCAATTTCAGTGCTTGTGATTGGCCTGTTTATATTTTCTGTTTCTTCATGGTTGTCTTGGAAGGTTGTGCTTTTCTAAGAATTTGTCCATTTCTTCCAGGTTGTCCATTTTATTTCCCTTTCTCTTCTTTGTTCACACTGCTCCCGGGGTTCAGCTTTGGATTTGGACTCGCTGTAGGTCGCCTGAGGGCATCTGTTCTTCACTCAGACAGGACAGGGTTAAAGTAGCAGCTGATTAGGGGGCTCTGGCTCACTCAGGCTGGGGGGAGGGAGGGGCATGGAATGCTGGGTGAGCCTGTGTTGTCGGCAGAGGCCAGCGTGATGTTGCAACAGCCTGAGGTGTGCCCTGTGTTCTCCTGGGAAATTGTCCCTGGATCACGGGACCTTGGCAGTGGTGGGCTGCACAGGCTCCAGAGATCCTTTTAATAAAGGTCTACTGGTCGTAAACCTTTGGGATTATTTTTCCAGTTTCTTATTTTTTTTTAACCGTGATCTTCAAAGAGATTTTTTTTCTGGGTACACAAGTCTAAGCTGACAATTATTATTTTCTTAGCACTGCTACCGTGATAGTGTCTTGGCTTCTATTTTTGCTATAACCACCCAACAAATCATCTTTTCTTTGTAGGTAATCTTTACACGCTTTTTGTTTAGCATCTCTCTCTCACTTTTCTCTCTGTGTTTTGTTTATGCTTTTTTGCAGGTTGTCCTGGATATGTTTGGGTATAGATTTATTTTTTTTTCTTTTTATTCATTTATTTATTTATTTATTGGCTGTATTGGGTCTTCATTGCTGCATGCGGGCTTTCTCCAGTTGCGGTGGGCGGGGGCTACTCTTCATTGCGGTGCACGGGCTTCTTATCATGGTGGCTTCTCTTTTTGCAGAGCACGGGCTCTAGGTGCGTGGGCTTCAGTAGTTGTGGCACGTGGGCTTAGTAGTTGTGGCTCATGGGCTCTAGAGTGCAGGCTCAGTAGTTGTGGCACATGGGCTTAGTTGCTCCGCGACATGTGGGATCTTCCCAGACCAGGGCTCATACCCATGTCCCCTGCGGTAGCAGGCAGATTCTGAACCACTGTGCTGCCAGGGAAGTCCCGGGTGTAGATTACTTTTCTTCATTCTGCTTGGAAGTCCTATCATTTCTAAAACCGAGGACAAATTTCTTTTATCACTTGTGATTTTTCAGCCATTATCTTTTCAATGTAATGCAGCTCCCATTTTTTCTTTTGTCAAAATTTACTGAGACATATTTTGGATCCTCTCATTCTATCCTTCATATCTCTTATCTTCTCTTTCATATCTTCCACCTCTTTGTCCCTTTGTGTTATATCCTGATTACTTAATTTAGAACTATCTCCAATTCACTGATTCCCTCTTGAGCTATTCTAATCACTGTTTTACCTTTGTCTTGAGTTTCTAGTTTGTTATTATTTTTCCATTTCCAGAAGTTATTTGTTACTGTTTTGAAATATGCCTGTCAGCGTGCCCCTAATTTTACAAAAAGAATCAATAAGCAAGATATCAAGAGTGATTTGAGAGGATTATTTTAGGTAAGGTGGTCAGGAAAGCCTCCCAGAAGAAATGAGTTTGAACAGAGAATTGAATAATGAGGAGAAGTCCTCCACATGAAGATCTGAGGGCAGGGCATTCCAGGCAGAAGAAATATCAAAAACAGAGAAAAAAATATCAGAAATCAAAGAAGGCAGGAGCAAATCAGGTGTGTTTGAGGAACTGTATGAAGATTGTCTCAGTCACTTAAAAATCAAGAGACTAGTCAAAACTTTTCCCTAAAGTCAGATTATAGAGTGTCAAGAAATTTAATTGTTATGGTATATTTAAGCTGGATTTTTCTCTTTTCTGTTTTGTAAAGAATATCACAAAAAGCCATGCACTTTAAATTCAGAAGTTCCATAAATAAATGTTATTTACCATGTAACTGTCACTTGACTAACCTAATGAGCTGTACGAAGTATAAAAAGAAAATCAATTTCTTTATAGCCATTACATTTCCTGAATATTTGTTATAGTTTGATATAAAATTGGCCACTCTATCACCACATGGTTTCCAGGTGATAATTCACTGAGTTTTCGTTTCCCTTATAATTTTTTTTATGTATTTTCCCTCCAAATACAGCTTTCATAATATGTACCTTAACTTTGAAGTTATCAGTGTGCCAAAATGGGGTTCAAAATAACAGCTTGAATAGAGTAAAGCTGATATTACTTCTATATTTAAATCTTCCTCTTAGTTTTCTGTTACATGAAGAACAAAATTTAAGTTTCCTTTCCATGACCTACATGGCTTTGCTAAGACCTTGTCCCTGTCTACCCCTCTGGACATAACTCCTTTTCCTCTCTTCCTGGCTTAGTATGTGCAAGTCACACTGTCTGTCTATTTCTGACACATTCTAAGCTTACTTCACTTCTGAACCTTCACTCTTGCTGATGGCTTTCCTGGATTACTCTGCCTTTAGATCTTCTTCTTTCTCTGGCTTGGCCCTCTTCATCATTTATATCTTAGCTAGAATATCAGCTTAACAATAAGACAATAAATTCCAGTGTATAAAAATAACTTCTGGGTGATAAAGAAGAAAGCACCATTAGAAAAATAAAAGAGAAATAGTAGTCTATGAAAAAAATATTTATAATTTATATTACAAAATAAAGGACTAATACTCTAATGCATTAAGAGTTTCAAAAATTGAGAAGTGAAAGATATACCACTGATAGAAAAATGAGCATTGTTTTACTGTCAATTCATAGAAGAAGAGGTTTTAAAAGCCTTTAAACATAGGGAAACACACTTATAAACTCATAGGAAATAGTCATATATGGTTCACACCTATCAGACTGATAAGAACTCAAGTTTAACAACATAATCTTTCTGGTGAGACTGTGAAGAAACAGGCACTTTCTAGTATTCTCATTGCTAGGGGAATACTAACTGGTAGAATCCTTATGGAGGGGAATTGACAATACAATACATGTTAAAATTATATATGCATTTACTCTTTGAGCCAGAAATCTCACTTCAAGGAATTGAGCCTATAATTACACTTACACAAATATTGATGATATACACTCAGGGTTATTCATTGGGTGGCATTACTTACAATAGCAAGGGATTAGAAGTAACCCAAATGGTTAACTAAATTACTGTACATCCACACAGTGGCAAACTGAGCATTTGAATAAAAAGAGTGAGAAAGATCCCTTATTAGTGACATTTTCAAGTTTTAGGAGATAGAAGCAAGATGCAGAACAGTATATATATATGTTCTCTTTTTGTATAAACAAAGCAGGAAAGATAAAACCTATAAGGGAATGAAGTAAATGAGGCGGAGGAGGCAGGATAGAAGTGTTGTGAATGGACCTTGTTATGTAGTTTTATATAAATGTTCAGATCCCAAAGAATAAGCATTTTTTAAAGTTAAAGCAATCCCTAAAATTTGAAAAAGAATGTAACAAATGAGCATAGCTGCATCAAGTTAGTAATATATTAACAGTAAGAAAAGAATGATGTCAGGTGACTTTACCCAGTATTTTGACTATACATTCTTGGTGGAATATATTCTAAGGACAAAGGAGTGCTTCAAAGAAATTCTAAACTTCTTTTAGTAATATTAGTAATAATATTGCCATTGTTTGTTATTTTGGATCTCTAGGATAAATCAAATATATAATCATGTTAACATTGTTTTGGGAAACCAAGATTTTCAGGGTAAGAGAAGAAACAAATAAGTGTAAAATCAAAGTAAACACCCTGTAATATTACATATGTGTAGATTGGAAATGTCACTGCAAACTCATGATTTTTTTTCTTTTCAAAAATGTGCATTTCTTAGTCTGACCACTGAAATATTCTAAAAGCAATAACACGACAGCTCAGTGGCATTGAATTTAGACCAAGATTGTGGTCTTCTAAACATTATTTTCCCTTAAAGGGAAATAGGCTTCCTTGGAATCCAGGTCTGGATCAGAAAATGTACAAGATGAGCCTGGAACATCTTGTGCCAGCAAGCAAGGACGTGCCAAAGACTAATTTGTCAACCAAATACAGGAGGCAATGTTAAGGGTTCCCCATTGGCCAAATAAGAGAACATTTAAGCATCAGAAGGAAGAACATTTTCAACTGAAACATGTTGAATGTTTTAAAATCCATTAGTTCATGGTAATCCAAAAGCAAAACAAAAACAAAAACAAGGTGCCCCTCAAAGTCATTAGTCTACACTGGAGAAGCATAGCATACCAACTCCTTATTTTGAAAATGAGCAATTAGAGGAAAGAGTTAAGCATTTATTTTGCTTTGCTTTTACAAATTGTATTTCAGGACAACCAAATAGCCTTTTGAGGAAGATTCTTAAAGAAGAATTTCAGTTAATAAATATGGCAGACACGACAGACTTAAAGTATTATTATTTTGCAATGCCTAGTAAGATAACTGAATCAAACATTATCAGAAGATAAAACTATTAGAGGAGAGGTTGCTTGGGGAACTTTACAATGGAGAGGTCAGGCTGTTGTCATCAGAATACACTGATCACTTAGGCATCATTAGAAATAGACTTTATACATCACTTGTGAAGTATTCCTGCCAGAAACGTTGAACATGAATCTAAGCGATTTTTTAGGTCAGTGGTTCTCAAATGTGGTCCAGGAAGCCCTCAGTGTCTCTGAAACTCTTTCAGGGGATACACCAGGTCAAAACTAATAATAACATATTATTTGCCCTTTTCACTCTCATTCTCTTACAAGTGTGTAGTGCAGTCAGTCAGAGGCTGATGTATGATTTCTGAACACATTGAATATAGAAGCATATATGAGAATCCAGCTGTCTCCTATTAAACAAGAAGCTTAATAGAAGCTAGGCATTTAAAAGATTTGCAAAATTATTTTTTAAAGTTCTCACTTTATTTTGACAATATTATTTTTCATTAAAATGTTTTATAAACATTTATAGAGTTATCAATTACAAATATTTAAAGTTTTTAATTAGTTTAATTTATAATATGGTAAATATTATGACTCACCTAAACAAAAGTTCTTTGAGGTCCACAGTAATTTTTAAGAGTGAAGAGATCATGAGAACCAAAAGTTTGAGAACCATTTGCTTTAGAGCAAAGTAAACGACACCGTAGGAGAGCAAAAAGAACAAACCATAATGTGAGACATTCTCTAGTAGAACTGATGACCTGGCCTCTTCAAAAAGTCAGTGTCATTATTTTAAACAATGAGGGAAAGGGCTGCTATAAATTTTAAGAGACATAGCCATCAAGAATAACACAGACAAATTAGCTCCTAATTTGAACATACAAACTATAAAAAGACATTTTGGACTCACTAGAGGAAATTCAGTACAAACTAAGTATTAGGTGATAACAAGGAATTTTTATAGTTATGTACAAAAATGTTCATATGTTTAAAGATGCATAAGAATATAGAAATGATGTGACAGCTGGAATTAACTTTAAAATACTTAAGTAGATAGAGATAAATAGAGCAAGTGTAGCAAAAATTTAGGTAATTGTATAAACTGAAGAGTGGATAGAAGGAATCATTCTATATTTTTGCATTTTTGAAAGGTATCTCAATTAAATTTCTTTTTTAAGAAAGAGCAAGTCATCTTCCCAGAGGCTTTAACTGATCATTTATTCCAACATACTAACCTCTTCGCACCTGCCATTGTTGTTATTCTGTTTGTCACTGTGTTTTATTTTCATTGTAAGGCCTTACCACCTTGTGAAATCAATATTTTATTGACTTTTCTTTGTTCTACTAGAATGTAAATTACATGAGAGCAAGAACATTTTCTGTTTTGCTCCCTACTGTTTCCTTTGTGCCATTTAGAGAAATGACTGGCATATTATAACCATGCAATAAATATTAATCAAATGAATGAACTGTAAAGCTATGCACTGATCTTTTATTTATCCACCCAGAAGTAACTGATTCGGTTTTCAATCCTTCCAAATCATTTTCTGGAAAAACATACTCAACACACACACTTACACACTCTCGCTCTCTCCTCCCAGAGCTCATTCCCACAAATCATTCATTATATAATCCTCTATAAGTTGTATTTTTAAAATATTTTTAAATATCCATATGTCACTGTTTTTCTGCAGATCCATTTTAATACTTAAATTGATCTACTTAGCTGAATAGTATTCAATTTTCTGGAAGGATCACATTATACTTAATTCTGTATCTTCAGGTATATAAGTGAACATGCTCGAGCTGATATTTTGCAGTCAGTCTTAATTTTTACCTTAGGACATATTCCTAGAAGTGAAATTGCTGCATAAAACAGCATGCATAAAGCTGTTAGAAGTCAAGATAGTGGAGGTAGGTGTAAGGACCAGAGGAGATATGATGGGGGGCTTCTGGGTTGATGGTGGTGATCTAGGTACTATTTACATCGAAATGTTCAGTTTGTGAAAATTCATTAAATTGTGTAGTTAGGTTCATTCTTGTTATGAATGTTGTATTTCAATAAAAAGATATTTAAAATTCATAAATCACTATTAGATGAGCATGTTAAAGGCTAGCAAGTCTAAAGTCTTCCAATATGATGTTGTAATAAGTATACATCCCACATTTTAAATGTTTGGTTGAAACTTAAACTTACATAATACACAGTACAATACATGGGATAAAAAAGAGAGTGTGTTTTTTAAAATATTTTTCAAGGTATTGACTTGAAGCCTTTTGAAACTTTGCTTTAGTTCAGTATTTGTAGGAATAACTGAAGAAAGAAAAAAAGAACTGCAGTGAAGGGCTTCCCTGGTGGCGCAGTGGTTGAGAGTCCACCTGCCGATGCAGGGGACACGGGTTCGTGCCCCAGTCCGGGAAGATCCCACATCCCTCGAGCGGCTGGGCCCGTGAGCCATGGCCGCTGAGCCTGTGCGTCCGGAGCCTGTGCTCCGCAACGGGAGAGGCCACAACAGTGAGAGGCCTGCGTACCGCAAAAAAAAAAAAAAAAAAAAAAATGAACTGCAGTGAAATTCTAAAATGGCATATGGTGGAAGTGCTGAAACCCTGTTTAATTTTACCAGTAATATTTCCTAATTAAATTTAGTATTATTAATTTTTATATTCTAAATTTACTATAAGCACTTCACTCTGATTTATTTTGTCCCTTGTCATTATTAGTAAATAGTAGGTGAGTGAATTCTTACGGGATTTCAGCTATGTATGCACTAAATAAAGACACATCGAGAAAGCAATAACTCTTCCCTTTTAAAAAAGTGTTTGATGTGCAGAGGAAGGCAAATGAAGGAAGGAAAAACCAATGTTAAAGCTTAACTCATGTGCTACTCTGATATTATATTATTTCCTCCATGACCCTGAAACTTTAACTCAATGGTTAAAGAAGTAATAAAAACAATTTTAAAATAAAATTTGGATAAACCCAAGTGATTGCTTTTACACTTTGGTATTATTTTGTTAATAAGTTTGTGGGGTTTCTTCATGAATATATGCTCATTATGGCAAACCTGGGGAAAGCAGAAAATTAGCGAGATTCTGTTAAGTGTGTATTTTATATATATTTGTGCTTATCAGTAATACTGAAATCTTTGGTATATCTTTGTATATAAAACCACTTAAATACTATTCTCTTTTTTTTTTTTTTGTGGTATGCGGGCCTCTCGCTGTTGTGGCCTCTCCCGTTGTGGAGCACAGGCTCCAGACGTGCAGGCTCAGCGGCCATGGCTCACGGGCCTAGCCCCTCCGCAGCATGTGGGATCCTCCCGGACCGGGGCACAAATCCGTGTCGCCTGCATCGGCAGGAGGACTCTCAACCACTGTGCCACCAGGGAAGCCCAAGATACTATTTTCTTAAGATAGATGCCTAGAGGAGTGTGAACATTTTTAAGATTTTTGGTAGCATATTACTAGATTATTTAGAAAAGCATTTGTTCCTAAACTGGTAATGTGTGATGGTGGCAAATTTATTGCACCATTACCAACATTGTAACTTGACTTTTTAAAACATTACACAGATTAGAATTATAGTTGAATACAGAGTCTGGAATAAGTGCCTGAGTTTGAATGGCATTTCACTACTTACAGTTATCTTGGGCAAGATAATTAAAACCTCTTTTGCTTTCAGTTTTATCATTAAAAATTGCAAATAAATAAAACCTATTTATATATTGGGCTGTGTGAGCCCTAAGTGGGGTTAAGACATATAATGCTCTTAGAGTGGTGTTCTGCACACTATAAAAATGTTATGGTTTTATATATTTAGATTTTTATATAAGCTCTGTTTTCTAGAAATCAGTTAAATATAAATGCTCAATATTTGAAATCAGGGGAATCTCCTAGAGAGTACAGTAGGGAAAAACAAGAGCTGAAGGCTGACTAGAACAATACATTGAGGGGCTAAAAGAAAGACAGGAAGACCCATTTAAGGAGAGAGATAAGAGGTGATCAAAGACATAAAGTAGAAATAGTATTAAGGTATTTATTAAAACTGTTAACATAGGTTTGCATCAAACATCATGAAATGTTACACTGCATTGATTTGGATGAAAGTTTTATTGCTAGTGATTAGTGTTATTATGAAATTAAATTTGGAATATTTTCCCCTTGTCCAAACAACATAAAATGTATGTGATATTTTGTCATTAAAATTCACTTGCCTTCATGTACTGAATCTTACTGATATTTACATCTTTAATATTGATGATAGGTAATGTGTTTTTGGAGGTCTTTTAACTCATGTTCATACTCAGGTATGGACTGAGCTTGATGAATTTGTCTTGTATAGCAACCGGAGACCAATAGTATTGTGATGAGTTAATAAATACGCTTTTAATATATTTAATATTCATATTTAATTTAGTGGTTAGTGTTCATCAACTTGATATTTCTAAAGAAAAATCTGTTATTATTAGAGCCTAACGAATATAGAAATTGATGATTAAAAATCATTCTCAGCCTCTTTAACTGAACTGGAGTTTCTCTTTGTGTGAAGCTAACTTCTCTCCCATATAGATATCAACTTTTTGACTGTGCTGTCATTTTCTGACTAGCTGAACAAAGTTCATTGATTTCATGATTATTTTCTCAGTCAGGGTCTGCTGTATGCAGTGCTATATGCTTAGGATTGGTGTGACAGAATTGAGCAAGTCATTGATGAGTCAGTGAATTGGTCTTTATTGAGGTACTATTGCTTTCAGGCCCTTGCTTAGAAGTGAGTCTTGTGAGAAAATCAGCTAAGTAAGTATACTTAACTAGATATAAATAGTAAATAGATTCTAAACGTAGTTACTAAATCCCCACAGTACTATTGGGCTTCAGGTGCTAAACTAGGCAAATTATAATAACACATCATAAATACAGTATAGAAGAATATGAAGGGTGCTATGGGAATATGAAAGAAGGCTGGGGAAAAATTAGGAAAACCTTCTTTGAGGGGACGATCCGGAAGGATGTGTTAAAGTTAGCCAGGCCAAGAGAGCACAGAGCATACTTTGAAGAATGGACAGAGGCAGGTAAGAGATGAGAAAGAATGGTGTCCTTGGAGGAGTGAAAGACAATTCTGTATTATGAGGGTTGTACTTGTCTGCTTTTAATAGATTCTTCATCGGGAATTTGCAGGAGAATACAGAGCTGAAAATAATTTGTAAACAGAAATCCAAATCTTGGTTTTGGAATGCAAATTCTCAAAAAAATTAACCCAATAAAATGTTGATACTCAAGAAATTGCTTAATTTGGTCATGGTTTCAATTTTCCAAACACCAGTCCATTTTTAAAGTTATCTGGTAGTGTCATGTAGACAGTTACCTGACCTTGTTGGTAGATTACATCAGCCTGGCTTTAATCCTATATCTTTTGCACTAGTGTTTGCTGAGAAATAATTAAATCGTGTTGTTAATGCTCGGTCTACAACCAGTAAATGGAAACAATCTGTTTTTATTATTTGGAAAATTTTCTTATATACAGCAAAATGCAGTGTAATAATCATGTTCCTGTCACCCAGAACTAATAAATGTGTTATTTGATCATATTTGCTTCTAATATGTTTTCTCTTGAGGAACTATCACATCTTTTTGTTTATCCTTGAAAGCAACCTCTGACAATACCTATTTATGCATCTCTAAGCAAAATAGTTTTATGTGCTTTAGAGATTCACGTAAATGCATACCAAATGCATTCATGTTCATTTACTCCTGCAACTTGCTCTTCTTTCTCATCGGATTAGCAAAAATTAAAAATCTCAACAACACCAAGTGTTGTCAAGGTTATGGAAAAAAATTTTAGTAATATCTACAGAAGTTCAAAATGTATACCCTTCTGTCCAGCACTTACACTTCTAGGTGTGCATCTTAGAAAAGTTCTTATACGTGAACACAAGAAAACATTTAGAAGGATTTTTGCTTCAGAATTGTTTGTAATAGTGAAAAACTAAAACAGCCTAAGTACCTACCAATAGGTGAATGGTAAATAAATTTCAGTCTCTCTTTCTGTCTTCTACTTATTTTCTGTTGCCCTGAAGCATTTAGCATGATAAGTGCTTACTTTTTATCCATCAAGTTAATTATTAGTACTTTGAAAATGTATACACACAAAACAATCTAGTTATGATGTGATACCTCCATTGTGAAGAAGTGATGCTGATAGATGCAAATCAGCAGCGGCAAGAAAATGCCCTTTTTTGCCATTTCTGATTTTTTCTTTTTCTTAATTCTAGTTCCCAAGCTATTTCTCCCCTTCTCTTACTGTTTTTGTTTTTTCTATTTCAGATAAACCTAGGGGTTACTCTTTATGATTTTTCTAGGTCTTGAGCCACAGCCTTTATGATGGAAAAAGGAATCGTGATACGAGCAAAATATTTTAATATAGGTGACAAAACCACTAACAAAAAGTGAGATTTTTTTATAGATAACATGGGCAGCCTAGGTATGGAGAATGGGTTATGGAAAAAAGATAAAAGCATTTCTCACCTGGGCCACTGTTTAGAGTTCCTAAAGAAGAAGAATCAGGAATATAAGCCTGATTTGGGTAGTTCTTTTAAAGATGGAGCAGGGCTTAAGTCTAGCTCATCCTCGAGACTGAAATTAGCTATCAAACCAGCAATCAAGGAGTGGTCCAAAAAGGACAAGAATACCTTTACTGCCCTAGCTAGGGAGCTACAGCCTAGTTTTCACACTTAATGTAAAGGAGAGAGAGAAGGAGTTCTCTGCACCTCCTTATTTATGGTTTGTGGAGTAGTTAACCTGAAATCGACCATATCAAAAGTCTAAAATTTAGAACTGGAGAAATTCATTAATTTATTCTGTAACACTGACAAGGAATAACACATTTATGAAGAGTGTATTTTATATGCTATAAACTACATAAAATGAGCAGAATCAAAACGAGTGAATTCAGTGATAAATCTGAATATGGATTAGGTAGTAATGACGTTTTTGAAGATGGTCTTATAAGACCTTAAAATAGTAAAATTTTAAGTGCTGAAGAAGAGAAATGAGATAGTAAAGGAGAAGACAACATTCATTTCTCTATTTTAGTAGGTTATAGCACTCTACTTTTGTTTATGAAATACAAATGAGTAAGTCAGGATTCCTGACCTTGAGGAATTCAGTCTCATGGAAGAAAAAGATACGTAAATCAAAAATTGCATGAGAGTGTCGTAAGTGTTGTAGGATGCTGTTGACAAGGTGAACACTAAGATTCTACTTGGGGGGATCTGGATCTTTAAAGATGAGGCATTTGGCAAGTTGAAAAGTGGAAGGAACATTCTAGGCAGAGGGAACCATGCACTGCAGTTTGAGAGACCTGACACCACATAGGATGTTTGAGGAACTGCAAGTGGTTTAGATGCACAGGAAGTGTGACGGTTGAGATGAGTTGTTGACTAAGCCTAAGATTGGGCTGGATGGATAAACTGGGGCAAGATACTTCATTTAATAATTTTTTAAGGTAGTATGTACCATGTACTTTATTTGTCCAGTCTCCCTTTTTACCCTTTCAATCTAGGCATTTTAACCTCTAGCAATAACTGAATTCCTTCTAGTTCCTCTCAGTTCTTTTCAGCAAATATTTATTGAACACTTATTGTGTGCCAGCCACTATTGTAGGCAGTGGGGATACATCAGTAAATAAAATAGACATGATCTCTGCCTTCACATAGCTTATAGTCTGGTGGCTAACACTAATAAGTCAGTAAGAAGCTAGAATATAGCCTGCTAAATGCTAAATACTCTAGGTAAGTATTGCAAGTATAGGAACCTAGAATAATGACAACCAAGTTCAAGTTGTGTCATGAATGACTGAATGATGAGTAAGGTTTGGTGAATATTAGGATGAGTGTGGGGATAGAAGGAGAGGATTAAGAGACTTCTAGGCAGAGGAAACTAATTGAAAGCCTAGAGGTGAGAAATAGCATAACATTTTCCCAACAGGTGTCCCTGTTCCCCCCTTAGCCCCTTGCAGTCCATTCTCCCCACAGCAGATTGATCCTTTAAAAACATAAATTTAAATTGTGCCAGATTTATGCTTAGAATCCTCCAGTGGTTTCTTGTCTTTCAAAATAAAATTTCTTACCGTGGCCTACAAGGCCCTATGTGATCTGCCTGATTTCTGATTTCATCTCTCACAGTCTTCTTACTCCACTCTAGTCACCCTGGCCTCTTTGCTGTTCCTTAAACATTCCAGATATGATTCCATATCATAGCCTTTGCACACTGATCCTTCTACAAGCTTTCCCCAAGATAATCTGCTTGGTTGGTACCGTCACTTTGTTCAGGACTCTGTTCAAGTCCAAGAGGCCTTTACTGATAATACCTGATAAAAGAGCAGCTGCCTTAATCCTACCCTCATTACTCTTATCAGCTCACTCTGCTTTATTTTTCCTAAGTAGCACTGATCATCAACCTGAAATATGGTTGTTGTCAGTGGTGGTGGTGTATGAATTATCTAACTAGATCTCAAGCACTGTGAGGATAGATACTTTGTGTACCTTTTTTTTTTTTTACTGCTGGTCTCCAAGTTCCTAAAACAGTGCTTTGCACATAATTAAATTATTTTTAAACCTAGTTGAATTTTTTAGTATATTTTTTAAACATAGGTTTTCTTACAATTATTTCTTGTGGCTTTAATTTTCAATTTTTTAGCTATCCATAGAGATATATTCCCAGTATGTATTGCTGTGTTTTAAATTCATAGTTTTATTTTTATTCTTTTTGATTTTGAAGTTTATCAGATTAACAACATATCTGAATCATTGAAGCTTCATCTATGTAAATTCAATATTATAATAGTAATAAAATAACTACATGTTAGTAACAAATACATAGGCAGTTGTTTTCTAACAGTTTATTTTTCCTAAAATGTTATATTGTTGTGTCTTCATCCAATCACAGGTATAACCACAATACATTACATAGGCAGTGATTCAACTGTTGTACATTTCAGTTATTAAAAACAGGAAAATTTTATGCTGAGTTCTAAAAAATAGATTGGCTGTACATAGAGTCAAAGATTACCTAAAGTATGTGTTCCACATATTACTAGTCCTAGTAAACGCTAATTATCGCTTTCTTATTCATCATCATATTTTCTATGCTTTCTGTTTTGTTCAACGTACATTATTCCTGCTTTCCCAAAGCATCATCTGGGCAGCCTTGAATAGGAAGCACTCATGTTTCTATTGAATGAGCAGTCAATGGCTGTTCACTGCAGAACAGTAGAAAAGGTGACCAAGGGTGGATTTTAAACATTTTATATCTAGTCTCTTTGTTTCTTCATATCACTTGGCAGTGCCAGCTCCTTCTCTGTTCTTTTTTCCTATGTAGTGCCTTCCCAGTCATGTATTGTTGCTAAAACCACAAGATGAGTTGGTGATGGCCATGTGTCAAATACAAGTGTTAATTTTTAAGTCATGAATTAGTAGATCATCAAAATATGAAATGTTAAAATGTTAAGGATTACCTGTCACAAATATAAAGTTTTTTCTCTTGCAAAAATTATAGGGGATGGAGTGTTAGATCTCTCTACAAAGAAAACCAGCATAAAATCTGAAGAGTCATCCATATGTGATCCTTCTTCTGAAAATTCAATGGCTGGGTAAGCAATATCTAGGAAGTGTAATTTAATATTAATATAAAATTATGGAGAGAAGTCTTAATACTACTCTGAATAGATTGACATATATAGTTTTCTTCCAGAATTTTTGTCACTCATAAGTGTGTGTCTCTCATACCTTTCATTTGTCCTTTCTCTTTCTTTTTTATTCTTTCTGTTAAAGAAAAGTTATCAGAACAATCACCAAACTTTAGTTCATGTTACTAAAATGAACTACCAAATTAATCATAGAATACAAACTAAGAAGCAGGACGAGTAAAGAGAATTTTAAATTCAATATTTAGGAGGCAATTTTAAGGAAAATATGTAATTTCACTATTTAATTTTTTAAAACAATCAACCAGTTTTAAAAGTACTATGCTTACTAATTCTTACAACTAACTTAACAGTGTTTAGACTTTTTTCATTGTGTTCTAGGTGTGGTGGCAGACTACTTTATCTAGTAATCACCACAAAAAATCCTTTCATGCTTTAAAAGCTGTTGTTAAATTAATTAAATAATTAATAGTGAAATGCTGTTCTGTTGGATTTTTTTTTTTTTTTTGGTAACTTTTGCATCTTCCCATTAACAAACTGCATAGGAAGCTTTTTAGTAACATTTAAATCTCAGATGTAGAGTGTAATCTGTTTCAACTAAGGCTGTAATAGCTTTTTGAGTCATGAGGTATAGTGAGCTTTCTGTTTAAGAAACTTTAAAAGTTATAGTGATACATTCGAAATAGAAATAACATGTATAAAATCTAAAAGTATTTTACCCAAATATAACTTTATCTACTTGTTTCAGATTTTAAGTTTTTATCTAGAGAAAAATTAGTCTTGTGGAAATAAGAGGTATTTGTGTTTGGAAATATTCTTGCTGCTACAAATTTCCTTTAAAGGGGTTGACTCTTTTATTACTTGTTTAGCGGTAACGTCACTTTTCTACTAACAAAAACTCCTTTAGGATTTGGGTATTTTATATAATGGAGCTCTAATTGTAAAAAAATTATAAGTGTTGCTCTGCAAGCATCTGTCAGAGGAATAGCAACATCATGAGAATATTTTTACAAATACTGAGTTAGGATTTTATGTTCTTGGAAGGTCTGCCCGTTGAGGCCACCGTATGATTGACACATTGTCCTACCAGGACTATAGCGTTTGCTTTGATAAGGAGCAACTACTACATCTCACAGACTTAAAAGAGTCATAAGCAGTGATGTTACCTAAGCAAGGAGTATAATAAAGGAGTGGACCCTCCCCTTCCATAGCTGTGTGAGAGTCTCTCATGCATCAGTTTACCATCGTTTCATTCCATCCATCCAGGAGACTACACAGAAACAGAGAGGACTATGTGGAAAGAAGTGCTGAGTTTGCAGATGGTTTGCTCTCAAAAGCTTTGAAAGACATTCAGTCTGGAGCACTGGACATAAATAAAGCAGGCATACTTTATGGCATACCTCAAAAAACTTTACTTCTCCACTTAGAAGCCTTACCAGCAGGGAAGCCTGCATCTTTTAAAAACAAAACTCGAGATTTCAATGATAGTTACTCATATAAAGACAGTAAAGAAACTTGTGCAGTGCTGCAAAAAGTAGCCTTGTGGGCGAGAGCTCAAGCAGAGCGCACAGAAAAAAGTAAACTCAATCTACTTGAAACCTCAGAATTAAAATTCCCAACAGCTTCCAGTTACCTCCATCAGTTAACTCTACAGAAAATGGTTACTCAATTTAAAGAAAAAAATGAAAGCCTACAATATGAAACACATCCTACTGTACAGTTAAAAATTCCTCAGCTACGAGTAAGTTCTGTTTCAAAACCACAACCTGATGGTCCTGGTCTGCTGGATGTTATGTATCAAGTTTCCAAAACCTCTCCAGTCCTGGAAGGATCAGCTCTCCAAAAACTGAAAAATATACTCCCTAAACAGAACAAAATAGAATGTTCTGGGCCCGTAACTCACTCAAGTGTTGACTCTTATTTTCTACATGGGGACCTCTCTCCTTTGTGTCTTAATTCTAAAAATGGAACAGTTGATGGAACCTCTGAAAATACTGAAGATGGGTTGGATCGAAAAGATAATAAGCAGCCCAGGAAAAAACGTGGCCGTTATCGGCAATATGATCATGAAATAATGGAAGAGGCTATTGCAATGGTAATGAGCGGAAAAATGAGTGTTTCCAAAGCACAAGGAATTTATGGGGTACCTCACAGCACTTTAGAATACAAGGTAAAAGAAAGATCTGGAACACTGAAGACTCCTCCGAAGAAGAAACTCCGATTACCAGACACTGGGTTATATAATATGACAGATTCAGGGACTGGCAGCTGCAAAAACAGCGGCAAGCCTGTGTAGATTACTTGTTAGGAAAATGTGTGTATGTGCGTGTGTGTGTGTGTGTGTATGCGTGTTTGTGTGTGTGTGTATGTGCACAGGTGTGTATTTGTGTGTCTGTATACACACATGTGGGAATTACAGATGCTCACTCTGACAGGAGACATGAAATTTTACAGTTCAAAAACCACTTACATGCCTTTTGAAAAAAAAGTTTTATTCAGGGTTTTCACTGTGGACAGAACTATATAGTTGCTTACTTAATTCTGATAGTTTGTATTTAATCCTTGTATAAATAGGTGAAAAAGATTCAGGTTTTCTTTAGTAGTCAATAGCATAAAGCGTTGTGGGAAAACAAGTAATTGTCAAGTGAAACATTTTTATTGGTGAAAGACCACTCCAGCCATTCAGTTGAACCATCTTATAATGGAAATATATTAATAGTTTGTAAACATTTTTGCATAGCATACTTACATTTGTTGTAAGTATATCAAACAACCAATCAAAGTTTAAACAGACAGCTATCTCCACACTAATAAAAATTAATATATACAGTATTAGTACACTACAGTGCATTCTATGAAATATGAAATGCACTCAAGTGCATCCACCGGGAATAGAAAAGAAAACCTTAAATGATATGTATAATGAAATTTAATATTTATCATTTAATAGTTGATTTAGCAGGAAGTTGGGGTTTATAAGGTATATACTTTAAAAAAAACTGACACATAGTTAACCCCAGCAGCTATAGAGTCCTTTAATGTAAGATGGAATACTAAGAACAAAAAGTAATTTAAATTTAATTATTAAAATAATTTAATTTTGTTTTTCATTTGAAAAATAAGCTAATGTGTAAGGTTAGAAAAAAAAGTTGGAATGCAACTTAGAGCATGTTTATAATGTGCACAGAAAAAGCTTGAGAATGATAATTTTGGTTTAAAATGTGCTGGTTAGTTGATGTTATGACTACTTTAAATTTTAAGGATTGTGACACACTCCTACTATTGAAAAACCTCAGTGTAACTTTAATATATTTGCTGCTGTGACATTTCAAAACATTTTCAGTTTATCAAAATGAATTACAGATTTCATTTTGGTGGGCGATACATTATCATTTTGCTAATAACCAAATTTGCAGTTTGTTCAGGGTCTTGAATAGATTTACAGATATTTGACACTGAAGCTGTTTTGAACTTTCAGTAATGTAAACTCTCTACTAATTGGGTAGTTAGAAGCTGGGCAGTGCATTTTAACTTTTACTAGACTCATAAGAGAGACCAGTAATTTTATATAGCAGTTTCAAAATGTGGTTCAGAGTATCCATGTTGGATTTATGAAGTATGCAGTTTTAGTGGTAAAATGTTATAAAGCATGTGCCTCCATAGAAAGAATGGGGATTTGCTTCACAAATTCAAAATTCTTCGAGTGCCCCTTTTCTATATTAAAATTCAGGTTCTGATCATTTTGCCAGTTTTCCTAAGTCCAAAAGGAATACTTAAAGCTGAATTAAAAAAATAAGTGCACCTTGTCAAATACATGTGTTTTTACACTTGTGTTTGTGTGTATCTAATAATCACATATATATGTAATACTAAAGAAATTTTCAGCTATTACATTTAAAAACTGCTTACATATCTTTAAGGAAACTGAAGAGTGGGAAACTACACAACCGAGTAGTTATTTGGTCTCTTAGATCCATACTGAACCCTCTTCAGCTGTTAATGTTACCTGCATACTAGGGTATGAATCCTCTTGCTTTTTTTTTCCCCACTAAGAAAGTATACATAATAGATTGCAAAACAGCAGATGTCAGGGTCATCTTTCTTTTTAAAGAATTAAGCCATATTTTGTGAGGGCCAGAACTTGGATTATTTAATATATTTCCCTTCCCCCCCCCATTGAAAAACAAAGTTAAAGTAAATGTTTCAACACAATTTTATTGACCGCTTTATACAGAATTTTACTTGCAAGAATTTGGGGGCTTGAATGCATTACATAATATTTATATTGTATTGAGCTTTTTTATTCCTCACACTATATTTACATTAATAAATTGATTGAGAAGTTTATAGTAAAGGGATACTTACAGAACACTTTTATATCATTTAAAAGATGACCTGACCAAAAACTTTACAGGATTCATAAAATCAGGGATCATTTTGCTATTGACTTCACAGTGATCAGTAGTTTTATAGGTAATATTATAGTTAATTTGCAGCATTTTAGTACTTGTATTATTTATTTTTGGTCAGAAATAGTAAATTAAATATTTTTTGATAGTTTATAGGTAATGATCAACCCATAACTTTTAAAAGAAACAAAATGTTTCTAATTGTTGAGTTAACTTTTGATTATACAAACTAGGAAAGGCAGGGAAATTTATGGGTTCCCCTTCTCCCCAATGATTCTGTTAAGATGTTCTTTATGTTAAACTTTCAAAGTACTTTATAAATTTAGTTACCAGTTACTACTTATTAACTGACAATTTTCTGAAAAATCCAGTTTCAGCAGACTTTTAATGAAGGTGAAAGCAACCCTTATGTGCTTTCTACTCATTTGAATGTTCCTCAAGTATTTTATATTTAAAAAAAAAAAAAAGGAAAAGAAAAAACAGTGCCTCTGTTTTTAGAAAACTACTGCTCAGTAAAGTTGTTTAAACCATTTCTGGTAGCTAATGACAATTTTATATTAAATTGTATACTAACTTTAGTGAGACCGATTTTTTTAGTTGTTTACAGTACAAATACTTGTATTTGTTTTTTAATTGCAGTATTTCCATTGTCGCAGTAATTTAGTAAAACTCTGTGGCTGCCTTGATTTTGACAGATTTTGTTAATATAAACTGATTGTTAGGCAATTAGTTATATTTATGCATAAATCAATTGCACTATAATTCATGAATTATTTATTACAATATTTTCTAATGAATTCATGTATCTGTCTTGTGTTGTAAATGTACTGTAATTCTGTTTCTACTTTGTGTTGTTATATATCTAAATCTGATTGTATGAATTTTAATTGTTCAGTTAACGTGTTTCTAGGTTGTAATTTGTAGTAAAGCACTTCAATGCTTTTGCACTTAAATTTACAACACTGTTGGTGTGTGATTGATTTACTCATTCAGTAAAAGGAAAAAAAAGAAAAGCAAAGAAAAAACTGACTACACTGGCTTCTTTGATTCACTCTAGGAAGCAGCTTTATTAATATTAATATTAGAAATTAACTTTCTCCAAAGACAACTATTTCAACAACAAAACTTGTAATGGGAAAATGGATAGAAACTTACAAAAAAAAAGCAGAATTTTTTTTATATATAAATCAAACAGGAAAAGGTTAGAAAAAAATTTTAACATGAAAAACAAGGGAGCTGTGAAACATACAATTTTAGAATCAATTGAGAATAAATTCTAGATTGGAGGCTTATGTGTATTCAACTATTTTATATTAGGTTTTTCTTTGAGATTCTAACATACAAGAAATATGGAAAAGAAAAAACTTGAAGGCAAATAAGCATATTGTGGAGTTTTATAATTTGAGAACTTAGTTATCTAATATCTGATATATATATAAATATATATATATAAAATCTTAATACCTGAATATCTAATTAGTAACTTCTTGAAGCTGTTCTTCATACGGCATTAGATAGAAATTACTGGCCACTGTGGTATTTTTGAGATTTTTGAAGTTCCATTATTAAAAATAATAAATATAGACTTCCTTGAAAAGTCAAAAGAGAGCTATAAAAGTCAGTGGTTTTCAGAATAGTTAACACTAGTCATGAATTCTTATTATTTCTACTCTAGATTTTACTAACAGAGAAAAATCATTTGAGCATTTCAGGAACTGTTATAAAAGCATGTTAATCTTTAAAATATAGTGCAATGTATTTGTCTGAGAGACATGTAAAATCTCTTTATTTAGTCACAGATATATTTAATAGGCCATAACATAACTTTTAAAGAAACGTGTTGGAAATGTGTCTGTCAGAACTTTTGGGGTTTTCTTTTGCTTATGTGAAAATTATAATTTTTAATTTACTGGGAAAGAGTATAGTATCACTTATATCTTCTTATTTGATAGTTAACATTTACTCCTGCCTCTGTTCTCTACATAGGTTTCTTGAATTATCCAGTAGTGAATCTTCAGATTCAGTTCAATTATTTTACACTCCCAACCATGAAAACATTTACAAAAAATTATTTTCAGAAAAGAAAGGATACTGAGGTCATGTCCTGTCTTCATCTGTCTAGAGGTGGCAGTGGACTTAAAAAGTTTTACTGTAATTTCGTATCTCTTATATCTTTGATAGCTACTTTATGTCAAATCACATGCTAGTTGTAGTAGTGAAACATTGGTTGAATCTAGCAAAGATACTTTTTTTCTAGAAAAATTTTGATCTAATTTGCAAAATTTGTTACTCAACGTAATTTTTATAAAATGTAGATAAAATATTGCATACTTATCTGTGAAACAGGGTAAGCCAGTTTTAGGGAGGAAAATTTTTAAAATAAATCTCACTTCATTTTAAAAGAAAAATTCTTTAATTTTTAATATTCATGAACATAATAACCCTTTATTTAAACAAAATACAATCTTCTATAGCAATTCATAATCAGCATATTTCAACTCCAACCCTAAATAAAATTTCTACAAGTCAGGAACTAACAACAACAAATAAAAGAAATCACAAGTGAGAGGCTATTTTCATGTACAGAGTTTGGTGATATGTTTAATTTAAATAGATACTTTTCTGAAACAGAATTCTTTTAATATATTTTATTCTTCTTGCTGCTGGTATTGGATTAAAAAGCCTTTTGTAGACCTCTACATTGGTTGCTAAGTAATCCTGGGTTTTAGTTAACATTAGATGTATGTTAGTTTTTGCAGTGGGACATTTTCCAGCATTTGAAATTAAATAATTAGGTAAGTAATGCCTTTAGTTTTGATGTAATTAATTTAGTATCTAAAATCAATTAAAAATAGATTTCATTTTTAAATAGCTTCAATTTTTATTTTCTTATTAGGTTAAAAGGCCTACAGTTTAATCTTAGAAAAGACATTCTGTTATTTATATGAAATCTAAATCCCTTGATTGTGACTATGCAAAACTCTTTTTTATTCATAATTTTATTTTCACTACCTTGAAAAATATCTATTTTAAATAAAGATAAGAAAGATTTTTCTCCTACATCTTATTTTTCTTATTTGTACTAATATGGACTGATAACCATCAAAATAATTTATAAAATGTCTACTTTACAAAAATTTTAACTCCTTCTGAAGCACTTTCCATTAAATATTCTTAATATATCCAAAGCACTAAACATTAGCAATCTCTAAATATAATCATATCTATCATCAATAGCAGCTTTTATATCACAAAACATAGGGCTTTGCTTTGACTCATATTTTGTCATAGGAAATTAATTATCACCAGTGCTTCATTTTATTTTTGCTAAACAATAATGAAGATGTCACTATTGCAGCTCTCCATAGGAGTTAGGAGTCCAGCAATACCAAAATATCTTTTGTTCAAACTCTGTTAAAATTAAAATTCCTTACGATATTAGTATTTTTGCTGTAATTCATTTTTTGTTTGATTTTTATTTTTAGTTCAACTGTTGATGCAAAATCAGAGGAAGCTACTAAAATGGAAAAAGGAAAATCAGCATTAAGCAAAGTTTTGGAATCTTTGTGCATACATCACCAACAACAAGTTTTGGCTATGTTGAAATTTCTAGTCCAAGAGCAGAATGCTGCTTCTCTTTGCTGTTGTAATGCATCATATTCTGTGTCTTCAGAATCTCAAAATCCCCTTATTGAAGATGATTTAGATGGGCTCTTCTGTAGTTGTGAATATAGGCTGGCAGAAAGAGGGTATTTACACAATGAAAGACAAAGCCCTGGTTTTGTGCCTCTGCCAGTCTGTATTAAAGATATACATTGTTTATCTTGCCAAACTGTAACTATTGAACACATTAAGACAGTAGTGAATAGAGGAATTGCAAACAGTTATAATTCTCACAGGTGTTGTTCTGGACTCTTACCAAACATTCATTCCACAAAATCAGCCTTTCAGACTCCTCTTTCATCAAGGGAAATACGTGATGTTTCAATAAGTCTTAAAGACGTTTGTAGATCTCGAAGTCCCTCACCCCCGCCATTATCACCTGTACAGACTGAAGGATTTGAAAAATTGAAAGATGTCATCTCAGAGCTTTCAGCCTTAGAAAATAACAGACTTGAAACAAACATTAACCAGCCTCCATCTCTGACACCAGCAGAAATAAGCAGTGACAAAGATGATCATGAAGGTAAAATGCATAAAACTAAAAAATCCAGTAACTCTGATTGTTTGCTCTTGGAAGACAGCAATAATTGTACTACAAATCAAGAAAAAGGTGAAACTACTGTAATTTTTCAAGATTTAATGGATCGTATCAATGAAAAATTAAAATCGATAGAAACGATAGATATGACAAACCTTGTAAAATTATCTAGCAGTGATTGTAATGGAGATAATGATTTAAAATTGAGAGATTTAATAACCTCTCTCTTGCATAATGCAAAGGCCAGTGATTACAGTTTTATGGAATTACTGAGTCAACATGATAAAAAGGTAGAAAATAAAATTATTCAGACAAGATTTCGAAAGCGTCAAGAAACCTTACTTGCAATGCGTAACTCTCCTGATTCACCCATATTTAGAAGGCAGTCTTTACAGATAAAAAGAGAACTTGCTAGTCTTGATGAAAACTTTGTAAGAAAAAAATACACTGAAAAAAATCCAAGGAAATTTGTGTGCCATGATGAACTATTTTCAGCGGACAAAGAAGAATTCTATCATTGCCAAGGGCCTTCTTTACAAAATTCTAAAAGCCTTCAAGATAATCATGCAGAAACATTTTCACCAGATTATGGATTACAGTCATTGCAACTACCTCTTAATTCAGAAGCTAACTTGGCTTTTGATGCATTTTCAGAAAGCTTTAAAACAACTTCTGAGAAAAGGAGCATAAGAAGATCACAGGAGAAATCTGTGGCTGGAAAAAATTTTTTGCAAAATCATAAAGAGAATCCAAAATTAGAGAATATTCAAACTCCTTTGAAAAGTGATGTCCCTGGACTTTTGAGCAGAACTAAACGAAATATTGTACCTCCAGGGTGGTATTCTATATATGTAACAAATAATTATATTTTCAAAAAATCACCTAAGGCCAAAAAAGTATGTGACTCTACAAAAAAAAAAGATCCAGTAAAAAATATTCAGATTGAAAGCTCACACAATATAGATTTAAACAAAATTGCAATGAATTCTAATTTACAAGTTGTTGTGGAACGTTTGGAAGATACAATAAATATGGCCAAGAAGTCTTGGAATAATCAGTCATTATCGGAAGGATATAAAGCATCCAAGAAATTGATAGAAATTGATGATAAAGATCAACATGCTGGTAGAAATATGACTCTTACTGTAAGTAGAATGACATACAAAGAGCAGAGTTTATCAAAACCCATAGTGGCATCCACCAATATTAAAAGCAATCATATACCTACAATAGATTCGAATAACAAAAGACTTGATAACCAGAAAAAGTCATCTGTTTTAAATACAGGTAGCTTGATTTCCAGTGTTGAAAATGTACCAACAAAATATGAAGCCATTGAAAGCTCTTCTTTTGCCAACTATTCTAGTCCTATCAAACTCATGTTTTTATCTGAGGTTAAAAGCAGTGAAGGAGTCAAATATACTTTAACTTCAGTTGGCAATTCCGAATCAAATTGCTATCTTCCTTCGGAAAAACGACCAACTCATCAAGTAAATGAAAAAAAAAAAGAAACAAATGAGAATATCCCAAATGCCAACTTTGAAAATTATAGTTCTTATCTTAATGATAGTGACGGTCTCCAAAAAGAACTAAACAAATTTAATTGTGCAAAAGAAACTGCAGAATCGTCTGCAGTGTTTACAGATGATATGAATAGTGATAAGCCACAAGAGGAACCTAAGGAAGATTCAAGCAGTGCTCTTGGTTCATCTTTTAAAAGAAAACCAGGTAGACCTAAAAAAATAGGTCCCCAGGTTGTGAAACAGATTAAGCGACCAATTGGAAGACCACCCAAACCTAAAACTGACCAAACGGACATCACCATTTGCCAAAATGAGTCCTTTAGTGCTGAAAAGAAAAGCCCAGAATCTCTCTTATCAGAAGTAAAAGAAGGTATATATAAGAAGAGTATTATAGTAACTGTTATTTATGGAAGGTCAAGAAGAACTAAAAGGCATGTTTCTGAAGGAAGTGTAAACATAAGCAATGGTATGTCTTTAAATAATAACGTTGCTGATTTTCCAACAGAATATAATAGTCTCAGAAATATTAGAGAATATGAAATAGACTCGGGTGAAAGAATAAGTGCTATTTCAAGTCTGACTACTGAAACTGAGACCTTGGGGTCTGGCTTTGAATATGTTAGACCTATCAAGAACAAGTCTGTGATACCTCAACCTTCCAAGAACATTATTCGACCAAATCAGAAGTCTCTGGCAATAATTAGGAAGCCTGGTAGACCCGCAAAAGTGAAAATCTCTGGCATATCTGTGACTATTAATAGAATTTCACCTCAGGAGAGAGAAGTAAGTATTAGCAGCTGCTTACCTCCCTTAGAACAAGAGAATATATTAGAAAAAAATCTGCCTGAAGTAAAATATGATCACCAGTGCACCGTGGATACAAGGCACACTGAAGCTGACGAATTTAAGAATGGATCAAAAAGTATGGTTGCTACTATACCTTTGAGACATTCTATTAGGGATCGAAAACCATCTCTGCATTTCTTACATTCATTAGCATCTTCTGGTTCACTTATTTATAGAAATGCTCTGCTCCATAAATCGTGTAAACTCCATTTGCAGAAAGGTAAAAGTCAGAAGGACAAACATAAGCAGTCAAGGATTAAAATAGCTTCCAAAGGTACAGCAGGAGCTAGAAATTCAAGGAATGCAAAAAAGCGTTTGGAAGATAAGTTAATACCCATTTCTGAAGTATCCTTGGACCCTATCATTTCATCAAACCCTTTGCTCAGGTGGTGGGCTGCTTCTACTTCAAACGATTCCTTATTAGAGGAATTAAACAATAGATTTGAGCAAATAACAAATGCTTGGGTGCCCGTGAGTGGAGATGAAGCTGAAAATTGTGTTCATAAAAAAAGAGAACACATTGAAAATGATAACTTCAAAATAGCAAGCCCTTTGGACACCTGTTTTTTAGAACTTGAAGTTTCACCTGTAAAAATGCTTTTTCGGAAAAAGTATGATTTGAATGAACTCTGTACCTGGTTTATGCAAACAACAGAAACGCAGTCTCTTTCACTAGTTAGAAAAGCAAATGCACGAAACCCTTTGGAAGTAATAAATACCAGAGGAATTAAATTAGGGACCAAATATTCTGATTTTAATACCAGCCCCTTCAGAAAGCACTTTAAAAAATTTGCACTATCTTCTCCTTCAAAATCAGCAGGGAAGTTGCATATACTGCATAAAATGGTTAGCTCTCCACTCTTAAATGTGAAAAGTAATTTAACACTAACTAGGTTAAAAAGAACTGAGTTTAAGAGGTTGCGGCATGAAAGGTGGAGAAGAGAGGGAAAGCTGCACAGCCATGGAACAGGTGCTTGGATCTCTAAAAGGAGGAACTTAAGATTTTTTTGTCAGAACCAATTTTTGAGTAAGACTGAGGGAGGAACAAATGCTGACATCCCACGCCAAGGAAAAAACACAGTAGATAATCAGTTTATTTTGCCACCTAAGGTCAGGGATGACTTTTTGCAACAGAGGGTGGCAATGTCTGACTTCAAAACACATGGTAGTTTAGAGAATAAATTTAAGTCAGAAGCAAAGGAGAATGGAACAAACTGCAGCCAAAAAGATTTTGAAAAGGGCCCAAGACTAGGAACTGTATGTCCAAATAATTGGAGGTCAAAAACCTTAAAAGATTGTAGAATATTTTTGAGGAAGATCAACTATCTTGAACACAGAAATACTTTTAAGTTAAATACAATCATTTACTCTCCTGAATCTGTTAACAGTGGAAGTAATCATCAAACTCACATAGAAGAATCAAAGCACATTACCTTAAGATCCCATTCTGCTAGGCAAAATTCTTTTAAAAAGCAATCTAAAGAAATAGAAAATGCTAAAGCAAATAGTCCTTCAAGCAATAAATTTCCTATCCAACTTGACAATAGTAAATTAAATAAATGTGTTAACTATGACAAGAATCCTTCTGATAGTTCTGAAGTTCTTAGCAAATTGAACAAAAGAAAAAGACCACCATGGAAGACCACAGAAATGTCAACAAAAAGACATAAACGGCAGTCTTGCAACAGTGGACAAATGGCAAACTATTATTCAAAATCCCAACTAGGTAAGTTTTTCTCTACTTAATTTTAAAGTTTCATTGTAGGTGCCTTGAGTAAAGTATGAGATAATGGGTAGAAAGAGAACAGCTGATTTAGTTTTATTTCCAAAAAATTTGGACAATCTAATTTCTTGGCACCTAGTATGAAACTCATGAAATTAGGTGCTGCTAAATGTCCCAGTGCACTTCCCCACATCTAAATGTGTCCAGGATTTCAAGCAAATTAAAGTATATTTGAGACATAACTTCTAAAAATATTAATGTAAACATTACCTGCTTTTGCATCTGATAGTTCTTATATAAAATATAGAAAACAATTTGACAAATAAATATGCCCAAGTAACTATCTAAAAATTAACTACTATACTACAGGCTAATATATATTTATTGTATTGATTTGAGACTATCTGGAAGGAAGTAAAAACTATCTCATGGCTAAATTGATAAAGACTATAACATGTAATAATCCTAGGGTATCAGTCTCACATTCACCATTAAGTTGTTAGGCCCTTTGGTACTACTTGGGGAACCACTTTAAGATTTTGTTATTTAAAGAGTGTCAAGGAACAAGATTTTTTTTCCAATAAATCAGCAACTTGTTGAATAGTTTTTTCATATCTGACATTGAACTAGATTCCATGGATATAAAGGATTTCTTTACGGAGATAATCCATAGCCTAGCAAGGGAGAAAGTCGTATACAGGTAATTTTAAGGTAATGCTAAATTCAGAATGCAAACTGAAATTACTTCAGCAAGTAATTATGGGCTTTACTCAGTTATACTGACCTGACATTGGTGCCTCAGGGAGACTGTTACCCCTAGAACCTAGCAAAAATTGGGTGTAAACACTGTAATTGCCATCATAGTGAGTTCAAGCTCTGCTTATTGATAGGTGCTGGACAATTTAGGATAAGTAAGAGTGTGGTGGTGCTTGTTGATTACTTCCCTGACGTGAAAGAGTGCCAGGTTACATTTGGAAATTTAAGGATATTTTATCATATGGTTGCATTGTTACATTGTGTATTTTAGGGAAGGCTTTTGTGGGGTCCAGAAGGTATTGGCAGCTTTATTTTTGTTACCTTTTTAAAAAACTTTTTTAAAAGCTAAAAAAACACTCTCAGGTCCTAAATTAAAATATTAAAATCAGTAATTAAACTCAAGTTTTAATAGGTTAGAAGATTATTATGACCCCCAAAATTCAATTACTTAACTGAATAACTTTATAATACCTATTTCAGTATATCTAACATGCAGTGATTTTAAAATTTTAACTACCTAACATTCAGTGATTAAAATTTTAAAGGTGGTCAAATTAGAGTCTCCATTATGAAAGATGAGTCAAATCTAAAAGTAATGCCCTTTGTTTCTTGCCCTAAGGATAACTAAAAATAATATTATAACAAATAGTATATCAGGGAAAAAGAGGGAAGAAATCTGATAGTTATTTTTTTAAAAGAACTTATAATTCACCTAAAAATATTCACACATATTTTTAAAAGACTGCCATGAATGGAGAATAAAGTGTAGTGTTTCATTTTTAATTCTTTATACCATCCTCATTTCATACTAAAGCTAGTTTACATTGTCATTTTTCAACAGAACTGTATTTTGTTCCTCCCAGCTTCTTAACCGTTGTATCTTTCTAAGGTATAAGTGTAAATTTATTTTAATATGATTCTTCACCTCACTATAAATATGAGATCACCCTAGAAAAATAAGATGGAAGATGCCTAATTATTACTTTTCAAATTAATTTCAAATTCTTGTGACATTCAAAAAATTTTTAATATCATATTAAGAGTTGTTTTTCACCTTTTCTCATTTTAAAAATTACTAGTAGTAGTTCCTGTTCTGCTTAAAGTTTTATTTATCTTTTACTGATAACTTTCCTTCTTTATTTTTTAACATTCTTTTTTTTTTCCATTCAATCAACAGGGACATTATTTTTATAAAGTTGTATTTATAGCAATATTTGTTATATTATCCGATTTCTAAATGTTTCTTAAGGTGTTGTTTTTTTGTCATTATTCTTGATATTCCATACTTCTTTTTGCCTTTTTGGAAATGACACTAAAATTCATTATTAGTTTTATATGTGTTTTTCTTCTTCATAGAGTACTTAGTGACTGGAAATTTGAGATAGACTTTTAACAACAGGACTTTTCTAGGTATATAATGAATTAATGGAATATTTCTGTTGATAAAGAGTTTTGCTTCTACCACAAATGTCTTGTTTTTAAACATTTCAAGATTAACTGTCCATATATAGTTTAATACACAGAAGTTTTAAAAGTTATACTTGACTACATTTGTACTGCTATATATCAACTGTAGACATGGAAAGGAAAAAGAAGAAATGCAATTCTATTCTATTCTTGTTTCAACAAATACTTTTTGAATGCCTACAATATGCTTTTAGGCACCGGAAAAGGTTCAAAAAGTTCTTTTTCCATCTAAGTGAGAAAAAGAAGATCTATATCACTTATTTATTCAATATATAGAGTGTATTTTATGTTTTAAGTGGGATATTTTATGTTTTAAGAGGATAGAATGGTGAAAGTCATGGTTTGTACTCTCAAGGAGCTTATCATCTCATGGGGGATAGTGAATAGGCAATTCTGGTAGAAAGATGAGTGCTGTGATGGGAGAGATTGACTGTAGGAGCACGTAACAGGGAAATTGAACCCAGGTTCAGAGAATTAGTCAAGGATTCCTACTTTTAAGCTGGAATTTGAAGGATGACAAAGTATTAGAAGTCCAGAGAGTATTTCAGGCAGAAGCAAATTGCATGGGGAAAATTTGGGTGACAGAAGAGAGCAGGCTTGTCTGGAGCACTGGTTAATTTAGTTCATATAGCTGAGACACAAAATAGGAATTAAGGATGGGGCAGGGGTAGATGGAAAAATGGCAAAAGATAAAGCTACTGATGGAAGCATAGCCCAAGTTGTGAGGTCAGCATCAGTTGATGAAAAAAAATATATCTTGAGCCCTAATAGTGGCAGTAATGGGGAAGAATTGATATATTTGAGAGAGATCCATGAAGATCTCTCATGGATTAGAGATCCATCTTCTCTAAGAGAGGAATAAAGGATAACATCCAGGTTTTCGGCTTCAGCATCTGGGTAGGTGATTGTAATATTCACTGAGATATAAGAGAACACTCAAGGTGTTCAGTTTTAGACATAAGAAATCTGAGGTATCTAGTGGGGTATCCAAGAAAAGATGTTTAGGAAGGAATTAGTTAATATGGGTTTTTTGCTCAGGAGAGGGGTCTGAGCTGGAGATACAGATTTTGGGGCCAGCAAATAATTGAAGCCATGAGAGTGGAAGAGACTGTTCAGTGTAAAATATGAAGAACATAGGGTCTCGGAGCCCCAAAGATATGGAGAAAGGAAAAGATATGTGTAAAAGGAGACTGATGAGTGGTCAGGAGGTAAGAGGAAAGCCAGCAGAGCATGGCGAAACGAAATATGTTTTAAGAAGAGAAAAAACAACAGTGTAAAATGTTATTAAGAGGTCAGTTAGGCCTTGAAATGTTCCATTGAACATAGCACAAGAGGTTATTTTAGAGATTTGGGAGAGAGCAGTTTTGGTGGACTAATAGAGCCAGAAATGTTGTGATTGACTAAATGCAGGAAGAGGAAATGAAGAAAATTAGCACAGAAAAATGTAAATAGCTATGATTGGAGAGAAAATAGGGAAGTAGTGAGAGGAAGCCCAGTTGAAGGATGTTTAGATGCCAATGGGAAGAAGCCAGTGGAAAAAAAAGATTGAAGATAGAAAAATGAGATGGCAAGTAGGAGAAATGGAGTGAAGCCCCTGACTTCATTATGGGATATCTTGGGGCATCATTAGAGAGACTGGTTTTGGCCAGAAGAGTCATTTCTCTCTTAAAACATGAGGATAGTGGGGATAATATATGAGGATGCAAAGCAGTTTATGGGCAGAATATTGAGGATAGTAGAGTCTATTTTCTATGAATCAAGAGGTAATCTAAGAGTAGCATGGTGGGCATTGAGCTCTGTGGATAATGTTTGAAATACTGTCTCAAGAAATAACAGGATTGAACAGCTTTGTGATTTTATCTCAGTTGCCAGCATGTAAGCTTGGAGAAAGGTGGGCCCTTATACTTAAGAGTAATTAGGTTCACCAAGTGGGTGTAACAGGAAGAAAAGAGATCAAACCAAGAATTCATTCTGTGAATTGTGATAAACTATGTGATCAAAGTGTAATTCTAAGGAGTCTTTTTCTAATAGCTGCACACAGTGTAGATTTGAGGGGAGGGCAGAATGGGGTGTGTGAAGGGCCAATTGTAAGAGATGGTTTCGGAGGTGATAATGGCCTAAAATTGTGTGTGACTATTGAAAATAATAATATGTCAGTGTCTTGAATTCCTAAAGCAAAGGTGTGCCTTTTCCTAACTGATACATATCTGGATGTAATAAATGGACTTTGGACACCTCTGAGGAAATTTCAAACTAGAATAACCTAGTGTGTACTTAAAGCTACTATTTTCCTAAAACGTTAAATTTTCCCATAAAAATTCAGAACTCAAGTTGTCACTTTCGATTGGATTGAAAAAAGTTCAGTTTGTCAGCTTCTCCTGTTTTGTGGTCTATCCTCAAAAACGACTGAATATATATATATATATATATATATATATATATATATATTCTTTCCATTCAGAATTCTGGTTTTCACTCAGGTATATATAACTGATGGGTGATTACTCCTTTAACTACCTAAAACTGATACTAACCGTGCATACTTCTCTGGTCCTGCTAATGAACATTTTACCATATTTTTTTTTAATCCTAACTCAAGATATTCTTTTAAATTTGTATGGTTGAGGCAACCCTCGGCACAGAGTAGCCTTTAGCATTTAAAAATAAAGTTTAGAATTAGAGTTACTTCATGTGCTGTTACTCAGCATCATAATTATCTTCTAATGGAAAAACTGTGAAGCATAGAGTAGATGATTTTCTGAATTTCATTCTGATAGAAAAACGTTTCCGGATGATTTGGTCGCCTTAATCTGGTTTGCTACGCAAGCATTCCAAAGGTGTATTCCAGGAAATGCTCGTCCACCAAGATGTTCTGTGTGCAGAGCGTTCTGTGGTCTAATAACGTTGGGAAATGCTCCCTTCTCTTCGTTGCGCGAACACAGTTTGGGCAACATAATTAGGAAGCACTGCTCTACATAGTTTCCTGCTAGGCTTTCTCTGTACTTACTGTGATGTTCCCAGAAAGAAAGCAATGACTGTAAAAATGTAAGTTAATCTAGGTACTAGATTTGTTCTTGTTGTACGTAAATTGTTAGAGTAATCAAAATTAAATTGTAAGTGCTTTACTAAGATTCACCATTGAAAGAAGACACATAATTAATATTTTAGGCTTTGTGGGCTTTATAATCTCTGTTGCAACTACTCGATTCAGCTTCTGTGGCATAAAAACAGCAATAGACAAACACATAAGTGAATGAGCATGGCGATGTTCCAATAAAACTGCTTACAGACGCCCCAAGTTAGAAAGTTAATTTTCTTTGAAAATAGTGCTGTACTCCATATCCATTAATAGGGAGAATCAAACAAATTATCTATCTTCAGCTTATACTAATTATGTTGCCAAAGTGAAAAAACAACTTGAAATATTTTTTGATAAGTTCTCTGAGCTCCTTTGTAACTCTAATGTCTAACAATGCATGGTGGATCAGCCTATTTTGTATAATAAGTTTCATTTTTGTATATTAGATTTTATTTCATAATGAGTTAAGAAAGAGCTGTGGTAGCAGTCAGTTCAGGTGGCTTTCCTCTCTGTATTACAGACCATGAGAAAGTATCTTATGAGTTTAGGAAAACATACGAGATCAGTGTCTCCTCAAGTCTTAATTTATCCACACTTAATTTGGTCAGAACTGGATGAAACAAAGACAGATATTTTAATGTAAGAAATAATAAACACATTGACCTATTCTTTATTACATGGGCTTCATATTACCATTTTACTTGCCAGTGCCATCAGTAAAAATGTTAAAACTGTGACCCAATAATTTAAAGTATTCTCATGAAATCAAAAAATTTTAATAAAAATCCATTCTGTTTACAATTGGTTATTTTCCCATCATTATAATTTTCATAGGAACTGAGTAAAGAGAAGAATGTTAGGTTTTAAAGAGTTTTAATATAGTATTATTGCCATAATACTATGTTAAAATATGAAACAGCTACTTTAGTAATTCCTTGTGTTGATTTTTTGTCTTAGAATTGTTCTTGCATATCTTATATACCATTGCTTTGTCAACTGTTACGGACATTCTGCTTTACTAATTGCCCCATATCTTTCATGGAAAACTATTCAATTTATTCAACAAATTTTGTATATTTTTCTTTTGATCTACCATGCATTGTTAGATACTAGAGTTACAAAGGAACTCAGGGAACTTATCAAAAAATATTTCAAGTTGTTTTTTCACTTTGGCAACATAATTAGTATAAGTTAAAGAAAGATAATTTGTTTGATTCTCCCTTTTTTTTTTGCGGTACGTGAGCCTCTCACTGCTGTGGCCTCTCCTGTTGCGGAGCACAGGCTCCGGACGCACAGGCTCAGTGGCCATGGCTCACGGACCCAGCCTCTGCGAGGCATGTGGGATCCTCCCGGACCGGGGCACGAACCTGAGTCCAGGGGACCCTGCATCGGCAGGCACTCTGAACCACTGCGCCACCAGGGAAGCCCTGATTCTCCCTTTTAATGGATATGGAGTACAGCACTATTTTCAAAGAAAATTAACTTTCTAACTTGGGGCGTCTGTAAGCAGTTTTATTGGAACATCGCCATGCTCATTCACTTATGTGTTTGTCTATTGCTGTTTTTATGCCACAGAAGCTGAATCGAGTAGTTGCAACAGCGATTATAAAGCCCACAAAGCCTAAAATATTAATTATCTGGCCCTTTGCAGAAAAAGTTTGCTGACCCCTGGTAATATCAGTAGAATTTTAATAAGGTGTGACTAGAAAAAAAAATTATTGTATTTTTTTAGTAAATTAAGATTATTATATCCAGTTAATTCCCAACACCCATCCATACTCACTCCCTGTTGTCCACTCCCACCTCACACACCATACATTTCTGACGTGTAGTTGTGTTATTTTGTTTTTCTCTATGGAACAAGACCTGTCTTTATCCAGCAGAGTGGTGCTGGGGAGCGTCAATGCCAGTTTTATTCTGTTTTGTAAACCTTTATTCTCTCCCAGCAGCCTCCAGACCTGCTTTGTCTATCTGAGGTAAGTTCAAGGGTCACCCATCTCTTCCTTAATCAGCTGCTACCACCTGTTAGAAAGAGATTGATTTCAGTGCTTCACACCTTAAGTTCCTTCCTCAAGTGTTCTCTTCTCCCCTTTTCTACCCCTTTTTTTCCCTTCTCTATTTCTTCACTTAGTAATTCAAAATCTTTAATTCAGCTTTCATGGCTACCATGTTTTTCTCCTCATTTTTCCTGGGCAGTAAATAGTTTTCTTTGTGGTGGAGCTGAGTATCCTGTGATTATCATAATTAATAAAGCCTCCTGAATTCACCTTTTGTTTAATTACAGAAAAATAGAAGGCAGAGTAGGTGTGTGAATGATTTCATCCTGCCAGGTTTTTTTCTTCCTTGTTTTTGTTTAATTTTAAGCAAGACCTTGGCTTCTTTTTTCTCCCCCTCAATTCCAGTTCTAGGCAACCTGGAAAATTCATTTGTTTGCTTCTTTGCCTCTGTGTTATATAAACGTACAGAAGGCTAGATTTTAGAAGCCAGTATCTATAGACCCCATTAATTCTTTCAAAAAGGTTTGTCTCCTGTGTGCCAGGCAGTATGCTAGACATATGGAATATGATGGGGGGACAAAACCAGATGTCACTCCATTCACGGTCAAGTTTGTTTGGAGAGGCAGACATTGAGAAAACAGTTACACAAATCTTACAACTTCTTAATTCGTAGGCGGTACTATGAGAATTCCTTATAGGGAGATCTTATCAAGTCAGGGAAGTGAAGGAAGACTTCTCTGAGGAAATGACCATTGAGCTGAGTGAGAGTGAGTAGGAAGACTGAGTAGGAGCCAACTAGGCCAAGTGGCAGAGAATGGGGAAGGGAGCAGTGATCTTCCAGGAAGAACTGAATGTGAAAAAAGTATGAGGCATGGTATTCCTGGCGGGTAAGAGGGATAAGACATGACTGGTGTGTCTTGAGTCAAGACGGAAAGGAGGAGCATGATGTCAGGTGTGGTGAAGATTGAGGAGCAAGTGAAGGATAGACCATGCAGGTTCTCAAAAACCATGTTCACGTCCTCTCAGTGGCTAATTTTACCCCACTAGTCAGGTAGTACCAACACCTGTCTGAGGACTCTACTTAATGCCCCAGGGGCTAGGAGGTCTTTCCATTCTTTTTGGTGGGAACACCAATCATATCCAGTCCTGTATGGCCTCTAGGTATTTTCCAGCTGGTCCTTTCCAGTGGTCTTTTTCACAGCCTTGGGAAGCATTCATGTACTGATCAGTATTTATCGACAGACTTGCGAGGAGCTCTGGAACGAGCTCTGTCTGCAGCTCTCTATCCTGTATTCTGCTCCACACGTTCTAGTCACCTGGGACTCCTTCACCTCCAAACTCTGTCTTCCTTTCTCAGGAAGATTTCCAAGCTCTATTTGGGTTCCCCCTAAATTGCAGCCTGGAAACTCTCCAAGCAGTAAGCCAGAGAAAAGTTTAGGACTTACCACCTTTTGCTTCCCTTTTTTCAGGAATCATTGTCATCCTGTCATCCATTATCTTAAAAACATTATTTCATATATTTTGTGGGGGTTTTTTAAGTTGTTTAAAGTGAGAGGGCAAACTCATTTTGTTACTTCATCATGGCCAGAAACAAATATCCCAGATTTATTTTTTTAACAAATATTTATCCAGTTTCTATATGCTGGGTGCTGAAAATAATATACTGAACAAGACCAGCAGGGATTTCTACTGTCATCAAGCTTGTATTTTTGGGGGAGAGGGGAAAAATAAAATAGAAAACAGAAGGCACTGGTAAATTCTGTGTTAATGAAATTAAATGACATAAGGAGTTTTTAGGGAGAGCTGCTTTAGGTTGAGTACTCAGGAAAATTGAGGTATCTAGGATATCATTCATGACTGAAACTGAGTATGGATGAGAGCTAAGGGAGAGTATAGGAGAAGAAGAAAAGAAAGCCTGGGACTCAACCTTGAGAAATGCCAATATGTATTCTGCAGGCAGAGTGGGATGCCTTGCAGTGACAGGAAGAGGCAGAGGAAAGCCAGTATTGTTTTTTGTCTCAAAAGACAAAAAAAAGTGAGTCTCAAGAAAGAGGGTATCTTACTCTGCTCAGGCTGCCATAACAAAATAACATGGACTGCGTGACTTAAACAACAGAAATTTCCTGCCTCACAGTTCTGGAGGCTGGGAAGTCCAAGATCTGGAGGGTTCTGTTGCCGGTGAGAGCTCTCTTCCTGGCTTGCAGGCCATTTTCCTGTTCTCTGGTATCTCCTTCTTGTCTTATAGGGACATCAATCCTATTGGATTATGGCCCTGCCCTGTGACCTCATTTCACCTCAATTACTTCCTAAAAGCCCTATATCTCTTAATATATAAATCTGAGGCAGGGAGACGGGAGGGGCATGGGGGAGAGAGGGGCCCGACACAATCCAGTCCATAGCAGAAGAAATGGGCAACAGTGTTGAATGTTGTTAGGAAGGCAAAAAAGTTGAAAACTAAAGATCGTTCATTAGACTTATCATTTCATTGGTGACTTTAGTGCTGCCCTCATGGAGTAAAAGGCCTGGAAGCTAGATTGGAGTAGGTTAAAGAATGAGAGGTATCGAAAATGGTGGTAGCAAGTATAGGACAACTCATTAAAGTAATCTAACTCTAAAAATATTAACCTCAGGAAGGTAAAAGATTGAGTGAAGCCTTGTTTTCTAAGGAATGAGAGACCTTGCGCTTGTTTAAACGTCATGGTGAGGATCCAGTTGAGAAGAGATGGTCTATTATTTATCCATTGCCACAGCAAGGCTACATTACACAGCACCCCAAAACTCATTAGCTTAAGGTAAATAAGCATTTATTTCACTCATGAATCAGTGATTTGCAAATAAGCCTGGAGGTTCTTTGGATATTGGCTGGGCTCCGTCGAGTGTTTTGGGGTTAGCTGGCTGTCAAGTGGATAGCTTCGCCCTGCTCCACAGCAGCTTCCCCCTGACTCTCTCATAGCCATCCAGTAAACCAGCCCAGGCATGTTCTCAGGGCAAAAGCAGAGGTGTAAAAGTGAGCATAAATGCCCAATTTCCCCACTTCAGCTTGCATCATATTTGCTAATATCCTATTAGCTAGAGCAAATCACATAGGTGAGGCAGAATGAGAGGACATGGTAAAATGACAGGGCAGAGAGAGTGCATATAGTGATGCGTGAGGAACTGAGGCTATTAATGGAATTAATCTGCCACAGATGGTATATTTAAAAAAAAAAAAAAGAGGGTCGGAATCATTGGTGATGATCATTGATAAGTTCCTGAGAAGGCCTGTGGGAACAGGGTTCAAAAACATTTGTTTTAAGTCGTGCCAGGTTCTGCGATCTTTTACAGTTAGTTGGCATTATTTTAGATAAACAACTTGCTAATTGCTTTTACTTTCCTATTAATTTAGTACTGAAGTTTTCTATTTTGTTTTTATAAAGGTATGTGAATCACATGTAGTTACTGAATATTTGAATACAGTACTGCTTTAGGCACAGTTGTGTTGTACTAATTTAATATACAAGTTCACTAAGAAATTCCGAGATCCCTACAAGGCCAAGAATCATTTCTAAGTCACATAGCAGTGCAAACTGTTCATTGATTCCTGGGGAGAATTTGTTTTGTACCTTTGATCTGACTGCAATCTCCTTCATTCCATTCAACTAAAAATTCAGGTAGATTATCTCATTTCTCAGTAGAAATGATTCAGTTCTAAATGTTTTCTTTTGAATTCTTGATTACCATGGTTTGCTCTCTAATAATCATGGTAGCACTTACTAATTAAGCACATACTATGCACCATGTGTTAATCTTTCTTTTTTTTTTAAACATCTTTATTGGAGTATAATTGCTTTACAATGGTGTGTTAAGTTTCTTCTTTTTAACAAAGTGAATCAGCTATACATATACATATGTCCCCATATCTTCTCCCTCTTGCGTCTCCCTCCCACCCACCCTATCTCACCCCTCTAGGTGGTCACAAAGCACTGAGCTGATCTCCCTGTGCTATGCTGCTGCTTCCTACTAGCTATTTTACGTTTGGTAGTGTATATATGTCCATGCCACTCTCTCGCTTTGTCCCAGCTTTACCCTTCCCCCTCCCTGTGTCCTCAAGGCCATTCTCTACATCTGCATCTTTATACTTGTCTTGCCCCTAGGTGGTTCTTTTTTTTTTTAGATTCCATATATACGTGATAGCATACAATATTTCTTTTTCTCTTTCTGGCTTACTTCACTCTATATGACGGACTCTAGGTCCATCCACCTCACTAGAAATAACTCAATTTCGTTTCTTTTTATGGCTGAGTAATATTCCATTGTATATATGTGCCACATCTTCTTTATCCATTCATCTGTCGATGGACACTTAGGTTGCTTCCATGTCCTGGCTATTGTAAATAGTGCTGCAATGAACATTGTGGTACATGACCCTTTTTGAATTATGGTTTTCTCAGGGTATATGCCCAGTAGTGGGATTGCTGGGTCATATGGTAGTTCTGTTTTTAGTTTTTTAAGGAACCTCCATACTGTTCTCCATAGTGGCTGTATCAGTTTACATTCCCACCAACAGTGTAGGAGGGTTCCCTTTTCTCCACACCCTCTCCAGCATTTATTGTTTGTAGATTTTTTGATGATGGCCATTCTGACTGGTGTGAAGTGATACCTCATTGTAGTTTTGATTTGCATTTCTCTAATGATTAGTGATGTTGAGCATCCTTTCATGTGTTTGTTGGCAATCTGTATACGTGCTAATCTTTTATTGAAAAAGTAATTTTCCTAAAATTGGTTGCAGTAAAATTGCAAATCTAGGACTCTAATCCGAGACTCTCAGATTTCCAAGTCTTGCTCTTAACCACCAGGTTCTTCTGCTCCTCCAGTAACCACATCAAATAATCAAAAGCAAGGCAGAAAAAATGGCTGACTTAAAATCTCCCCCTTAACAATCTATCAAAGCCTTTAAATTCATCAGTATCTTACCAAAGGGAAATTTTACTCTTGAGATAAATTAAGTCTTTTAAAAAAACCAAAAGACCTGTACAACCTAACTCTTAGAGAGTTTGCCAACAAGAGAAAGGATCTATTTGGTCATGTTAGACCTCATGGTTCACTAGTGGACCATGTTTACCTGGCTACATTGTATGGCTTTTTTACATTTGATCCCCTTTAAGCCCAGAGATTCAAAATTAAACTGTCGTATCATTATCTGACTATACAAATTATAGGAACAAACTAGTATGGTGAACATTGTAGAAACAAATCATACACATATCTGCCATACTTTATTCCCACACATGTAATTTTTTATTTTGATTTTTGTTATTAGTACTAACATTTATTGACTCCTTACTATGTGTCCAGCTGGGCATCTTACATGCATTCTCTATGCCAGGTGCTTTGTTTACATCAACTCATTTAATAATCACATTACCCTTAAGATGTGGTATTCTATCTTCACTATCCAGTTAAATTGAAGCTTAGAGGCTAAGGAGTGTACACTCAGCGGGTGAGTGATTTGCTTCAGGATCAGAACTCAGGCTCTAAAGTCTCCCTCTGTCCCACTTTCCTAACATCCTCATCCCTAAAGACCTATTTCAAATGTTTTTTCCCCCTCATCTCCCCACTTCTGGGATTCATCTTTCCCTTCTCTGTAATCCCTTTGCCCTTAGCTACTCCTTTTTTTACTGCTTTTAATTCTGGTAACTTATGAATACTTTTTCCCCACTGTCTCCTTACCAAGCTGCAAAACCCTTGAAGACAGATACCATCACAGTCTTTTATATTCCTAACATATTAGGTAGGTGCTGGTTAAGGATTTAACTTAGCAGCGGACCTGGCTGATGAACACATGCCAGCTCCGTATAGAAGGGAAACATTTTGCTCTGTGGCATGGTCGTCTATACTGGCCTCCTAGAACCTAAGAACCATCACATTTAGGGTCCAGTAGACCAATGACTTCATTTTTATAACTTCTTATTACATCCAAAACATGGCAATACACTTGTCTACTTCAGGAAGGTTCTCTGCTCTAGTTTTGCAAACTGACAACCATATCATGATATTTGGACAGATTTGTAGAGAGATCAGGGTCAAAGACAGTGCTGAGTTACAACTATTCAGTAAACTTTTTACTGAATTAACAGTAATTAATTCAGTTAATTATTTCCAAAGGAAAATAAACCAGTCACCCCCTGGCATTAAGTAAGTTCAAATTTGATGGTTTCAGCGACATTATAGCAACTATTCACATTCCAAATCCTATGTCAGAACTGTTTATCCATGCATACAACTGAGTTCTTTCTCTCTTTGAAAAGATAAACTTGTGTTCCCTGAAACCCTTAACCTAAGGAATAGTTTTATGGTAGCTCTCATGTCAGTCTCTGCCCTAACGTTCTTTTCTTTTTTCACACTGAGAAATTAAAAGATATGACTGGCAGCCCCCTCTTTAGTTAAACATAAAGAAAAGTCATGCTCTAAACATATAGGTCTCCTGGATAAGGTTATGGCCGTAGGCCAGACATGTGGCGTATGTTAAGTATTCTAAAGAAATAGATAAATGGATATTAACATGAAGGGAGAATCATGACAGAATCACAAACCAAGTGTCAGTGTGCAGGATAGTGTAAATAGATCATAGGCCCTGAAGACTCACTTAGTTGTGTGACCTTGGGTCAGTCATTTTACTTCTTTGAGCCTCAGTGGATGATTGTTAGAACTTAATCAGGTAATGTAAAAAAGGCTTTTAGCATAGTACCTGGCATATAGCAACTGCTCTACAAATGCTATTTTCGGACCTGTCTTGATCACACTAAAATTTGTTTCCTGCAGTGTGGCTCACTTTAAGTTTATTGTCTGTATGACAGAAATGAACTATCACTTATCTCCAGCAATAAGTAAAACAAGTTTAAATTATAAGTTGTATATATTAAAAATTATTTTTGTTAGAATTATCAGTATCATTACTTTAAATCACAGATAATGATTGTTTGGATTTTCATAACTCACAAATGAGTTTTATCTTTCCAAATGCACATATTCTGTAAACTTTCATTCAGATGGTGGAGAGGGGCTTTGTCTTAGGGTGAGTGAAATTACTGAAGTATTGACAATAGGCTGAGCTGCCTGCCATAATCATTGCAGGCACCCTTTGCCCTTATTCAGCCTCACTTGCCATCTGGGTTCCTGGATGGTAGAGATAGAGTTAGAAGGGGACTTACTTCGGATAAGTACCTCTCTCCAGCTTCTTCCCCCTTTCACCAAAGTATGTGCGTTTGCATTTGTTTATAGCTCCATATGCTTATTAAAGCATGTTAACTGACTCTAATTAGATCATCAGAAACATGTAAGCAGGGAAGATGTCATTTACTTTTGTTTTTCTACAGATGAGGAAAGTGAGGCTGAAGGAGGCTAAGGTCACATGTCCAAGGTCATAAGGCTGCTTATTAATATTGTCCGAACTGGAACCTGGGTCCTTACATTCTTTTCCCCAATTCTTTACTCTCAAGAGTACCACTGGATACACTGTTGCTGGGCTTTCATTAGAATCCTGGATATGGACATATAAAGCCACTTTATCAGATGATTCAAATGCTGCTCCTTAAGCTGTTTAATCATGATGTAAAACAGAGAAGCCATGAAATAAAAGACTGATAAATTTGATGATATAAAATTTAAAATGGATTCATGACAAACTCACTGTAAGCAGATACAAACAACAAATAAACTAGGCAGGGTGGGGAGGGGTGGGATTGCATTAATCCCACCCCTGTGGATTAATCACACAGAACACAGGATTAATTCTTAACTGCCTGGCAATACGAGAGAAGTCATCGTCTCAACTGGCAACACAGAAAAGGAAATACAAATGGCTTCAAGATATGAAAATAAGTTTAACTTTACTGAGAAGAGAAATGCAAATTAAGCAAGGGCATACAGTTTTTTAAGCTTCCCTAAATTTTATTATACATTGTTATAAGAGTTTGAGGGAAGACATTTTCATATATCATTGGTCAGAGTGTAAAAAGGTACACAGTCTGTGAAGGGAATTTCGGTAATATCTATCAAAATTTTTAAAGCACCCGTTGACCCAGCCATGCCAATCCTAGACATCAGTCCTGAAGATGTACTTGCACATATACTTAAAGAGACACATATAAGAATATTCAATACATTGATACTTTTAAGCAAAAGATTGGAATAGCCCAAAAGTTTGTCAGTTGAAGACTGGCTAAGTCAATTATGACATAGCCGTAGAATGGAGTTCTGTGTAGCTATTAAAAGAATCAAATATTCATTGTACAAATATGGAAGAATCTCCAAAATATATAAGCAAGATACAGAACAGTATTCAGAATTGTGTAGGGGGAAAGGAGATATTTGAAACAGACAATATATACATATATATCAATGCAGAGAGACTATCTGGAATAATACACAAGAAATTGGCAACAGTAGTTGCTCCTGGAAGAGGGGCTAGGAGCAGTGAGAGACTTCATTGTATAACATTTTGTAGTTATCTATTTTTAATTTTGCAGATTTATTACCTATTTTTAAAACATGAAAAAAATCACTGTTTAAAAAATACATTAAGAAAAGTTGAACATTAATCTTTCACTTGGTACAAATGTATATGATTCTATGAAAAATTTCTAACATTAAACCTAACTAGTCAAAATTTTAATTTCCAAATATAAAGGTATATTTGTTAAAAATTCCTGTAGACTGCAAATTTTTTGAAAGCGTGGACTATATCTTCATCTTTGTATCCAAAAGTGCTTTCTGATGGGTATTCAAAAACTGTTAAATAATTTGACTGGTAGAGAAGATGGAATTGAAAAGTGCTCTGGTAAGTACTGGATTATAATTAGAGATCGAGATTCTTATATTAGTCCTCATACATCTGGTTAGAACACTCTGAACAATAGCAGTTTATTTTTCTATTTTCCTATATCTTAGTTTCCCTATCATCTCTTAAAAAAAAAAAAGCAGGGAAGTGGGGACTAGAAAGGTCACTTCTAGCTCTGCTGTTCTAATGCCTCTGGTTCTAGCACTTCAAGATCAGTAGTGCCCAAACTTCAAACACCAGCTAGTTTTTTTTTTTGTAGGTATATATTTATGAATTAAACATGTCAATCTGTATATTGGTACTAACAACATTTAGTTCTTTTTCTTGCCTATTTTCTTCCCATGCATGTGTATAGTTTTGTGCATCCCTGGCATTTGTGTTCCCAAATTTGGAGTACACTCTCTAGAAAAGTAACTTTAAAAGTCTTTCTTTAAAGTATTGAAAAGAACAATAGTGTAGTCATTGAATAGTATTCTCTGCTGAATATACCTTTGTCAATCAAATAGCAAACAGAAAACAGAAAAAGGACTATGATTTGTTGCTCCATGCCATTGTTTTATTGTGGAGTTTGATGCCTGATACACTTACCTACCAAGCTACCTCAACTAATATCATTGTATTTTTATAGCTTGCTTTAGAGTTTCTCAAAGAGTCATACATCAGACTTTCTTGTTTTGAAAATACAAATAAAAATATGAAGACTGGCAGTCCTTGGAGGAAGGAAAAACACTACTGTTGTTATTGATCATATCTCTAGGTTTTGGATATTTTTTTAATGATGATTTACTATTTTTGATGAATAATCTTTTAAGCTGTCATTTTGTTTCATTATTTATAAAAATTGAAACCATGTCATTCGGTGGAACTGGGACTGTTTGGGGAGAACTCAACTCACTCAGTGAAAATATAATGGCTGTTAAAATATGGTTTAACAGGTTAAATCTCTGGCTTATTGAATGGCAAGTGAGTCAGTTGTTTGAAGTTGTAAGGAGAGAAGTCTGGATGCTGCTGCCATTTACCAACTCTAATAAGCCACTAAAATACTACACAACTCAGCTTCCTCTTTACGAGTGGGAAGGATCATTGACCTGCTGTTGAAGAAAGCTTAGGAATGATGTAGTCTAACTGAACTAATCAGTCGTGTCAAATGAGCTAATGTATAGCAAGCTATTAAATCATTTCTAAACGTAAGGATTCACATTGGAAGATGTGAATTGACTTTAATATTACACATGTGGAGGGGCTAGCTATCCTTTGGACTCTCAAGTTTCTGTGATTTTAGAGAAGATTTTCATCAGAGAGCTAGTAGACAGGCATAAGGGAAAGAGCAAGGACTGTATTCCAGTTCCAGCCCATGATTCGACTTTATTTGTACTGGAACTCTGTGACTCACTTTTATCGTTTCTTATGAGCTTACAGTATACCACCCTTGCTTGGTGGTTATGAAATTTGAGATTATGCATGTGAATGTGCCTAGAATATGGTAGGCATTCAACAAAGGTTAATTCCTTCTTGTCTCAGAGGCTGTGATCCTGGTAGGTTAAAGGAAAAGTTAAAAGAAAGGTTGAATATCCTTTCTGATGCATACTGATGAAATCTGTATATGCTAATTTTGTCCAGTGGTATCTGAGTGACCTCTCAATTACCTGTGTTGAATTCAGTTCATTAAGGAGACAGGAGCTAAAAACAACCCAACAATCAATCATCTCTTGTTTAGAGGTCTGAACAATAAAACTACTGAATTTTCTTTTACAAGGTTGAGTTTCTTTGAAATTAAAGTAAAAACTGAAGTGCTTTACACTTTTTTTTTCCAGCATGCTACAAGTGAAAACTGATGAGAAAGTGAATTTGTCTGATGGGAATACAGCAAGTTGCCCTTTGAGCCCCATTAAGATGTGCCTTAATCGTCCCATTGAATGGAATCTGAATTTGACAGCAGCATCTCTAGCGAGCTGTACAGTTCATAACCAAAATCTCAAAAGTGAAGAGAAATAGATTGCAGTTCTTCTTGCACTATCCTTATTTTGTACGTCAACGTTCTTCCTGCTGATAAGCATTTATCGATTGATTTTGAAATACTTCTAGTCTTGTGATTTGTCTATATATTAAATCATTAGCATTAATCATTTTGATTATATCCTTTGTATGTCTTTTTACATGTTTTACACCAGACCATTGTGGAATTTTGCAGTACAAATGGATTTTTGAAGTTTCTCTTTTTAATGGTATTTTGTGAATTTTTTACTCCCTAAGTTTAAATATATAATTGTCCCCAGTTTTATTTCCGTGCACAATGTCTTAATATATAATGCATTGTGAGATTTAGAAGGCTAGTATTGTAAAGATTTGTGATTACCTGACCCATGGACAGTTGTATAACAGGTGGATACCAACTACCTCGAAGCAAATTGGTAAAAGGCAAAGGTATCTCTTAGAAGTATATCTCTTTCAAAGTTATATATGTATAGAAAAATCGATCATAGTTTATCATCAAGTAGCATGTTTCCATTCATAAGGAGAATTTGAACTGATCAGTTATTTCTCTGTACTTTTAAACCTATGAAGTCTGGGTTTTAAGAGCAATGGCACAATTGCATGTTGACTCTTCAGCAAATCTGTGCCTCTTGCAGATAAGAATACTGTTTGGTTTTTTTAAGTTATCCATTTTGAATGAAAAATGGTAAATGGATTTACATCCATTGATTTTACTGTATTTTAGCCATTTATTTTAAAGTGTAAAGGGATGTCTTAAAATGAGGATAATATTCCTTACCTCTTTAGTAGTACAAAAGCATAGCTTTTGTGATTGGCTTATGTGATTGTGTCCAAAACTTGAATAGTAAGAATACTCAAAGTCTGATGCTTAATTTTTCCCATGGCTGAGAAGGAAAGCTTTGGTATGGTGGTCCATGTAAAGTGTGTAAGAACATGGCTCCTTCCCTTTGGATTGCCTGGCTATGGGTTAAATGGGATTTAGTTTAGTGTGTTTCTAAAGACTTTTACTTATGGCACATTTTGTGTACCTTCTAAGTCCTTATTTCTCCCAACCTACCCCAACCCCCAAATTATTTTTAAAAAGACAGGGATTTAACAAAAAGGCTTACGTAAGGAATTTGAAGCACAGGAAAAGACACAGAGCCAACAGAATGAGAAACAATCATCTACTTTTCATTGTTTCATATCACCACCATATCTGCCTTTTCCTTTTTCTTAATAAGCATTCTTTGTAACCTTCAGACTCCTTTTATATTTCTAAGTTTTATAAAGCACATATACATATGTAATGTAGCAATTTGGCTCAAAAAAGCACAGCATTCTTACTTTAGCTCCATCTTAGAACATCACCTTAAATGGCCTCTGGTAAATAAACCTAAAAAAGCACAATTATTATTAAAACCAATGTATTAGATCCGATGTTAGGGTATTTCTATTCTGAATAATAGAGATGATGATTATTAGAGGAGTAAAAGGTGTTTGGTTGGGAGTTACAGAAGGAAAGAGGACTGATTTGACACGGTTTTAAGTTTCTTAAGTCAGGCCAGTGCCAATTCAGAAAATAAATTTACAGTGAAGAAATAGTGCTCATTCACACATTAGTATATAGTGGACTTCCTGTCACATTCTTTTCCTACTAGTATTTTCTATTACCCACAATAAATATTTTGTTATGCCAAAAACATAGAGAACTCCATCATTAATATGTATATGTGAACATTTCCCTAACCCAGGAACCATCGCAACATAAGCAAACTTGGGCTCTCATATGCAAACATTCTATGAAAAAAATTACTCATGCATGTAGCATTATCAAAATATTTTTAAGTGTAAGAATCACAAAATTATCAAAATGATAACTGTTGAACTTGGATGCTGGGGACTTTGGTTCATTATACTAGTCTTTCCTGGAAGTAAGCTCCTCTCTAGCCAGTTTGTGGTACTTCATTTGCCCTTAAGATGTCGTTTTTAAAATGTGTTCTGAGATGTTTTTATCTATGTTGGATCTGCCACATCTAAGTCAAACTTTTCAAATGCAAGTTACCAGCTAGTTACATTTAAAAGTTGTCTATAATGCCATGATTTTAAATGTGAGAACTCATAAGCATCACCTGGAAGGCTGTTAAAAAGCAGGTTCCTGGGCCCACCTTAGATTCTGATTAAATCCATGACTGATGGAGATGGTCTGTGGAGCACACTGATGGACGCCGTCTCACTGCTTCAATACAGGCTAAAGTAATGTGAAATCACACAGCAGAAGGTTCTACAAGAATCAGACTTCTTCTAATTTTCATACAAGGGTAACTTTATTAAAGCAAAGAAATGAATATAATTTTAAAGGACATTTTTCAAATGACTCCACCTCCATCATATCTTCTCCTAATTTTTATCTTCACTGAGAAATTATGCAAGGTTAAGTTTACTTTTTTCTAGTGCTGCTGTCTTTGCTCGTCTTGGTAGTCTCATCTTCATTTCTGATTCTGGCTCTGGAACTTCATGATCACTAAACAGATGTTGAAATACACCAATTTAAATACAAGCTTTAAAACCAGTTTATTTATAAATAAAACTTTGTCATTCTATCCGTGTGTGATTGATATCCTGATTCCATTAAGCTTAAAACTGAAATCTCAAAACCAAAAAACACCGATTGGCTATCCAGCAAAGTGAACCATGGAAAACCTAATTTTTTTTTATATCTACACGGAACCTGGTTATTATACAGAAAAAAGCAAAAAACAAAAACCCAAACTTCTACAACGAAGCTTGTAATTAAACAGGAACCATAACAACTGCCCAAGAGTTTTTTTGGAAACTCAAGTAGTGAAAAAATAAGTTCTATTTATTTAGGCAATACATTCCTAAAACACTGTAAACAGCAAGTTTCCCCAAAAGATACTTTAATTAAAACTTGATCTAAAGTTATAAACTGAAAATATATACATTTTACCTATGAATGAATGAATGCAAGACAGCTGTAAACAGCTTCCAACAATGGCTTATTGGCAGAAACCAAAAATAAACTATATAACTAATATCATCCAAATTATAGGCAGAATTATTCTATCATTATAAATGTAGAAAACCCAAATCTGAATCTAAATAGTTTGCTAATTCAAGTTCAGAGAAGTCATACATACATGATCTTATAATTAGAGGAATACATGGAAATACAATTTGAAAGAACATAAAGATAACTACCTAGTACTAAAAGCCATGTCAACGAACAGGAAAAGCACACAAGCCAGAGGAAGTCAAATGCTCTTAGATACATAATCTAAAAAGCTGTAAATTTTCACGGATTATCTTGTTAAATAATCACAGTATAAACAAACTACAATTTTTTTTTTAACTTCTAGACATTTTTTTTAAATGACGATAAACCTCTTTACATATTCTACATGTGCATGGCATACCTTTCAGAGTCAGCCTCAGCCTCAACAGTCTGACGTCTCCTGTTCGTTCTAGCTGAAGCTATCACTTTTCTCCGTCCTTAAAGACAGTATATAAATCATTATCAAAATCTATTATCAATTGCTCATTTTTAACCTGTTTTCTGGGCTACCCAAATCCTTTATTTTTCCCTCTTCAACACCCTTTCCTCCTAGTTCCCAGCCACCTTGATACAAATGATCAACACCATGGAGAAAAGGAACCCCAGCAAGATCAAAATTTTACTAATTTCTTTTGTAAGCTCTTATAATAGGCAAGGGAAAAGATGGAAATTAAGTTATAGGTGGCAAATTTTGTTAAATTTATTTGGGGGAAAAGCATGTGAAAAATGTTATATAAAGTACCTCATAGCACAAGGTATATGGAGAACCTAATGAAAATTAAGGTTAAAAAGAGAGATTAAGCCCATAAAACAGATCCTATATAAATAGAACTTTAATCAGTAAGGTATAGTTTATTATAAAATATTCGAACATATACATGGTTAATTCAAATGTGTGTTCTAAAACATTTCCGTATAAAAATTAAAGCCCTTTATATGCTGGGGGGTTACAAAAATTCTAGCTAGAAATTCACAAGGTTAAGCAGTGAAGTGGCCTGTGATGCTCATTTATGATAATAAAACAGCATATATAAATGAAGTTTGAGCTATTAAAAAAAAAGAGGTGTAGTTCTTATACATGACTAAAACCAATCTGATCAAAAGCAGATTATTCAGTATGATCATTTGGTTGAAATTTATATACCCTACTTATTCAAGTGAGACTTTTTCTTTCTGTTTTCTTCCAACTGTACATATTTGCTTGTAAACTTCTAATGCAGTTATCCCCAAGAAAACATCCAACAATATGGGACTAATGTGAAACAATTAGCAGCAATTAGCATTTAAATAACTGATTGGCTACAAAACAATATTACTTTTTTCCATTTAGGAAAAAATTAAGTCTACACAGAAGAGGGCCTCAAAAATATATTTTTCAAGGATTAAAATAATGGTTGGTTCATAGGTGGAATTATTAGCATTCTTTTGATTAGTTTGCTTGGATGTGTTTTCTGATTCTTCTGTAATAAGCATGCATTGCTTTTGTAATAAGAAAATAATAAAAGATTAAAAAGACCTTGAATTTCACATTTTTTTTCTAAGTAATCCCCTAATAGTCAACATTTACTTTATTCCAGCAAATCCCCTATTGTTGGATATTCCTTTGAAAATAAATTATGTTGGGAAAATATGAAATAAAACGGAAAACAGAAGCCTAGAAAAATACTAGGAGGATAAAAGGGACAAAAATGCTTAACCATATAAAGGACAGACCACAAACAACTGATAATATAAATATAAAATCACTGTTCATCATTTGATAATAAAAATCTTAATTTAACCCAAATAGTCCTTTGCAGTATGATCTTTTGCATCATATTTCTTTCAATCAAAAGCACTTGAAGCAACACTGATGTCTTTTAGACACAAAGCAAAACCTAATATCAGCTAAAATAAATCAAAAAGAAAGTTAAGGATACTGAAGACAATGAATGATCTTTATACCTATTTAAGGAAACAAAGTATTTCACTGGATAACAAAACTGAAAAGTTTTATTATAAGGTTAGTCAATCCAGGTGACTTCCCTGGTGGCACAGGGGTTAAGAATCTGCCCACCAATGTGGGCGACATGGGTTCAAGCCCTGGTCCAGGAATATCCCACATGCCATGGAGCAACTAAGCCCGTGTGCCACAACTACTGAGCCTGTGCTCTAGAGCCTGCAAGCCACAACTACTGAAGCTCTCGCGCCTACAGCCCATGCTCCACAATGAGAAGACACCACAATGAGAACCCCGCACACCGCAATGAAAAGTAGCCCCCGCTCGACGCAACTAGAGAAAAGCCTGCACGCAGCAATGAAGACCCAATGTAGCCAAAAATAAAAAAAAATAAAAAAAAAAAGAATCCGCCTGCCAATGCAGGGAACACGGGTTCAATCCCTGGTCCGGGAAGATCCCACATGCCGCAGAGCAACTAAGCCCGGGCGCCACAACTACTGAGCCTGCACTCTAGAGCCTGCACACTGCAACTACTGAGCCCACACACAACTGCTGAAGCCCACGTGCCCAAGCCCGTGCTCCGCAACAAGGGAAGCCCCCACTCGCTGCAACTGGAGAAAGCCCATGTGCAGCAATGAAGAATCTAATGCAACCAAAACTAAATAAATAAATAAATAAATTTATTTTTTAAAAAAGCTAGTCAATCCATATATTACCTCTGTTGGTCTTTTGCTGAGTGGATTTCATTCGGGTTGCTTTTACATCCTTGACAGGAGTTATATATACTTCTTTGTTGTTTTCTATTAAAGGAAATAATACAATTATTAATGAACTAAAAGTAGCCTCATGAAATACTTTAAATGATCAAATCAATGACAACCAGTCCCAATAGCAGCTATTGAAAATTTATCATAAGTAAGTGTTCCAAAAAAATGTGAACACTGGAAAATAAGCAAGCAAAACTCTTAGGAACATAGTATGCATGGTCATATGGTGAGTGAACACTTCTCAGTAATACACTTTCCTAAGGGGATTTAATTAGAAAAACTTTTCTTCCATTTCTGACATACAATCACATATGTGTTAGAGGAGAAAAACAATGTATCTCAGTAAAGATGAAAAGGACAGAATCTTAAAAATACTCAGGTTAGTATGTCATTACCATCTTCACTTTGAAAAACAGTTGTAGTTGTGTTGTCATCCTGTGCCGCTACAACTTGGTCACCATGTTCTTTATTTCCTTTTTCTAACTGAACCTTGATTTTCTCCAAAGCTCTCACACACATTCTATCTTTTACTTGCTGTAACAGAAAACTGTTTTTAATGCAGCATTTTCTAATCTTTCAAAAACGCTATATACTGATAATACAACATTCTAAAAATTCTATTAAATTTATGAAGGAAATATTTACTTCAAATGAGCAAAGTATGCATACTAATGTATGCATAAATTAATAGAATCATGTAAATTCTACTTTGATAAAAATTTATACACATTAAGAGTAACTAGAAACTACTTACCTCCAGAATCTCATTCAGTAGAACCAGAAGATCTTTAGCAAGACTGCTAGTGAGTTCTAAAGAACTCAAGGCTTTCGTATAGACCCGAATTTCTGGTGAATATGGACATGTTAGGATCTCATTGCAAATTTTTATAGCCAGATTGTCATGAACTGTCAAGGCCTGGAAAATCAAGAGAAAAATCCTTGTCAATTGAAATGGTATGATTACAATACAGTCTGACACATCTATCATTTCCAACTAATTATCTTGACATAATCCAAAATGTCTAAAACAAAATTATCATAGTCCTCCCCATGTGAGCTCCCCTTCTTACAGAGTGGATGCTATGGTACAGGGCTCAGATCCATCTGCTTTACTACTGACCATTCATTCTCCAGGCTACCACGAGTTATGGAGGCTAAAAGTTCCCAGGTGTAGAACTGATCCAAGCTGAAGACAATGGGCTCTGCCTAAGGTCACACCTACCCCGCAAGGGTTAGTCCACATTCAATAACTGGTAGATGTACAGGTACAACAGCCTAGCCTTGTTTCAATTCTGGACAAAGCAAAGAACTATCCCAATTCTGGAACTTCTGTGAGATCAGCTGGGACCTTAAGACTGCATGACAAGGCTTCCCTGGTGGCGCAGTGGTTGAGAGTCAGCCTGCTGATGCAGGGGACACGGGTTCGTGCCCCAGTCCAGGAAGATCCCACATGCCACGGAGCGGCTAGATTCATGAGCCATGGCTACCGAGCCTGCGCGTCTGGAGCCTGTGCTCCGCAACGGGAGAGGCCACAACAGTGAGAGGCCCGCGTACCGCAAAAAAAAAAAAAAGTGCATGACAGTTCAACTTCTTCCTCTGCCCAATCTATTTCCCTCACTCCTCCAAGATGCTGATCATGAGAGTACACCCTAATGTCAACAGCTTCTTTGAAGTCTTCTGTCACCCACACTTAGGACCTCAGAGTTATCTTGGATTCCTCCATCTCCCTTGCCTCACACAAAGTTCGTTCTTCTAGGCTTTTCTACCCGTAATTTTTTTTCTGTCAATTTCTACTACTTTTTTCTGTCTACTTTCTACTACTACTTTATATTATTCTTTTTCTGTAAGCTTTTATCTCCTAATTATATCAACTTTTAACTGCCCTCTTTATTAATATTCTCTCCCTATTCCTCTTACCAATTCACCTCACCTAATGAAACTGACCACCAAATTAATCTTCCTAATAAGTAACTGTCATCCCATTAACCCTTTCATTATACCCTTTCATTACACGCCCTGCAAACAGAGTCAGCTCCAAATTCCCTATCCTAATGTTCTTCCCTAACAGACCTATTCAGGATCCTTAGCTGACAGATTTTTTCCACAGTTCCCCAACATGACTTGTACTACCAGCTACATTTAATCACCTTTACTAAAAGTCTTTCTCTCTATCCAAACCACTCCCCAAATCCCAACAAGGTCTAAGTGAATTTTACTCAGTGAGATTTAAAACTAGTAATGCTGTACTCATCACCCATACCACATGAAGCTCGCCATCTTCTAAAGTGCTAAAGCACTTAGTAGCTATATCACTGACCCTTACTATATTTTGCCTTAATATCCATTGTAATCTTCTTTCCAATAACATGTAACATAGTAACTCAAATGAAGTATACAGTCACTAAGTAACAAAACAGAAGACCAATATTTTCAACTTAATCAGCTGGCATCTGAAATAATTAACACATTAATTTTCAATATGGTGAATGTTTGATCAAATGATATTAAAGGGTTAAAAACCAGCTTACATGTAATTTGTAGGAGAGTATGCACTTACTATATCTTCTTTGAATTAAAAACAAAACTAAGCTTGAGGTGAGTTTCAATCTTTGAATTCTCCTTCCTTGTATCAGAAACAGAGCAGGTAAGCCAACAACTGAGGACTCAATGAGTCCTACATAACAGGTCATTATTCAGAATGATTAACAGCCAGAACTAGGTGGGGAGGGGGTAGTAAGGATGATGAATTTTCAGTAACTTCTCTTCAGTAGCAAAAATGTTAGCACTGATTACTTCTATTTTTATATGATTATCTCCCCATTTCCCAAAAGATTTTTTTTTAAATTATAGTTGATCTACAATATTATATTAGTTTCAGGTGCACAAGAGAGTGATTCAATATTTTTATAGATTATTCTCCATTTCAAGTTATGATAAAATAATGGCTACATTTCCCTGTGCTGTACAGTAATCCTTGTAGTTTATTTTATACATAGTAGTTTATGTCTCTTAATCCCCTATCTCTGTCTTGTCCCTCTCCCCTCCCCTTCCCTACTAGTAACCACTAGTTTGTTCTCTATAACTGTGTGTCTGTTTTGTTATATTCATTCGTTTTACTTTTTAGGGTCTGCATATAAGTGATAACAGAGTATTTATCTTTCTCTGACTTACTTCACAAAGCATAATACCCTCTAGGTCCACCCACATAGTTGCAAAAGATCTTTTTCTTTTTCTTGCTTTGTGTTATGTGCTACCATATAAACTAGAAATCTCAAGATCTATATGTAGCTTCTCACTATTTCAAAGAATCTATGAGAGGGGTTATTTTACCAAAGCATGCTAGTTACCATCCCTAGACCATCCACAGGCTAACATACTCACCTACCTGATAATCTTGGGAATTCTTGGCCTGAGGATTTAATCCACTTGGTCTTGTCAAATCTACAAGTAACTCAGCAACATTAGTGATGTCTATTTCAGCTAAAGGAGAAGATGCAGGGGCATTGGCCAGTATTTGTAGAGTTGGAAGAAAGGCTTCTTCAAAACATTCCTGGTTAGTCCTATTGAAAAACAATTTGAGGTATGTTGGCAAAGAAAAAACATGATTCTTTAAAAAGCAGCAACAACATTATATATTAAATGCACCCCACCAAGATAGAGTACATATTCATCTAGGAAAGAGCCAAATAATACAGGTAGATAGAATCTAAGTAAGTTCTTCACTTACCACTGAAGAAAAAGAACATTAACAACAAAATACTATAGATATGACTCATAGGGAGCCTGAATTTAACTTCAAGTTAGATTTTGATTTATCGATATGACTAAATACCTGCTTGCATAAGCAAACATTGGGAAGAACACGCCTAGGCAATGTCGAAGTCGAACATCCTCTTCAGTCACAGGATTGTACCATAATAAGACAAGACGAGAAAGAATCCTGCTGCTGACCAAAAGCCCAGAGAACATCAGCTTGGCTAGTCCTTCTGCAGCTCCTGTCCTGAGTTCAGACACCTATTAAAAATGACTTTCATTTAAAAGAAATTTTTATTTGTATTTCCTTTTTAAGCCTTACATTGTAGCCTAAAATAAGTATTTGTATATAAACTATCCAAAATCATTCCTGTTATTATGAATTATTTTAAAGGCACATAAAAAGATTTTGTTTTTTCCTTTTAGGTTAAGGCTATGTGACAAATTATTAGTCTAGCTATGAAAACTTCAATTCCTTTTAAACTCTTTAGAAAAACCAAAAGATCTTATAATATTGTGAAACCAGAAATCAAAACTATATGTATTAAACACTTATCATGGTGCTAAGATACAGAAAACCTTCAGTAATGGTCTCTGCCATCAGAGGTGCCTATAAATGGAAGCTCCAAAGGTGGGTGTGGCAATGTGTGTGAATAATAGGTAAAATGTGAATAGAAAGTGTACAAGTAGAAAAAGGCATTCCTAGAAAGAGAAACCAAAACAAACCTAGAGAAGAAAATGGAAAAGATGTAGTGGTATTCAAATGCAGGTACAGATATAAAAGAGTAGTAATTAAAAATATTGGTTATTGAACCTGAATTAAATTCAAGCCTCTGACACTTCCTAGCTGCATGATCTGATCCTGTGCATATTACTTAATTTCTTTGTGCCTCACTTTTTCCATATACAAAAAAGGGATAATAAAACTACTTATCAAAAAGCACAAAGAAATAATACATGTAAAGCTCTAAGGAGTGCTATCTACACAGTAAATCCTCAACAAATGTCAGTGATTATTATTATTGATGGAAAGTAAGTTTGCTCAGTGATCAGATTAGGGAGACCTCGAAAATTAGGTAAAGAAATATGGTTGAAGATTTTTGAAAGGGTAGGGAGATAAGATTTGAATGAGATTTCAGGAAAATTATCTAGACAGGCCATAATCTGGGAATGAAAGACAAGTCTAAACTAGAGGGGACAGGAGGAAAAACAGAGGAATGAGCAGATACAAGAACTATTTCAGAAATTTTTCAAAACTCAAAAATAAGAAGAAAAATGTAGAGGTTGATAAGATTAATAAGTGCCAGGGTACTGGCATGTGCTTTCCACATACAGACTCATTTAGGGCTCACAACAACCATGAGAGCAGAGACTTTGTTCCACTCAGCATTGTACTCTCTAGAGCATATAATGACTGGCACATAAATAGCTCTCAAATATTTGTTGACTAAATTAAAGAATTATCCCACTGAATAGGCATCATTATTCCCATTTTAAAGATAAGGAAACAGGACAGAGATAGTAAATACCTTATTGAAGATTCACAGACATTACCAGAACACAAATCTTTAAGTCTCCAACTCCAAAGGCTGCATGCCCTCTGTCTTTTTAAAAATTTCTAATATGGGAATTTTAATTGGGACAGGACTGCAAGTCTTTAAAGCATGTGAAAAACTATTATTTATGGCCCAGAGGACAGTCAAGGAAGTCAAGATGTTTTAGTGTTTATGACAAAAATAAAATCAAAGCCACAGAATCTAGTTTAGCCAAAAGAAGATTAATGTACCTGCACTATTTAAAAAAACAAAAACCATTCATCTACTGTCAAACAGTTTTCATGTGCAACAGTTTTCCATCTATGCAATGTCAGCAAGCCCACAGCACTAGACAACTGCCAATGAGAAGTTAGTCTATCACTTGGCTAATAACTCAAAATTTAAGAAAATACTGATACAATTATACTCCAATAAAGATAAAAGAAAAAAAAGAAAATACTGATAAGGAAGGACTTATTTCCACCATTCTGCAGTCCAAGTGTGAAGTAAAAAACTGTTACAATATACAAAAGACATTAAATATTGATTTAAAAAAGGTCAATTCATCAAAAAGATAATTATAAACATATACACAACAAACAACAGAGCCCCAAAATATATGAACATACACTGACAGAATTGCAGGGAGAAATAGACAGCTCTATAATAATAACTGAAGACTTCGATACTCCACTTTCTGTAATAGATAGAACAACTAGACAGACCAATAAGGAAATAGAGGACTTGAACACTACCATAAACGAACTAGAACTACCAAACATATAGAACACTCCACCCCAAAATAGCAGACTACATTCTTCAGGTGCACATGGAACATTCTCAAGAACAGAGGCTATACTAGGCCCAAAACAAGTCTTAATAAATTCATAAAGAATGACATTATACAAAATATCTTCTCCAACTACAATGGAATACACCTGAAAAGCAACAAGAGACGAAAACTGTAAAATTCACAAGTCTGTAAATTAAACAATACACTCTTCTTACACACCAAAGGTCAAAGAAGTCATCAAAATGGAAATTAGAAAATAATTAGATGGGGGCTTCCCTGGTGGTGCAATAGTTTAAGAATCCGCCTGTCAATGCTGGGGACATGGGTTCGAACCCTGGTCTGCGAAGATCCCACATGCCACAGAGCAACTAAGCCTGTGCGCCATAACTACTGAGCCTGCGCTCTAGAGCCCACAAGCCACAACTACTGAGCCTGCAAGCTACAACTACTGAAGCATGCGTGCCTAGAGCCCGAGCTTGCAACAAGAGAAGCCACCACAATGAGAAGCCCGTGTACCACAACGAAGAGTAGCCCCCGCTCGCTGCAGCTAGAGAAAACCTGAGCACAATAACAAAGACCCAAAGCAGCCAAAAAAAAAAAAAAAGAAAAGAAAAGAATTAGATGAATAAAAATGAAAATGCAACAAACAAAAACTTATGGTGTGCATCAAAAACAGTGTTCAGAGGGAAATTTATAGCAGTAGATGCCTACATTAAAAAAAAAAATCTCAAATCAATAACTTTACACTTTAAAGAACTAAAAAAGAGATAGAAAATTGGGGATGGGGCGGGGAGAATCAATGAAACCATAAGTTGGTTCTTTGAAAAGATGAACACAATTAAAAACCTTGAGTCAGACTAACAAAGAAAAAAAGAAGACGCAAATAACTAAAATCAGAAATAAAAGCAGGGACATTACAACTGACCTTACAGAAATAAAAAGGATTATAAACGAATAATAAGAACTGAATACCAACAAATTAAACAACCTAGATGAAATGAACCAGTTCCTAGAAACACACAAATTACAAAAATAGACTCAAGAAGAAATAGAAAATCTGAACAGACCTATAACAATAAACAGATTGAATAAGGAAATCAGAAACCTCTCCAAAAGAAAAGTCCAAGACCAGATGTGTTCACTAGTAAATTCTGCCAAATATTTAAAGAAGACTTGACACCAATCTTTCTCAAAGTCTTCCAAAGTAATAGAAGAGGAGAAAACAACTCCCATCTCAGTTTATGAGGTCAGTATTACACTGATGCCAAAGGCAGACAAAGACCAATACAAGGAAACTAGAGACCAATTTCCCTTATGAATACAGATATAAAAATCTTTAATAAATTACTAGCAAATGGAATCCAACAACATATTAAAAAGATTATACACCATAACCAAGTGGGATTTATCCAAGGAATGCAAGGGTGGTTCAACATAAGAAAATCAAGCAATGTAATGTACCATAGCAATTAAAAAAAAAAATCATGGGCTTCCCCTGGTGGCAGGGTGGTTGAGAGTCCGCCTGCCAATGCAGGGGACACGGGTTCGTGCCCCGGTCCAGGAAGATCCCACATGCCACGGAGCGGCTAGGCCCGTGAGCTATGGCCGCTGAGCCTGCACATCCGGAGCCTGTGCTCCGCAACGGGAGAGGCCACAACAGGGAGAGGCCACAACAGGGAGAGGCCCGCGTACCGCAAAAAAAAAAAAAAAAAAAAAATCACATAATCATTTCAATTGATGTAGAAAAACCATTTGACAAAATTAAACATGCTTTTATGACTGGGAAAAAAAAACAGAAGATAACTTCTTCAAAATAAAAAAGGGCATTTATGAAGAATCTACATCATACTCAATGGTAAAAGACTGAAAACTTTCTCCCTAAGATCAGAAACAAGACAAGGATGCCTGCTTTAACCACTGCTATTCAAGATTGTACAGCAAGTTCTAGCCAGAGAAATTAGGCAAGAAAAACAAATAAAAGACATTCAAATTGCAAAGGAAGAATTAAAACTGTCTCTTCACAGATGACTTGGTCTTATAGAAAAAATCCCAAAGAATACACACACACACAACACACACACACACACACACACACACACACACACGGAAACTATTGTACAAGAGCTAACAAATGAACGCAGCCAAGTTGCAGGATACGAAATCAAATCCACACACAAAACAGTTGAGTTTCTATACAACAAAAATGAACAATCCAAAAAAGGAAATTAAGAAAACAATTCAATTTACAATAGCAATCAAAATAAAATATATAGGAATAAATTTAATCAAGGAAGTAAAAAACATGTACCCTGAAAACTATATACCATTTCTGAAAGAAATTAAAAATGACCTAAATAAATGTAAAGATATTCGAGTTCATGGATTGGAAAATATAACATTAAGATGGCAATACTGCCCAATGCAATCTACGTATTCAATGCAATCCCTATCAAAATTCCAATACACATTTTTCCAGAAATGGAAAAGCCAATCCTCAAATTCATAAGGAACTGCAAGATACCCCAAATAGCCAAGACAATACTGAAAATAAAGAACCAAAGTTGGAAAACTCAACTTCCTGATTTCAAAACTTACTATGAAGTTACATGAATCAAAACAGTCAGGTAATGGCACAAGGGTGGACACAAACAATGGAAAAGAATTGAGAGTCTAGAAATAAACCCATATTCCTATGATCAATTGATTCTCTCCCCTTCCACAATGGTGCTAAAACAATTCAATAGGAAAAGAATAGTCTCTTCAACTAACGGTGCTCAAACAACTGGATGTCCACACGCAAACCAAGAAGCTGGACCTCTACCTCACACCATGTACAAATATTAGCTGAAAATGCACCAATCCACCTAAATTAAAAGCTAAAGGAGTAAAACTTTTAGAAGAAAACAGAGATAAATTTTCATGACTTTTGATTTGGCAATGTATTCTTAGATACAACACCAAAAGCACAAGCAGCAAAAGGAAAGATAAATTAGTCTTCATCAAAATTTAAAACTTTTTAAAAATCTAAGGATATTATTAACAAACTGAAAAGACAACCTATAGGAGAAAATATTTGCATATCAGTTATCTGATAAGGATCTACTACCCAGAATATATAAAGAATTCCGAAGGACACCCCAATTTTAAAATGAGCAAAGGATTTGAACACATATTTCTCCAAACAAGGTATACAAATAGCCAAAAAGCACATGTAGATACTCATCATTAGTTATTAGGTAAAGGCAATTCAAAACAAGATGGCTAAAAATTTTACTAACAATTTTTTCTTATTAATAAAACAAAATTATTTTAAAATAACAAGTGTTGATAAGGATGGAACCCTGTTCTTTGTTGGTGGGAATGTAAAATGGTTCAGCTGCTATGGAAAACAGTTTGGCAAGTCCTCAAAAAGTTAAAGAAATTACCACATGAAATCATGAAACGCCTACAAAAAACAGGATAGTAAGCTCCTTAACATAGGTAACAAAAGCAAAAATAAATACATGGGACTATATCAAACTGAAAACCTTCTGCACAGCAAAGGAAACTATCAACAAAATGAAAAAGCAACCTATGGAATGGGAGAAAATATTTGCAAATTACATATCTGATAAGGGATTAATATCCAAAATTATATATAAAGAATTCATATATACAATAGCAAAAAGCAAATAATTTGATTAAAAAATAGAGGAATTGATAAACATTTTTCCAAAGAAGACATACAAATGGCTGACAGATACATGAAAAGCTGCTCAACATCACTAATCATCAGGGAAACGCAAATCAATACTACAATGAGATATCACCTCACACTGTTAGAATGGCTTTATCAAAAAGACACGAGAAGTGTTGGTAAGGATGTGGAGAAAAGGGAATCTTAGTGCAGTGTTGGTGGGAATGTAAACTGGTACAGTCATTTTGGAAGGCAGAATGAAGTTCCTCAAAAAATTAAAAACACAATCCAATTTTGGGGTATATATCCAAAGGAAATGAAAATAGAATCTCAAAGAGATATCTGCATGCCCATGTTCATTGTAGCATTATTTACAAGAGCTAAGATATGGAAACAACCCACGTGTCCATCAATGAAAGAATAAAGAAGATGTGGGATACATAGTGCAATATTATTCAGCCATAAAAAGAAGGAAATCCTGCCATTTGCAACAACAGGGGTAGACCCTGAGAACATTATGCTAAGTGAAACAGCCTGACAAAGACAGACAAATACTGCATGATGTGACATATGCAGAATCTTTTTAAAAGTCAAACTCATAGAAACAGAGTAGAAAAAATGGTTGCCACAGACTGGTGGGTGGGTGAAATATGGAAAAGGGTATACTATCAGTTCTATTATATCTAAAAAAAAAAAAAAAGAAAGAAAAGAAAAAAATAAGTTCTAGACACCAAATGTAAAACATGGTGACTAGCTGATAACACTACTGTATTACTGAAATTTGCTGAGGGAACTTAAATGTTCTCACTCAAAAAAATATACATATATAAATATGTGAGGATGTATTAATTAACTAGTTGGGATAGGGATCAGGGGTAAAATCCTAAAAACAACAAAAAAGGATTAATATATGACCTAGTAACCCCACTTCTAGAAATATACCCCAAAGAATTGAAAATAGCTACTCAGACAAATACATCTTCATAGCAGCACTATTCACAATAGCCAAAAGGTGGAAACAGCCCAAATATCTTTCAATGGATGAATGGCTAAACAAATTCTGGTATATACATAAAATGGAATATTATTCTGCCATAAGAAGGCTTGTGATATAAGCCACAACAGTCTTGAAAACAAGCTAAGTGAAAGAAAGCAGACACAAAGCCACATATTTTCTGATTCCATTTATAGAAAATATCCAGAAGAGTTACATCCATAGAGACAAAATGCAAATTGGTAGTTGTTAGGGGCTGGTGGTAGGGGAAATAGGGAGTAACTGCTTAATGGGTAGTTTCCTTTTGGGATAATGAAAATGTTTTAAAAATCAGAGGCAGTGGTTACACTATATTTTTAATGTACTAAATGTCAATGAATTGTTCACTCTAAAATTGTTAATGTAATGTCAATTTCACCTCAACAAAAAAATATAAAAATTTTATAATTTAAATGTTTACATATGCTATAAAAATGTAGTTCATGAGTACCCTAAGGAAAGAGATCTAATCCCATATCATATCTTAGAACTTCCACCCACCCAATGTAAGATTATTTTAAATTATTTCTTAAGACCCTTGGGGGGGAAACTTGTAAGTCACAGATCACAAAGACAGAGAAAAAAGATGAAAAAATAACCCCCCAATAGTCATTTCATTTTTGTTTACACTTCAATTCTCTACACAATGTAATTTGATAGTGAGAAATTAGATATATTAGAAGTGAAAGTAGAATTTAATTATAATATTCAAAAGGCAAATTTTAAAAAAAATGTTAGCCAGGTTTAAACTTCAGCCTAAAAAATACAAAGAGGATAAACATATATATGCTGACAATTACATTTCACAATAGTAGGGCTATGATTATTCCTTACCTCGCTATCTAAAAAATCAGAAAGTAGTTTTAGAACATTCTTGGCTGTATCAGCCTCTTCTTCAGATTCTTTTGACTCTTGCTCTTCATTAGTGTTTACTTCTGCACCTTCATTTTGAATAGCTTTGATTTTTTTCGTTTTAAATGGATGAAATCCAAATGCCATCAGTTGGTCAAAGATTGCCTTTAAAGCACTTATTTTTATTGTCACATCATCAATTTGCAAAACCTAAATCGAAACATCCCCCACCAAAAGCAAATTAGGTATATTTTTATTGTTTATGCTACATAAAATTAACATAGATCTTATTACTAATCTAATTGCAACAACAGTGTCAAGTCTATATAAATATTTTTTAAAACTTAAAGTTTATTTTAGTTATTTTTTTTATTTATACCATGACACTTTTATATTTCCTTCAGAAAAATTCTGTCTTCAGTCAAAAAAAATCCCTGAACTAAAGTCAAGCTGAATTATATTATTTGTTCCTTTTATATACAAAAAAGTATATGTTTAACTATGATTTTATTATTTTTTTAAGATCTAGAAAAACTGTTCAATATATTGCAATTGTTTGGGGCCATCTATCAAGATAAAAACATTACATTCTAACCAATGAAAAGCATTCATTGGAACATCAGTACTCTTCTAGGTTATCAAGTTTCATTAAAGAAATTTTTCTCTTATTAGCTCAATAAATTCAGATTTCATTAATAGTGAATTCAGTTTTCATTGAACTAGACTTCTTTATAAAAGGAAGTGAACCATAAAACCCAGCAGTTTCTATGAGTCTATCCTGAATCCATAAAACCCAGCAGTTTCTATGAGTCTATCCTGAATCCATAAAACCCAGCGGCTTGTATGAATCTATCCTGACTTAAGAAAACCAAATTCTTACATACCAAATTTCAAAGCCATGAAAAAAATAGAGCTGAATATTTCTACTATGAAAAGATTTACTATATTTTTTAATACACTTAAATTTTGGTCACTAATAAGCTACTTGGCTATACAGCTTAGCCCACAGAATGAAGAAAAATCACCCACAAGTTGGTCAAATGAATGAATTGAGAAAAATGGCTCAAAATTACAAAACTTCGAAGGAAATTTCAAGACACATCTATTACATATTTTCTTATGGCAAGACTTGCAAATCTGCCAAAGCCAAATGCTTATTTATAAGAACGTACTGTCATGACTATTCTCTACAAATTCTAAACATGCTACTCTCAACAGCATCTTGGTTTTCCTTGTCCTTCTCAGTCCCTCACTGGCTAGCAATAGCTCTCAATATGGGATATTTATTTAAGAAAGATTTCTAAATGAAATAATTTCCCTCTCCTGCCTTTCTAACAAGTGTGGATATATTTATTAAGTCAATTTCTATTACTAAAACTTGATTAAAAAAAAAACTGATTTCTTACTCCCCCAAAATACTGCTCTTTTCCCTTTATCTAAAATCTTCCAATGATAGCTCTGAAAATACCTTTATAAAGATAAATAATTGAATCTACTCAGTGGTTAAATTCTTTTGATTGCGAACCCCTTTGAGGACCTAATAAGAGCCCACCTCAGAATAACATTCAAAATATAGGCAAAATTCCACACACAATTTATTTTACTGCATTTGTATCTGGTATCATTCACATTTTTTTTTTTTTTTGCGGTGTCCGGGCCTCTCACTGTTGTGGCCTCTCCTGTTGTGGAGCACAGACTCCAGACGCACAGGCTCAGCGGCCATGGCTCACGGGCCTAACCGCTTCGCAGCATGTGGGATCTTCCCGGACCGGGGCACGAACCCGTGTCCCCTGCATTGGCAGGCGGACTCTCAACCACTGCGCCACCAGGAAAGCCCCTAAACTTTCATTTTTAAAAATTTTAATTCTATGACAAGGCTGCTATTAACTGTTTTGATTTGAAATTAAGGTAAAATTATGGAATGGTCTTGATAAGAAACATTCATTTATTTTTCACATGAACTTGATTTTGACAATTCTTTTTCACTACAGAAAATTATACAGGAGTAAACAGTATCAAGGCTCCTATAGCTCCATCAAATGGGGTATGAGTTAGTATTAAATAACTTCCTAATGCTCCAGGACACTTGTAAGCATTAAATTCGTATTAATTTCTTTTGTCTGAAATGACCAAAACACTTATTATTGATGTTATGTCAGCAAAAATTAAAAGGATCAAAATCCACATTTCATCTTTAAAAGTCAAGTGAATTTATGTGTCTTTGGAAAGAGTTCTATGGTATTTCTTTTGCTGCAGTACTAGAAAATTTACATAGCTGTCTAACTCTAATCTCCTCTACTTGAAAACAACTTCTCAATACAATTTTTCATAAGTACTCATAATGGTATATAGGGCATCTTAATGAACATTTTACCTCATTTGTAGAGTAAAAAGTGCTATACTTAATAAGCTAGACATAAATGAACCCTTCACTATCAAATTTTCTAGTAAGATTTTTCTTCCACTTAAATAAAAAGTAATGACCAGGGGTCAATCTAGCATTTAATGACGCATCCTCTAGAAAACCAGGAAATTGAAATAGAGAACTTACTGGTTTAATTTCTTAGCAAAACCTCTTTGAAAATGTAGTATTTTATTTCCTGGGCACCTATAAAGCCAATAGATTTCACAATAGTAAACAAGACTCCCTTTAGAATTACTACCAGAATCACTCATGCCAGTACCTGCTGATATAAATAGTAATGACTTTGTATAACACAGGGAGATTCATTCATTCATCTTGGAGCAAAACCAGATGTATGGCCAAGCACTATAAATGATTCATCTGGACAAAGTACCAAGATTTTTCTTCCAGTTTCTTTGAAAAGAAACTGTACACCATTTTAAAGATAATACTTGACATTCTAACTTTCCAAAAGGATCTCACAATAATAGAAAATTTTCTCTGATAACAAGCATGGGATGATAAATATAAACAAAGCACTGTCAGGAACTTAATCCTTGCACATTAAATGAACTGATTAGATGTCAAGTACTCCAAAAAAGGAAATTACAACAAAATGAAATTTCTGAGGACTGCCTTTTGACAAAAGTATGGTTTTAATTTTCTTCCTTTGATACAAGTCACAAACAGTTTGACCATTTCCAGAACACATGACTTCCCCAATTTCTCCCTAATTGTATGTTTTCTTTTTCTTGGCAATGTCATATGCAACATTAAAGGATGCTTCAAGATAAGGATTTTATGTTGGGGGAAAATTCAACTACTGGTTGAGTTTTTTAATATAATCTTCATAAAAATGATAATCCGTGTTGTCATGTGTTATTTTCAAGTTGAACATGCAAAGCACTCCCATTCACCTGTTGCCAAACAATTTGCATTAAAATTCCTTGCAGCTTTTTTATCCCATTACGTTTGACAACACCAAGAGGCTACATGAATCACACTGTCTTTTTACATGGGGAGGTGGAGGGAAGTATATTTTCCAAATAAAGCTAGGCCCAAAAATGTTAAAACAGATGTCCAAAGGAGTTAAAAAGTCAAATGCATTCTACTGATACACTAGACTTAATCCCCTCTTGTCTACTCAGTACCACTCTAGCAACTGCCCTCTCTTCCCTATATTCAGTTTTTTTCCTTTCAAATGGGTCATTCTCATTAGGATTCAAACAGGCTGTAATTTTCTCCATCCTAAAATAATTCAAACCAAACCAAAAACTCTTTTTACCCCATATCCTCTCTTGCTACCACTCCATTTCTCCATTACTCCTAACAAAATAAAATCTTGAAAGAGTAGTATACACTGGCTGTCTCCAATTCCTCTCCCATAATTCTCTTTGGACCACTCCAATAGGCTTTGCCCTGTGCATAAACTAGGGCACATGAAAGTCACCAAACACTTCCTTACTTGCCAAAAGTGGTCAACAATGAATCCTTATCAACCTGTCACCAGCATTAGACAGGTCACCCTGGCCTCTCTAAAATACCATCTTCACTTGCCTTCTAGGACATCACACTCTCCCCTATCTACTTCACCTTGGTCTTTACTGGTTCCTCTTCATCTCTCTTACCTTAAATGTTACCTGAGGCCTAGGGAACTATAAAGTTGAGATCTCCTCTCCAACTATACTCATTTGTCAGGTAACATCCAGTTTCTAGGCATTGGATACTATTACAGAATAAAGACTTCCAGATTCCTCTCCCCAGCCTGGGCCTCTCTCCTATCTCCAAACCCACTTAAAAATGCCTATTCAATATATCCACTTGTACCTCAAACTTCAAACTTACCATGTCCAAAACTGAACTCCTTACCTCACCTATCTGCTGTAAAACCTGTTATTCTGTTTTCCCCATCACAGGAAAGGGCAATTCCATCTTTCCAGTTATTCTGGCCAAAATCCTGTTTTCTTCCACTTCTTTCTCTCACACACCACATCAAATTTATCAGCAAATTCTATAGACATTGTCTTCAAACTTAAATTACCATCACTTCTCATGACCCCAATAATCACAACACTGGTCCAGGTCATCATCACCTCTTTCCTGGATTATTGCAATAGCTTCCTTATGAGTATCCTTCCTTCCATACTGTATCCCTATAGTTACTATAAGGGATCTGCAAACTATGACTCATGGGCCAGTTTGTTGCCTGTTTTTATACAGCCTCCAAGTTAGGAATAATTGTACATTTTTCAATGGTTAAAAAATAATATCTCATTATTATATGCTAAAATTATAAGAAATTTAAGCATCAGTGTCCATAAATACAAGTTTAACTGATCTACAACTACGCTTATTCAATTATGTATCATCTTTGGATGTTTTCATACTACCACAGCAAAGCAGTAGTTGAGAGAGACCATATGGCCTGCAAAGTCTACAATATTTACTCTCTAGACCTTTAGAAAAAAGGTTTGCCAACCAACCCATGGTTTAACCAACACTATATCCAGTCACAGCATAAAAATCCCCTACTCAAAATCTTCCAATTCTGGGACTTCCCTGGTGGTCTAGTGGTTAAGAATCCACCTTCCAATGCAGGGGATGCAGGTTTGATCCCTGGTTGGGGAACTAAGATCCCACATGCCGCGGGGCAACTAAGCCCTTGTGTTCTAGAGCCCCCAGGCCACAATTAGAGAGCCCGTGTGCTCCAACGCCCTCACACCACAACTAGAGAGAAGGCTGCATGCTGCAATGAAGAGCCCACGCCACAACAAAAGATCCCACATGCCGCTACTAAGACCCGACACAACCAAATAAATAAATAGATAAATTTTTAAAAAACAAAGAAAATAAAAACTACCAATTCTTTCCCATCTCATTCACTGTGAAGGCTACATCTTTACAGACTAGAAATCCCTAGAAGACATGGATGACCAGCTGCCTGCAAATCATTTCTCCTACTATTCTCCTCTTTGCTCAATCTGGCCTAGCCATATGAGCTCCCGCTCCTTTAATATGTGAAGCAAAGTCCTACTGATGGACCCCTTCCCCTGCTCTTCCCTCTCTTTGGAAACCTCTTACCCAGATCTACAAGGTTCATTCTCACTTCCCTCTGGTAACAGCCCAAATTCTGACTTATTAGTGAGGTCTTTCTAAACCAAACTGCTCCCTTTCCCTATTTCCAGTCCTCATTCCCCTTCTCTGCTTTATTTTTTTCCGTCTGACATACTACATATTGTTTATTTTTCATTGTGTATTTCCTCTTCTAAAATGTAAGCTCCATTAGGACAGCAACTTTTATGTTTTTCATTACCTATCTTATTGTTTTCTAAAGTCTATAATAATGCTGGGCATATAATATACACTCAATAAATGTTTGCTATATGATTAATTTTTTAAATACCTTAAATAATTGACATTTCATCTTTCTTCTACAAAAAAGTTTTAATAGGGGCTTCCCTGGTGGCGCAGTGGTTGAGAGTCCACCTGCCGATGCAGGGGACACGGGTTCATGCCCTGGCCCGGGAAGATCCCACATGCCGCGCAGCGGCTGGGCCCGTGAGCCATGGCCTCTGAGCCTGCGCATCCGGAGCCTGTGCTCCGCAACGGGAGAGGCCACAACAGTGAGAAGCCCGCGTACCGTTAAAAAAAAAAAAAAAAAGTTTTAATAACAAAAAAATCAAAACATAAAAACTGAGCCCTTAAAAGTCATCCATAATCATCATCATCAACAAGCCCTGGAATCAATTAAACTTAATAATACTAGCAAAATCACCACAGATTGAGTATTTATCTCAAGAAGTATAATCAAGATTTTAATCACAAGATAAATCCTACCTGCAATAGTAATACAAAGTGTTTACTTGCAAAATCCTGATTCTGTAGTCCACAGCATCCCAAGCACAAAACAGCCAGATTTCTTACTGTAGGATGAACACTTATTATTCCAGGAAGAATCTAAAATGAATTAGAAATTAAAATAATTTTGACTAGGATAAGAAATTTACAATACTATATTTTAAAAAATGCAAATTTCTGTATGATTTCGCAGACCTACTTCATTTCCATGTAGTCTATTAACCCAAAAAAGTCAACTTTTGGTTTAAAAAAAGGTAAATATTAAATCAGTAAAACAGAAGAATACAGTCAGAGCAAAATATAGTCTGATCATGAGATACCTTCCCTCCACCTGCCAAAACTGACTCAATGGCTTCCCAATGCTCATAGAAAAGATAAAACCCCTTAACATAATATATGATACACCTCATTATGTAGTCTTTCCCAGTATCACCTTATACCATGCTATCTCTTGCTCTGTTTATTCAATTGAGCTGATTTCAATGCCTCCCATTCAGTGCTGTCCACTAGAAATATAATGCAAGCCAAGTATGTCATTTAAAATTTTTTTAGTAGCCACATTAAAGTGAAAAGAAAAAGATGAAACTAATTTTAATACATTTTATTTTACTCAACATAGACAAAATATTATCAATACATCATGTAATCAATGTTAAAAAATTGAGATTTGTTTTTTAGCTGTGGCTTTTTTCATGTTTATAAAAAATTGAGATAATCTCTGTTGTCTGTACTAAGTGTTTGAAACCCAATGTAGTTTTACATTTATAAATATGTATAAATATATATATATATTTGGACTAGATTTAATAGCCACAGGTTTTTAGTATCCACATGTGGCTGGTGGCTACCATACTGAAGAGAGTAGGTCTAGATCATTCTTCCCTCTTTGTCACATAGTTAACGTCTACTCAAACATCACCTCAAGGTCACCTTCCATAAACAGATGAAATCTCATTATCATAAATTCACATATGACCATAAAGCTCTTCTTCATAGAATTATCAATGGCATAAGCTTTCACTTGTTTATTTGATTGATGCCCCCCCTCACTTGACCGGAAGATCCAAAAAGGGCAGTCTATATGTGCTCTGTACACCATGTACACTGTATCCCCAGCACTGGGTGTATAGATGTTCAATAAATATTTGTTCACTTAATATATGATTTTTATTTAAAGCACAGTAATTTCATTAAAATATTATAACTCCTATATTTAAATACCTTGCTCATTTACATCCCTCTATAGTCTCTTTCAATCTTTAGACAGATTGTTTTTATATACTTAAAATCATTATGACCATTCAATTTTGTGTTCTTTCTTCCCTCAATAGTGTTTCCCCACATATATAAGTCTTCATATCTACTACTTCAATTGTGCAATTAATTATACCATCATTTATCATTCTCTTGCAATAGAACCAGACATAAAGTATACAAGCAGGGGCTTCCCTGGTGGCGCAGCGGTTGAGAGTCCGCCTGCCGATGCAGGGGATGCGGGTTCGTGCCCTGGTCCGGGAAGATCCCACATGCTGCGGAGCGGCTGGGCCCATGAGCCACGGCCGCTGAGCCTGCGCGTCCGGAGCCTGTGCTCCGCAGCGGGAGAGGCCACAACAGTGAGAGGCCCGCGTACCGCAAAAAAAAAAAAAAAAAAAAAAAAGTATACAAGCAGAACTTTAAAAGTATCACTTTTCACTAGACATCTGCTTTGTTAAAAATAAAACTAAATTCTAACGGTTTAACAGATCTAGTTTTAATCAGCTCTGGACTGTTATAAACAATAATTGGTTTTCTTTACTACATTTAGAAACTCATGACAATCCAAGGAACTAGATTTTAGATCACATTCATTGGCTGTTTTTCACTAATCCCAAGTAAAAACAATTTGGGGAGAATCCTGGAAGAGGTTGGATACATTCAAAATTTGCTTTGGATAAGTAGCACTATTAAAAAGAATACTCTAAAGCTGCATGTCTAATACTGTCGCCATTAACCACATGTGGCTACTGAACACTTGAAATATGACTAGTCCAGATTGAGATGTGCTTTAAGACTTAGTATGAAGAATAGAATGTAAAATATCGCAATAAAATATTGATTAAATGATGAAATTATAATATTTGGGGTATACTGGGTTAAATATATTAAAATATATTTAAATTAATGTATATTAGAATTAATTTCACATTTCTTTTTAATTTTTAAATGTGGCTACTAGAAATTTTAAAGTTACATGTGGTTTGCATTATATTTCTATCAGACAATGTGGTTCTAAAGGCTTGTGGTATTTCTATCCCTCTGGTCAGTAAAATGGAGATTACCTATGAAGGGTTACTTTAGTAAAGTCCTTAAATATATAATAATATATATAATATATATATTATATATATTATTATATATTTATAATATATATTATATTAATATAACTAATATAACATATTAATATATATATATTCTCAGTCTCTACACAGCGAAATTCTGGTACTTAAATATTCCTTATGTACCTCAGCATTTCCTTACTATTCAAAAAATGAAGATATTCTGCATCTCTTTCCAGCATAAAATAATTTTTTCAAACTTTCTAAAGGAATAATTATAACTTATATACTAGGTCATTTACATGCATTATCTTAATCTACTCCTCACAATATGAAGCAGCCACTGTATTATTTTTTCTTTTTTACCATTTATATTTATCAGATGTTTAAAATCATCTTTTCATTCTTTTGAACCCCAAGGAACATATCACTTATAAAATGATGAAGGTGCGAGCTAAAATAAAGCCTCAAAGTGCACCAACATACCAAAGATTCAATGATGCCATTCATGGTTGCACCTATACCTGTTGAAGTGCACATCTGTTTCAACAGTTCATAGCACAAAATAAGACACTTCTGTAGTGTTTCAGCATCATTCTAAAATGAAACACAAAATATTCAGCATTAGTAAAAATATATTCTGCCCATCCCTTAAATGTTTACTTTCTCGAGGCTTTTTGTCCAAGATATGTTGTCTCTATACACACTCCCTGCACCTTATCCAGTCACAAAACTTACCATTTATAAGCTGGTTCAACTATTTTCTAAGTTTCAGATTCATATATAAAACTGCCATAAGACATTTCCTCTTGTATGGTCCACAGGCTTCCCAAACTCAAAATGGCCAAAAGGGAACTAACCAATCATTACCCAAATTCCTCCTCCTGTGCTACCTCCATAAATTTCGCTGCCATCTACCCAGCTGTCCAAACCAAAAGACCTAGGATACATTCTTGACTCACTCCTCTCCTTGTTACTAATTCTTAAATACTTCTCAAATCCATCACTTCTTTCCATATCCACCATCATTATCTCGTTCAGACTGCACTCATCTCAATCCTACATTACTGTTAACAGTCTTCAAACTAGTATGCCTGCCTGCAATTCATTTCCTGAGTAACAGTGATCTTTATAAGACATAAATCTCATATTTAGTGGTTCACCATGATCTTTGGGTAAGGGACAATTTTTAAAATATTGTTTAGACAAGGCCTTACATGAATTGGCCCTTAATTTCTTCCCCCCAGATTTATCTCTTATCTCTCCGCCTCAATTCTTTAGTCATGTGGACCTGAAGTTTTTAAACACAACAGGCACTCTTTAACTTCTAGGCCTTCACACACGTCATTCCATCTGCCTATAACATTCCCTTAACAACTCACTGAGGAGAGAGATGACACAGAGTGCATTAAAAACACAATCAAAGCCACTTGCCTGGGTTTGAATCCTGCCTCTACCATTTACTATCCGTATAACTTCAGGCAAGTACTTGCCTTCTATAAAGTAAGGATAATTGTACCAATTCCGTTAGGTCATAATGAGAATCAAATGAATTTATACTTGTGAATACCACAAAAAAAGGATCCTGTAACTACTTGCTTATACTATTTTTATTCAAATCTCAAGCTGAAACATTCCTTTTGGGGAAGCCAATACTACCCTCTCCATAAAACCCCTATACTTACCTGAACATAGCATTTATTATACTATACTGTAATTATACTGTAATAGATTTATAACCCTTAAAGTAGGACAAATGAACAGATAAATGGTCAAAGCAAGTAAAGTTAAACAGATAATATTAATCATGATAGATCACCCTAGTTGAAATTTTCCTAATTCAGACCTGCAGTTTATATCATTTTTCAGTTTATATTTTCATTTTTCACTTTAAATTTGCTCCTCAAATTTAAGAGCCTATAATGATCCATTGACTTGGTCAAACAAAAGAAATAAGCTACTTAGCTATGAAAATAAAATTCAGGCATACCCATTGGGAAGCTAGGGTGTTAGAGCAGGGATATCTATGGCTGCAGAGCTCAAGGACATAACTTACAAAACTCTCCAGTATAGTAAACTCTTCCCTATCCAGCATTCTCTTTATAAGAATAATCAGCACTTCCCAAACCAAAACTACAGTAATAAATTATGTTTACTACAAAAGGCAAGATCCTAAAAGACCTCCTGAATTAAAGTGAATAGCAAATATTATAGTAATTGATACCATTTTACCTTACATTAAAATAATATTCATGTATCAAATACAACTAAGTTAATTAAAAAAGACTGCTGAAACGAAGCTTTAAATGTTATTAGATATATAAGTTTAGTATTTCTTTTTTAAAAAATTTTTATTGGAGTATAATTGATTTACAATGTTGTTAGTTTCAGGTGTACAGCAAAGTGAATCAGTTACATATACATATATCCACTCTTTTTTTTTTTTAAGATTCTTTTCCCATATAGGCCATTACAGAGTATTGAGTAGAGTTCCCTGTGCTTTACAGCAGGTTCTTATTAGTTATCTATTTTATACAGTATTTCATTTAAAATAACAGTTACTTAGCTTTTTCTAAAAACAAAAGAGTAATTAAACTTTAAAAAAATATGTGTATAATGGCACTGTTACTATAGAAATTCTTTTCCTAGCAGTGGAAAGGTCATGAGTCTTCCACAAATAAGAGAAAGATGCATTTTCCGTTTCTAAACCATTCAAGACAAACAAAACAGAACAAAACAAAGAGAAGGAAACCACTGGAAGGCAGGTTTCCTTGGCAAGGAAGAAAGACTTCAGATTCTAGGGATTAGCATGACAAGGGAGCAAATCAAATAAAGTCTTAGCTACAATAATTAAAGTTCATTAAAGCCTTTCGAAGTCCAAAATAGAAAGGAACAGGCAGAAAAATATTATTTTTGTATTAGTTCATGGTATTGTTAAAAATCCCTCCTAGGGGGCTTCCCTGGTGGCGCAGTTGTTGAGAGTCCGCCTGCCGATGCAGGGGACACGGGTTCATGCCCCGGTCCAGGAAGATCCCACATGCCGCGGAGCAGATGGGCCCATGAGCCATGGCCACTGAGCCTGTGCGTCCGGAGCCTGTGCTCCGCAATGGGAGAGGCCCCAACAGTGAGAGGCCCACATACTGCAAAAAAAAAAAAATCCCTCCTAGGGCTTCCCTGGTGGTGCAGCGGTTGAAAGTCCTGCCGATGCAGGGGACACGGGTTCGTGCCCCGGTCTGGGAAGATCCCACATGCCGCGGAGTGGCTGGGCCCGTGAGCCATGGCCGCTGAGCCTGCGCGTCTGGAGCCTGTGCTCCGCAACGGGAAAGGCCACAATGGTGAGAGGCCCGTGTACCGCAAAAAAAAAAAAAAAAAATCCCTCCTAAGTGAACATATTCCAGCAGCTGAGTTAAGAAAACAAGGTTTAGTTGAGATGATTAACAGTAGCTGAAATTTAATATGAAAAATGTATCTATACCTTCTCTATGTGGACTTCTTTAATTTCAAGTTGCTCTGTCTCTTTCAATAGGTTTATTTTGGCATCTTCTAATGCTTTTATTTCTTCTTTTAATTCTGATGCTTGATTAAAATCCTGTAAGTTAATGCAATTTTCCAAAGCTGCTTTTGCCTCAATAAGTTTAACTTTTATTTCAGCCATCTAAGAAAAGATATAAATTGTGTAAACACCAAACAAAAACTATTAATGTGAAATCTGTAGCAAACTGAAGAGTATTATTTAAAACCATTTCAACCATCTAGAAGTTAAGCAGTCAGGTACATACAGAAAAAGTGGTAGTCTTCCTGAAACAGAGATTGGCAAATCTTTCAGACTGACATAATCTGATAACATTTTAGATACTCTTATATAGTTTAATAGTTAACCAATAATTTGACTTTGTGCAATTTTGAAAATGTACAAGAAGAAATAAAAGACTTGCGCAACTACAGTATACTCAAGCATTTCTTTAATTTAGAAGACCATTACCTTGAGTTCCTTCTTTCTTGCATCAGCTGGATCATTATTAACACCAACAGTAACAATGGGTGCCCGAATCTCTGAGATAATTTCTGTAACCTGATAAGTTATAATTCAGAATACATGCTTTAATATATGTTATATATCAGAAAAAGACATCTAACTGTTATACAAAACTCCAAACTGTATCCACAATCTCTTGAAAAATAGAGCAAAATATACAAGCAAAAATGGCACACATTCTATTTGCTAGACAATTTTAGGAAAAAAATGACCAAACAATACATTTGACTAAAAACTCTTAAGATTATGGGAAGGTAAATAGGCACATAGACACTGAAGATAAATTCTCTTTCATATAGTGCTTTAAAACAGAAAAAATGAAAAGAGCATCTAATCTTAAGCACCATAAAACTAAAATTTTCTGCCTAAAATCCTCAACTCCCTCCCTTGTTCAGCTCCAATGGAAGTGGAATATAAAAAATTAGAATACTCTTTTATTCTTCCTTTGGGTATACAAGGCATAAATAATGACAGCAGATTAAACACTTTTCTTTGAGAGCCACTAGGCATTGGAGTTGGCCAATTCAGGAAAAAGCTGCATCCCAAAGGAAGGTACCTTAAGCAGGTGCTGGATAACCACTAACTGGGGATGTTGTAGAAAGAATTTATGTTATGTATATCTATATAAGGAAGGAGTGGAAAAGACAACCTTTGAATTAACTTGCAACTCTAAGGCTATACGATTTTATGAAAATCAACGATACAGGCCTCTCTTTTTGGGCTACCCCAGAGAAAATAACACTTGAATATAGTAAAATAACAGATAATATTTATTTCTGTATTTACCAAGCACTTTATGAACATTGCTTCATTGAACAATGAAAGATAAATTTCATTGTTATTCTTATTTTGCAGACAGGTAAAAATTCTAAATTAAATAACTCAGGCAAAGCCACAAATCCAGAAAGCGTCCACAGGGATTTGAACCCAGGTATGTATAAATTCAGTCGGCCCTCAAACCTTCTAGCAACCAATGCCTATATGTCACCTCTTCCCTAACCTGCTCCATTTCAAACTGATTCAACACAATGATAGGTACGGTAAAAGAAAGGAGATATTTTTTAAAATGTGTGTGTGAGAGAGATTTGGTTTTAAGAAGTTTAAAGACTTGATAAAGAGACAAAACTAAAACAAAAGCAATTAAAGCCAAAAGTACTGAAAAGAGAATAAGACAACCCTCAATGTTATTAACCAAAATCTTTTATTTCTATCAAGAATGAAGAAAATTACTTACAATCTGTGTTCTCTTATTATCATCTATAATCATGTGGAGCAGTCTCTCAACAAGAAAAGAAATTAGGGATATTGGGGTGGTGGGTAGAGTAAGAATCTCCTGTAAGATAGCCAGCAGTCGTTTCCTGCATTCAAAAAGAACTATTTTAATTTCAGTACAAGAGTAGAAACACACTATATCTCTAACATTTCACCTATTCTGCAGACTTAACTACAGACTTAATTTGTCTTCTTTTTTATATTTATCACTATAGGTACAAAAATATATGTACAGACTTTAGACCAAAATTCACGTTCTGAAAAAAAATTTATAAATGGCCCTATAATCTTTCATAAATCAACATGATGAAATGACAAAATACCATAAGTGAATCAAATCTTTTAGACTGTATTTATTAGAGAGGACTAGTAATACTAATAGAAATTTTTAAGCAAAAACCTGTAATTTTATTGATTTATTCTGAAGCAACTGAATTAGAAACTTATATTTCCATATATACATATATTCATATATAGAGAGAGAAATTAGGAGAAAGAAAGAGAGACAGTATATGAATATATTTCCTCTTACATACTCCATATATATTATATAAGAAGAAAGAGAACACTTCATATAACACTTTAGGGAGCTAGGTTAAATATATTTAATCATACTGTAACAAGACTATATTTCAACACATAAAATAAGAAGCGCAAATTAGAACAAGGGTTTACATTTAAATGTACCTTCCTCCTTCTTCATTGGTATCCAAAAACTTGATAATTAGAATCAATTGTTGACCTATAAACTCTTTTGTCATCAAATCGCCAATATAAGAAAAATCACCTCTCTGTTCTTCATTAACAACCGGAATGCTCTGAATATAACTAAAACAAGCACAATTAATAAGATGTAGAATCTGTTTAGAAACATCAAACATTAAACAGCTTCCCACTACGTCAGGTCATTTTCTGCTCATATCAGTCCAAATATATGGATATTTATACCATGTTATACTAATCCAGATCTACAGAGTAACTTCTGTGTTATTGTCATGAACTTCTGTGAACTTACTGGCTTGATTCAAAAGAATTTGGAAAATATATTTTCATAAAGATTCAAATTTCCTATGGGAAATTTTCAAAAGGTACATATTTGTATCTCTCAAAATAACTAATTATTTCAATGTCACTAGTATTCTCAATTATAAAGTTCTAAATCCCATCTCCAAAATCCAATTATTCAGAAAGAGCTAGTCTTCCCTCATCATCCTTAATTAACCATTATTTTGTTTAAAAGAATAGTAGTAGAAATAGTAATTACATAAGTAATGCATGAATACAATGACCTTTTTAAAAAAATCAGAAAAATATAGATAGCTTCATGAATTTGTAGTACCATTGCTTAGGGGCCCTACTAATTTCTATATTGTTCTTATTTTAGTGTAGGTGCTACTAAGCAAGCACCATCAACTACCCTTTTATTTTTACTATCACTGCCCAAATTAAAGCCTTTTACAGCCCTCACCTAGATGACATTCAAGAGTCTACCAGAAGGTCTCCTTTTTTGTGTGGAACAAAAAAAGCTACTTAAAAACAGAATTAAGAGTTTAAGTAGAATTAAGAGTTTAAACCTATACAACTAGGTGCCTTTAGGTTGGAAGTAATATATGAAATGATAATCCTGATGAAAAATGTCATTTTAAATTGTCAACAAAAATCAAGTTATAAACACTGCAGAATAATGATAAATGAACTGACTCATAAAATGACAGACAAGAGTAAATAAAAGCTCATAAATCTCTGGCAATGATATTAGGACCTTCAAGGGCATCAGCCACCCTTTGGATTCTAGCAGGAAACTAAACAAAAGCTACAAAACTGATAATTATCAAAATCAATAAATCAGTAGAGTTACTGATTTCTGACAAGCTAAGAAACCTTCACTCACCTTTGAATCCCTCCTACTTCTCCATCCCAGCTTTAGCACAATGCATAGTATCAAGACTTTGAATTTATTTTTAAAAATACCTAAAGAGTAGTTGTTCCATTAATAATTACAAATCCTGAACTGCATAAATACAACTTAAAATCGACCTACCAATTTTAATTACCATGAAATCGTCTCTTTCCAACCATTTTTAAAGGTAGTCATTATAATGAAGAGACCATCAAGAAAGTCTTTTTTTAAACTCTCTAAGAATTTAAGGTAGCTTTCTTAAAATTCTAGTAGTGTCCCTTTTTCTTACTCAAATTTGATAGGCCTCATTTAACATCCCCGATTTCTCTCTTTATGTGAACACCTCAATTAACAGGAAATCATTTTGTATCAGCATTCTGAGTCACTAACTCTTCCTGCTACAAAATGTCTGAGAATACAGTTGAGATTATCAAGAAACAATTTTTCCATTTAATTTTGTTTCTGTTCTTGAGAAAACGAATCCTATCTAGTGACACTGCTCCAAAAAGAAAATCATCCTATTTCTTAAGTATTCTTTCAATAATTAAATATGATCTTTAAAGTTTTCCTTTTTATATGTGAAAAAAACAAGTTGATCCAAGTAACTTATTTCAAAACTCAAAGATTAAGTGACAAAGGAAATATAAGAATCCCTGACCTCTTAAAGTTAGAAGAACCAAGCTCTTTACATGTCAATTTTCAGTAACTAAGAATTAATCAATCTGTGAACCAGTCTTTGAGATGCTCACCCTCTGTTATTTAAATATAATATTTAACATTTCCTCATATTTTCTTATATTTTTTCAATCTTCTATGAGCACTTATTACTTTTATATAAACATATATTATTAAGCATTGCCTCAAAATTCATTCCTTTTGGGTACATTTCAACATGGCCCAAACAGCATTATAATGAATACTCCAGTTAAATATTAAAGCCTGAAATAATTACCCTTAAAACTCTAAGTAGATTCCCACGTTTTTCATGTTACTATGAGCTCAAGCTATAAGTCTCCATATTGGCTCACATTTAAGATATTTATGGATTCAATGTTTTGCATACAAAATTCAAATACGTTCTTAGCTTTGCTCCCTAACTTATATGTGGGGCCATTATACACGAAAGCAGGACACTATATTTTACACCAAGAGAATTCAGGCCCATAATCCATATTATATGTAAAGCTTTTTAAAAAATGCATCAAAATCATGACGTTAAAAATCTACACACCAGGGGCTTCCCTGGTGGGGCAGTGTTTGAGAGTCCGCCTGCCGACGCAGGGGACGTGGGTTCGTGCCCCGGTCCGGGAAGATCCCACATGCCTCGGAGCGGCTGGGCCCGTGAGCCATGGCCGCTGGGCCTGCGCGTCCGGAGCCTGTGCTCCGCCACGGGAGAGGCCACAACAGTGAGAGGCCCGCGTACCGCAAAAAAAAAAAAAAAAAAAAATCTACACACCAATATCTATTGAAAAAATATATAACCTTTGGCCCAGCAATTCCACTTCTGGGAATCAACCCTACAAAATCCCAAACATACATAAAAATGTAAAGAAAGTTTAAAACACCTTCATCAGTGAAAACTGAAAACACCCTAAATGTCCATCAACAGAAAAGTAAATTAAACATTACCACTGCACTATGGAGTGATAGGCTGTTATTAAGATTGCGATAGATTTGTACTGATATGTACCAATATAATGATCTCAGATAGTAGTTGAAAAAAACCGAAAATATGTAGAGTGTGTTATATTTTTAAAAACCATGCACTTACTATATGTGTATGTGAATGTAGAGAAAGAGGGTTGAAAGTGTATACCCCAAATTGTTTAGATGTTAACTCTAAGGAGATTAATGGGATTGAGGAATTAGGAGTAAGAGGAAATACCACATTTTTATTCTGTATGCTTCTGTATTTGAATTTTGACAAAAATGCATTCATGTTTTACTTGTACAATTTTACTTGTATAATTTTGCGGTACGCGGGCCTCTCACTGTTGTGGCCTCTCCTGTTGCGGAGCACAGGCTACGGATGCGCAGGCTCAGCGGCCATGGCTCACAGGCCCAGCCGCTCCGCAGCATGTGGGATCTTCCCGGACCAGGGCATGAACCCACGTCCCCTGCATCGGCAGGCGGACTCTCAACCACTGCACCACCAGGGAAACCCTACTTGTATAATTTTAAAGTGAACTAGGTAGAAACTAGAGTAATTCAAATAATTTAAGAAAAAGATATTTTGAAAAAACTTTTTAAAAAACAAAAGCCAAACCGTAACAGTTTTAATTAATACTAAAACTGGCCAGAGGTCCACCCTGTCAGTTGGAAAACTATGGCCCATGCACCAGATAGAGCCTGCTGCTTGTTTTTGTACAGCCTGCAAGCTAAGATTTTTACATCTTTAAATGATATATATATATGTAAATATATGTGTAAAAATATATACATGTGAAAATTATATGAAATTCAAATCTTAGTGTCCATAAAAGTTGATGAAAGATTGATCAGAAAACAATCACATTTATTCATTACATATTTTCTGTGGCTGCTCTTGCAGCACCACAGCAGAACTGAGTCGTTGCGACAGACAGCATGGTCCACAGACTCTAAAATATTTACCGTCTGTCACTTAGAAAAAGTTTGCCAACCAGTTTCAAAGAGCAACACATCATCATCATCAACTTTATGAAGAAATGTTTATCATTACATCTTACCAGTTTTAAGGAAATGTCCCAAAACATATTGACTTTGGTCTTTCAGTATACTGACCAGCACAGGATATTCTTTAAAAAGACTCAATGTGTATACCTATTTATCCTTGCCTGTCCAAAAAAATGGTTTTCAACTTATTGTCAATCAAGCATTGCTTTGAGGGAGGGGGCTGGGAAGTTAATACATACAACAACACAAGTACAACACAAGTACATCCCAAACCAAAGAAAACAATTTTACCTCAGTAAATACTCAGCGTATACTACAGGCTCTGGCAAAATCTGCTCTAAAAATTCTTCACCTTCATCTCCTTTTGATCTCAAATATTCACAAAGGACACGCCAATACAAAGCAATTTCAGGAGTTAATGTATCTGCTGGAATCAATTTCCTTCATTTAAAAGGGAGACAAAATATATCTTAATATCCAATAAAAATTTGAACTGAGTAGAAAAGTGGGAATAAGCAGACTTGATTTATAACAACCATCCTTTTGACTGCAGAGTCATTAACTTATCCACACAAAAGAGAATGAAAATATTTAAACCAAAAGAGAAAAAAAAAAAAAATCAAATGAGCAAACACAATAGGGATCCACGCTGTTGGACTTTCCATGGTAAGCTAATGCAAAAATCAAAGTAACAAAACAAAACAAAAAACACAGCTAAAGTAGTCTATGATAAAGTAGTGAGTTCTAACACAAGGAGGAAAAAAAGGAAAAAAAGACATCCACCAGACTAAAGAAAAGACATGTAGATAAAAAGTACTGATACAACCTTAAGTAATGCGGAAGAGAACTAATTTTAATTACAGAGGTTCATCAGTATCATATTTCAAATAATGAATACTTTACATACCTGCCATCATTATTTTTACAGATTTCTGCGAGTTCATTAAGAGGAGTCACTGAAAATAAGGCATTGAGAACAGAGACTGCCACTTCAGAAGAATTTTCCACATCTAACCGATGAAGCAACTCTAATATACTTCCTTCAGTGAAACGTAACCAGCCTTGGAGAAGATGCTTCTGCACTGCTTGTTTCACAGCATCTGTTAAGTCATTTGAAACACAGGTGAACAAAGTCTCTCTCTAGCTTCCATTTCCTATATTTTGTCTGTTTTAATTAACTCTTATCAGATCAATGTTAACTAAGTCGACATTTACTAGAAAAATGGGACCAGACAGAGGCAAAACAATGCATACTAAAGAAAAACTTAAAAGTACAATGATATTGTAAAAAGTGAAAAGTCACTGTGATGCTCACTTTCATATGAAAACGTAATAGGTCAGAACCAAATATACAACCACTACCACAGCCTACAAAAATATTTTTGCATTCCTTCTCCCCCGAGTTCACTGGGCTTCAGGTACTAGTCTAGACTATATATAATACCTATTATTTTACTTGTTGCCTGACTTCATCCATTTATTACATGATTGATATGTGCAGTAGTGAATCATACAGGCATATGATTGAAAAACCTTATTCTTAGTTTTTAAAGTCATCCTAGTCATTAGTCCTTCAAACTCATGTTTTCTGGCTACAGCAAAATTAAGCCATTTTAACCTTCTCATGGGGTTTGGAAATTTAAAATATATCATTCTTCATATCATTGCTGTAAGTTGATTCTCCAGCTGTAACAAAGAGAAAAAGGGGGGGAAAAAAAACTAGAAAAATTATACTGGTCTGACCATTTCTAATTGTTTCAGATACACAGAACACATTCATAGGAGGATATACACAAAAGGGATAAGCGAAAGGGGTGAAAAAGAGATCCTGCCCACTTCTGATGTTATTTTTATAGCCTTAAGCTCTAGTTTCTCCATACATAAAACACAGAAAAATTAAAACAAACTGCTACTTCTAAGTACCAAGACCTTTAACCCTAGAAAATGTATTCTATACAATACACGTAGATAAACTTTGACAGGCTGTGGGAATGATAGGCTTACCTGACCTAATTTAGGACACTCTCCTAAACCTTTTAAATCTAACCTCAAAATCTACTAATGTTTTGTCTATAATGATATCTAACTTACCTGATCTGTCATTAAGACCTTGTTGAAGGAGCATTACTCTCTGAGCAATGGACATAGCTCTCATGTGAACCTTTTCAGCTAAAACCTTAAAGAGATGATAATAAAAAAATGGCCATTAAACTCAATATAATTTATTTATTTTATAACTAGTAATATCTCCTTCACCTAAGAAAATTATCCAGAATTTCCAAAAAAATTAGTATCTGGTAACACATTAATGCAATAAGATTCTACCTAGATTACCTACACTCTCCGTCCATAAAAATCTCAATTGAATTATTATGTGCCAAATATTTTTCAAAAGTATTTTAAGAGGGATTACGGAGGGGAAGATGGTGGAAGAGTAAGACGCAGAGATCACCTACTTCCCCACAGATACATCAGAAATACATCTACACGTGGAACAACTCCTACAGAACACCTACTGAACGCTGGCAGACGACCTCAGACCTCCCAAAAGGCAAAAAACTCCCCCACGTATCTGGGGAGAGCAAAAGAAAAAATAAACAGAGACAAAAGAATAGGGACGGGACCTGCATCAGTGGGAGGCAGCTGTGAAGGAGGAAAGGCTTCCACACACTAGGAAGCCCCTTTGCGGGCGGAGACGGCGGGTGGCGGAAGGGGGAAACTTCGGAGCCACGGAGGAGAGCACAACAACAGGGGTGCGGAGGGCAAAGCGGAGAGATTCCCACACAGAGGATCAGTGTTCACCGACACTCACTAGCCCAAGAGTCTTGTCTGCTCACCCGCTGGGGCCAGGGCTGGGAGCTGAGGCTCGGACTTCGGTCGGAGCGCAGGGAGAGGACTGGGGTTGGCGGCGTGAACGCAGCCTGCAGGGGTTAGTGCACCACGGCTAACTAGAAGGGAGTCCAGGGAAAAGTCTGGACCTGCCAAAGAGGCAAGAAACTTTTTCTTCCCTCTTTGCTTCCTGGTACGCGGGGAGAGGGGATTAAGAATGCTGCTTAAAGGAGCTCCAGAGATGGGCACGAAACGCGGCTAACAGCGCGGACCCCGGAGATGGGCATGAGACGCTAAGGCGGCTGCTGCTGTCGCCACCAAGAAGCCTGTGTGCAAGCACAGGTCACTATACAACCCTCCCTTCCCTTCTGGGGGAGCCTGTGCAGCCCGCCACTGCCAGGGTTCTGTGATCCAGGGACAACTCCCCCAGGAGAACGCACGGCACGCCTCAGGCTGGTGCAACGTCATGCCAGCCTCTGCCGCCGCAGGCACGCCCCACACTCCACACCGATCCCTCCCCCCGGCCTGGATAAGCCAGAGCCCCCGAATCAGCGGCTCCTTTACCCCCGTCCTGTCTGAGCGAAGAACAGACGCCCTCCAGCGACCTACACGGAGAGGCGGGGCCAAATCCACAGCTGAGCCCCGAGAGCTGTGCAAACAAAGAGAAAGGTAAATCTCTCCCAGCACCCTCAGGAGCAGCGGATTAAATCTCCACAATCAACTTGATGTACCCTGCATCTGTGGAATACATGAATAGACAACGAATCATCCCAAACTGAGGAGGTGGCCTTTGACACCAAGATTTATTATTTTTTCCCCTTTTCCTCTTTTTGTGAGTGTGTATGTGTATGCTTCTGTGTGACATTTTGTCTGTATAGCTTTGCTTTCACAATTTATCCTAGGGTTCTATCTGTCTGTTTTTGTTTTTCTTTTCCTTTTTAAAAAATATTTTTTCTTAATAATTATTTTTTATTTTAATAGTTTTATGTTATTTCATCTTACTTTATTTTATTTTCTTTTATCCTCTTTCTTTCTTTCTACTTTTTCTCCCTTTTATTCTGAGCTGTGTGGATGAAAGGCTCTTGGTGCTACAGCCAGGAGTCAGTGCTGTGCCTCTGAGGTGGGACAGCCAACTTCAGGACACTGGTCCACAAGAGACCTCCCAGCTCCACGTAATATCAAACGGCAAAAATCTCCCAGGGATCTCCATCTCAACACCAACACTCAGCTTCACTCAAAGACCAGCAAGCTACAGTGCTGGACACCCTATGCCAAACAACTAGCAAGACAGGAACACAACCCCACCCATTAGCAGAGAGGCTGCCTAAAATCATAATAAGTCCACAGACACCCCAAAACACACCACCAGACATGGACCTGCCCACCAGAAAGACAAGATTCAGCCTCATCCACGAGAACACAGGCACTAGTCCCCTCCACCAGGAAGCCTACACAACCCACTGAACCAACTTTAGCCACTGGGGACAGACACCAAAAACAACAGGAACTATGAACCTGCAGCCTGCAAAAAGGAGACCCCAAACACAGTAAGATAAGCAAAATGAGAAGACAGAAAACACACAGCAGATGAAGGAGCAAGATAAAAACCCACCAGACCTAACAAATGAAGAGGAAATAGGCAGTCTACCTGAAAAAGAATTCAGAATAATGATAGTAAAGATGATCCAAAATCTAGGAAATAGAATAGAGAAAATGCAAGAAACATTTAACAAGGACCTGGAAGAACTAAAGATGAAACAAGCAACGATGAACAACACAATAAATGAAAATAAAAGTACTCTAGAAGGGATCAATAGCAGAATAACTGAGGCAGAAGAACAGATAAGTGGCCAGGAAGATAAAATAGTGGAAATAACTACTGCAGAGCAGAATAAAGAAAAGAGAATGAAAAGAACTGAGGACAGTCTCAGAGACCTCTGGGACAACACTAAACGCACCAACATTCGAATTATAGGGGTTCCAGAAGAAGAAGAGAAAAAGAAAGGGACTGAGAAAATATTTGAGGGAGATTATAGTTGAAAACTTCCCTAATATGGGAAAGGAAATAGTCAAGTCCAGGAAGCACAGAGAGTCCCATACAGGGTAACTCCAAGGAGAAACACGCCAAGACACATATTAATCAAACTATCATAAATTAAATACAAAGAAAACATATTAAAAGCAGCAAGGGAAAAACAACAAATAACACACAAGGGAATCCCCATAAGGTTAACAGCTGATCTTACAGCAGAAATTCTGCAAGCCAGAGGGACTGACAAGACATATTTAAAGGGATGAAAGAGAAAAACCTACAACCAAGATTACTCTAACCAGCAAGGATCTCATTCAGATTTCATGGAGAAATTAAAACCTTTACAGACAAGCAAAAGCTGAGAGAGTTCAGCACCACCAAACCAGCTTTACAACAAATGCTAAAGGACCTTCTCTAGGCAAGAAACACAAGAGAAGGAAAAGACCTACAATAACAAACCCAAAACAATTAAGAAAATGAGAATAGGAACATACATATCAATAATTACCTCAAATGTAAATGGATTAAATGCTCCCACCAAAAGACACAGACTGGCTGAATGGATACAAAAACAAGACCCATATATATGCTGTCTACAAGAGACCCACTTCAGACATAGGGACACATACAGACTGAAGGTGAGGGGATGGAGAAAGGTACTCCATGCAAATGGTAATCAGAAGAAAGCTGGAGTAGCAACTCTCATATCAGACAAAATAGACTTTAAAATAAAGACTCTTACAAGAGACAAAGAAGGACACTACATAATGATCAAGGGATTGATCCAAGAAGAAAATATAACAATTGTAAATATTTATGCACCCAACATAGGGGCACCTCAATGCATAAGGCAAATACTAACAGCCATAAAAGGGGAAATTGACAGTAACACAATCATAGTAGGGGCCTTTAACACTCCACTTTCACCAATGGACAGATCATCCAAAATGAAAATAAATAAGGAAACACAAGCTTTAAATGATACATTAAACAAATGGACTTAATTGATAATTTATAGGACATTCCATCCAAAAACAACAGAATACACATTTTTCTCAAGTGCTCATGGAACATTCTCCAGGATAGATCATATCTTGGGTCACAAATAAAGCCTTGGTAAATTTAAGAAAACTGAAATTGTATCAAGTACCTTTTCCAACCACAATGCTATGAGACTAGATATCAATTACAGGAAAAGATCTGTAAAAAATACAAACACATGGAGGCTAAACAATACACTACTTAATAACGAAGTGATCACTGAAGAAATCAAAGAGGAAATCAAAAATTACCTAAAAACAAATGACAATGGAGACACGATGACCCAAAACCTATGGGATGCAGCAAAAGCAGTTCTAAGAGGGAAATTTAGAGCAATACAACCCTACCATAAGAAACAGGAAACATCTCGAATAAACAACCTAACTTTGCACCTAAAGCAACTAGAGAAAGAAGAACAAAAAAACCCCAAAGTTAGCAGAAGGAAAGAAATCATAAAGATCAGAGCAGAAATAAACGAAAAAGAAATGAAGGAAACGATAGCAAAGATCAATAAAACTAAAAGCTGGTTCTTTGGGAAAATAAACAAAATTGATAAACCATTAGCCAGACTCACCAAGAAAAACGGCGAGAAGACTCAAATCAATAGAATTAGAAATGAAAAAGGAGAAGTAACAACTGACACTGCAGAAATACAAAAGATCATGAGACATTACTACAAGCAACTCTATGCCAATAAAATGGACAACCTGGAAGAAATGGACAAATTCTTAGAAATGCACAACCTGCCAAAACTGAACCAGAAGAAATAGAAAATATGAACAGACCAATCACAGGAACTGAAATTGAAACTGTGATTAAAAATCTTCCAACAAACTAAAGTCCAGGACCAGATGGCTTCACAGGCGAATTCTATCAAACATTTAGAGAAGAGCTAACACCTATCCTTCTCAAACTCTTCCAAAATATAGCAGAGGGAGGAACACTCCCAAACTCATTCTACAAGGCCACCATCACCCTGATACCAAAACCAGACAAGGATGTCACAAAGAAAGAAAACTACAGGCCAATATCACTGATGAACACAGATGCAGAAATCCTCAACAAAATACTAGCAAACAGAATCCAACAGCACATTAAAAGGATCATACACCATGATCAAGTGGGGTTTATTCCAGGAATGCAAGGATTCTTCAATATACGCAGATCAATCAATGTGATACACCATATTAACAAACTGAAGGAGAAAAACCATAGGATCATCTCAATAGATGCAGAGAAAGCTTTCAACAAAATTCAACACCCATTTATGATAAAAACCCTGCAGAAAGTAGGCATAGAGGGAAGTTTCCTCAACATAATAAAGGCCATATATGACAAACCAACAGCCAACATTGTCTTCAATGGTGAAAAACTGAAAGCATTTCCACTAAGATCAGGAACAAGACAAGGTTGCGCACTCTCACCAGTCTTATTCAACATAGTTTTGGAAGTTCTAGCCACAGCAATCAGAGAAGAAAAGGAAATAAAAGGAATCCAAATCGGAAAAGAAGAAGTAAAGCTGTCACTGTTTGCAGATGACGTGATACTATACATAGAGAATCCTAAAGATGCTACCAGAAAACTACTAGAGCTATTCAATGAATTTGGTAAAGTAGCAGGATACAAAATTAATTCACAGAAATCTCTTGCATTCCTATACACTAATGATGAAAAATGTGAAAGTGAAATCAAGAAAACACCCCATTTACCATTGCAACAAAAAGAATATAATATCTAGGAAAAAACCTACCTAAGGAGACAAAAGACCTGTATGCAGAAAATTAAAAGACACTGTTGAAAGAAATTAAAGATGATACAAATAGATGGAGAGATATACCATGTTCCTGGATTGGAAGAACCAACTTTGTGAAAATGACTCTACTACCCAAAGCAATCTACAGATTCAATGCAATCCCTAACAAATTACCACTGGCATTTTTCACAGAACTAGAACAAAAAATTTCACAATTTGTATGGAAACACAAAAGACCCCGAATAGCCAAAGCAATCTTGAGAACGAGAAACGGAGCTGGAGGATTCAGGCTCCCTGACTTCAGACTATACTACAAAGCTACAGTAATCAAGACAGTATGGTAGTGGCACAGAAACAGAAACATAGATCAATGTAACATGACAGAAAGCCCAGAAATAAACCCACACACATATGGTCACCTTGTCTTTGATAAAGAAGGCAGGAATGTACAATGGAGAAAGGACAGCCTCTTCAATAAGTGGTGCTGGGAAAAATGGACAGGTACATGTAAAAGTATGAGATTAGAACACTCCCTAACACCATAGACAAAAATAAGCTCAAAATGGATTAAAGACCTAAATGTAAGGCCAGACACTATAAAACTCTTAGAGGAAAACATAGGCAGAACACTCTATGACATCAATCACAGCAAGATCCTTTTTGACCCACCTCCTAGGAAATGGAAATAAAAACAAAAATAAACAAATGGGACCTAATGAAACTTCAAAGCTTTTGCACAGCAAAGGAAACCGTAAACAAGATGAAAAGACAACCCTCAGAATGGGAGAAAATATTTGCAAATGAAGCAACTGACAAAGGATTAATCTCCAAAATTTACAAGCAGCTCATGCTGCTCAATAACAAAAAACAAACCCAATCCAAAAATGAGCAGAAAACCTAAATAGACATTTCTCCAAAGAAGATATACAGACTGCCAACAAACACATGAAAGAATGCTCAACATCATTAATCATTAGAGAAATGTAAATCAAAACTACAATGAGATATCATCTCACACCAGTCAGAATGGCCATCATCAAAAAATCTAGAAACAATAAATGCTGGAGAGGGTGTGGAGAAAAGGGAACACTCCTGCACTGCTGGTGGGAATATGAATTGGTAGAGCCACTGTGGAGAACAGTATGGAGGTTTCTTAAAAAACTACAAACAGAACTACCATATGACCCAGCAATCCCACTACTGGGCATATACCCTGAGAAAACCATAATTCAAAAAGAGTCATGTATCAAAATGTTCATTGCAGCTCTATTTACAATAGTCAGAAGATGGAAACAACCTAAGTGTCCATCATCAGATGAATGGATAAAGAAGATGTGGCACAGGTATACAATGGAATATTACTCAGCCATAAAAAGAAACGAAATTGAGGTATTTGTAGTGAGGTGGATGGACCTAGAGTCTGTCATACAGAGTGAAGTAAGTCAGAAAGAGAAAGACAAATACCATATGCTAACACATATATATGGAATCTAAGAAAAAATAAAAATGTCATGAAGAACCTAGGGGTAAGACAGGAATAAAGACACAGACCTACTACAGAATGGACTTGAGGATATGGGGAGGGGGAAGGGTAAGCTGTGACAAAGCGAGAGAGTGGCATGGACATATATACATTACCAAATGTAAAATAGATAGCTAGTGGGAAGCAGCCGCATAGCATAGGGAGATCAACTTGGTGCTTTGTGACCACCTAGAGAGGTGGGATAGGGAGGGTGGGAGGGAGGGAGACGCAAGAGGGAAGAGATATGGGAACATATATATATATATAACTGATTCACTTTGTTATAAAGCAGAAACTAACACACCATTGTAAAGCAATTATACTCCAATAAAGATGTTAAAAAAAAGTATTTTAAGAATACAACTTCTTGTCTTTTAAGAACGTGTCTATATAAGATATTGGACTTATTTACCTGATAAGCCAGCTTTCTGACAGCCTCTTTCACATCCTTGGTGCGCCCTACAATTTTTGGCAAAGTCTTTGCTGATGGCGCAATACATGATAACACTGCCCGCCTAACTTCTGGATTTGAATCATTTTCAATCAAAGTAGCATATGCTAAAAATAGAGCAATACATTTTAGTATGCTAACAACATATTATTTAGTTAGCCATAGTCATAGATAACCCACATTTTGATATTTAATCTTTAAAATGATAAAAATCATTTCTTAGTCTTACACATTTAATTTTAGCTGAAGATTTTTTTCTTCCAACATCCCTTAAAAAGGACAGAATTAGAAATTAGTCAATGGACTGGGCAGGAAGGCTAAAACTGAAAATAAATAACCCTAAAGATCATGGAAAATCCATCATTCAGATTATGTCTTTGCTACTCTTTAAGATTTAGAAACAAGTCTAGGATGGAAGCCAGTTTATTTTAAACTGATATGGCTTTATAAAGAACTCAGTATTTTGATTTTTAATGAATCCTAAAAAGAAATAACTTCTGATTTTACTCATTGAACAAAACTCATTTCCTGTATTTAAATATTTATTCACCTCTATTTCTCAGATTTTCCCATGCTTTATAATCAAGTATATGTTGACTACTAAACATATATGTTTTACATATTATTATGCCCCTCATTTAACACCAAAAAATAACAACTACCACCAGTTATCAAAATTATAAAGGTAGTAACAGGGACAAAGAGAAAAACAAACCAGAAGAGTTCCCAAAATAAACCTAGGCATATATGGAAAACTGGAATATGACTATCTTTATGAGCCCAGAGGTAGAGAAAGATTGCTTAAGTAAAAGAAAGTGCAAATCATACAGGAAGAGACTGGTAATTCTGACATGAGGAATTTCTGCCCAAAAAAAGACATAGTGAAGACAGTGAAATAATCCATCGAAAGCAGGAAGATCTAACAATTCATATAACCCAAGGATTTCCCTTCAGAATATATAAAGAACTCCAATTAATAAGACAAACCAATAGAAAAATGAGAACACGTTAATAGGCATTATACAGAAGAAACAAAATTGGCTGCTAAATATATGAAAAGATGCATAACAATGACATATGATACACACAACCTGATTAACAAAAATTTAAAAATCTGACAGTACCAATCACTAGAGAGGATATGGCTCAATGAACACGTTTATGCACTGTTATTGGAAATATAAATTGATAAATGTTTTGTAGAACACTTGTACCTCATCTAATAAAGCTGAATGCACATATCCCAACAAGTCCACCCTTAGATACATATCCTAGAAAAACTGTGCACCAGAAGCCATGTACTGTGTAAGAAAGTTCATAGCAACGACACTGTATTTTAAGAGGAAAATAACTGGAAACAACTAGAAGGTCCATCAATATTAGAAACAATAAAATTGTCTTACATTCATACAATAGAACAGTATATCAGTAATATATCAACATGGATGAATGTTACAATGAGAAATAATGTTGAGAGCACAGAAAAATATAGTATGATCCACAAAACATACAAAATGATACACAAAACTTAAACATTATTTAGAAGTATATACATGTGGTTAACTGTTTAAACAAACAAACAAAAGGGAACCCAAAATTCAAGATATTTGTTAATTCAGAGGGAGAGTGATATAACTAGAAAGGGACATAAGATAGGCTTCAGAGGTACTGATGATGCTCTATTTATTTTTAGGTTGGATGGTGGCTACTTGGGTATTTTTTTTTAATCATATATTTTTACATACATGTATGTGTGTGTGTATATATAAACTATGCTCTTCCATAATATTTCATAATAAGAAAATTCATCTGCTGAGAATTTAACAAAGTCAGTGAAACTGAAAAAGGATTTAAGGAGCTATACATACCATTAACCACCAGGCATTCATCATCTTTGGGATCCTGAAGGCGTGAAAGAGCAAGAACTGCCTGTATCCTTACATTTGGAATTTTATCTTTCAATCTAATAAGCATGGCTTCATTAATCTTATCAAACAAATCATCATCAATCTGGGCATTTTCTGGCATATTTCCCAAGAGCTTGTTTATGAGCTGGCATACTCTAAATCTAACTGCATTGCTGTTTGCTTCATGAGACTAAAACAGAAACAAAACAAAATTTATTCCAAGTCACATACCATTACTAAATAATGACATACCATTTGAATTCTATGTTTAGAATTCAAGAATTTATAGCAATAATTCATTCCTTGCAGAAAAACTATAATGCTACCTTGATCCATATATACATGCTAAATACACATTACACAACATAAACGTCTCAAAATACACAGTCTAAAGTATCTGCTAAATTACAAGAGCATATTCCTCTTCGGAGGAACTCTTTACTGCTGAACTAGAGAACCCATTTCAAACAAATGTATGTAAGAACTGGTTTAGAATGGTCATTAAAAATTTAATGCTGGAGTTTTTAAAAGTTCACTTTTTAATCTTAATGACAGTTCTAATATTTCCTATAAAAGGCAGATTCGTTCAGACATTTTCTCAATTACCAGATATTCATTCTCTAAGATATACAAACTCCCATGGCCCTTTTAAAATAGTAAAATTTTCTACAATATTCCCTCGAAATTCTAGTTTTTGTATACCTTTAATAGAAAAGTAAACAAATAATTTAAAATGCCACCATCTTCCTCTTCTTCATCATCTTCCATATCTGATTGGTGAAATGAAGTAACAAACTTTGCTGCAAATTCTATTATCCTCTCCACAGCTGGTTCTCTTTTATAGACCACCATAGCATATTTAAGGTAATTAACAAACTCCTCATAAAAACCTGTTCTGTCATCCACCTGAAAGAGAAAAGAAACCCTTCACAAACTGCAGGGATAAAATCCTTTTTTCTCAACATTACTCTAAGACACTGAAAACACCAGCCCTAACTCAAACAAACTAAAATCATTATTTAGTAAACTCTCAATTATCCAAACCATCAAAGGGGAAATAAATTTGCACAAATTTCTCTCCAGAGAAATTTATTTCTCCCAGGAAGAAAACAAACATGAATTTTGACAGTGAAAGGACTCCTCTGATTTTTTTTTTTTTTTTAACACCCTTGAATTCTCAATATGATGCCTTGGTACCAGTTTAGTAAAAATCTGCTTCTTCATGAACAACCCAAAATCAACCACAGCTTTTGCATTTTACCGTATTACCCTTAACATTACACAGCAATTTCCTTTTGATATAACTCACATCCTACCTCATACCCTCAAGCCCTATACTGACTTACAATTTTTCTCGGACCTCAAGATAATTTATTCCCCCGAAATTCATGGTCCTCTTTTTCTTGAGGCTTCATTTAAAAACGAAACAAACAGTATTTACATGACTAAGAAGAGCCAAGTCCTAACGATTAATTTGCTAATTGGTGATTTGATACAATTTAACAGTGGGGCTAGGTTTACGTAATTAAATGTGGGCGGTGATCTGAGGGACAACACCGCGTTCAGGATCCACGCTGCGGCCCTACACTAGATGCCCGGTCGCCACGGTACGCGCAAACTCTTCTCCAAGTTCACCGCCTGAGGATTAACGGTCCGCGCCGGAGGCCGCTGGGAAGAGGCGGGGGAGGGGAGAGGGTGTGCCTCTCCGAACCAGGTCGTGAAAGTTAAGAGGTTGGAGTCTTGGTGCGCGGAGTCGGGAAGGTCGCGGGAAGCCCCCGGGAGAGGCTAGGCCGAGCCGGGGAAGGGAGGGGCGGGGGCCCGGTGCCGCGGGCCGCATCGCTTACCGAGTGGTAGGTGCGGCTCAGCGCCACCACCAGCTTCGCCTGGTTCTGGTGCGGCTGCTGCGCCAGCTGGAAGGCCTCCTTAATCGGCAGCAGCCTCTTCTCCGCCCCCATGGCGCCGGGACCCTGTCGTGACGAAGCCTGTCAGCGCTCGGCTTCAGCTGGCCCGACTGACCACGGTCAAGGACTCCACAGGTACGCTTCAGTCTGCAGGCGGCCGACAGCCGAGGACGTGGTAACCGCCAGAACGTTCAAATAACTCCCGCGGGAGAAGGAAATACGCGAGACTATCGCGAGAGTTTAGAGCGGAGCGAATGGGAAGAGATGGGACCACCCCCTTCAACCCCACCGATGCGGCGCTTGCGCTTAGGGTCTTTTAAACCGTTTTGCGAGTGGGAAGTGGCGTTTCTAAGAGGAGGAGGAGTTGGCGCCCCCCGGAAGTGGTATCCACCTGACTGCGAGTCTTGCGGCGGAGTGACTGTTGGATCAGAGCTGGTGGCGCCAGACTTAGTCGTGTCTTGAGGCTGGGAGTGAGGCGAGGAAGAAGAACGGATCCTTCTTGGGTGAGAAAGGGAATCTGCTGAGGGGACGAATCCCCGCCCCCGCTGAAGGGGAGGAGGGGTTCGTTCGGAGATCCGTCCAGAAGGGAGAGCTAGGGCGTGCGGGAGTGCTGGGCGGCGGCCTGGTTTCTACTGGAAAGGAGGATGTTCCGAGGTCTCCAGATGGAGGCGGGCCGCAGTATTTTTAAGCCTTCGGTCCGCGTCTGGTGGAGAGTCTGCAAACGTGTAAGGCAGTATGGGAAGAGAGGCACGGGTTAATTTAGGTATAGCTTGTTTTAGATGTACCGGCTTTCGAGGCCTGTTTACAGAGGTGCATAACGGCAATGTTTTCAACACAGAATGGAAAAAGAGTTTAGGGTAATGGTAAGATAAAGAAATTTGGAGTGCCTTTCGGCAGGAACTAAGTCTTTAAACTGTTCTTTAATGGAATTATTTGAGACAATTATTAACATCTAAAGAAATAGATTACAAAGCAGGCTGTACGCCTTTTTTCCTGTTGAACTACCTTTCCTCCCCAGCAGCAATGGATTTTCTGAATTTACTGTTAATTTTTATGTATTAATGATATATGAATAAATCTCTGAATAAGCATCTTATATTGTTTTCATGTTCTAACATTATATGAATGATCCTATGTGCAACTTGGTTTTTTCACTCAGTATTATTTTTGAGGTTTATTCATATTGATATTTTCATAACCATAACAACACCTTTTGGACCCATTGTCGAGGAAAAATTAACCAATGGTTGATCTAGGAAAGAAATGGAGAATTTTATTCAAGCCAACCTGAGGGTTATAACCTGTGAGACAATCTTTCAGGAGGCTCAGGACTGTCCTGCCCTTTTGAGGTCTAAGCACAGTAATATATGTGGGGTTTTTTTGGGTTTTTTTGTTTTTGCGGTACGCGGGCCTCTCACTGTTGTGGCCTCTCCCGTTGCGGAGCACAGGCGCCGGACGCGCAGGCTCAGCGGCCATGGCTCACGGGCCCAACCGCTCCGCGGCATGTGGGATCTTCCCAGACCGGGGCACGAACCCGTGTCCCCTGCATCGGCAGGCGGACTCTCAACTACTGCGCCACCAGGGAAGCCCAGTAATATATGTTTTTGAGACAAAGGGTTATACGTCAAATGACGTATTATTGACAGTTTACACAATCCAGAGCTATAGTTACAAAGAGAGTAGTAGGTCATGGGTCATCTTGACTCCTTACAAGATTAAGAAGGAAGGTTATCTCCTAAGAAGGTTTGGTTAGTGCAGATACACAACACACACTAAAGGGGAGGGAGGAGGCCCAAACAGGCAGAGAAAATTTTTATGTTTAAATTTTTCTTGTCTTGCCATAAAATATGAATTTTATTTCATCACCTTATATGCCAAGACACTGTTCTAAGCACTTTACTTCATTTAATCCTTAGGCACAACCCTTGTAAATTCTTTCTGTCTTTTTAAGAAGAGGAAACTGAGGTACATATAGGTTGTTCTAGAATTCTGTTGTATGAGCATGCCATAATTTATTCATCTATTCTCTTCATAGTCCTAATTCCTGAAACATTGCAGGTATTCAGATGCTAGTTAAAATAGTAAATATGGTAGCAGTAATAGTAAATATTGGGTTGCCCATAATTTTAAAATTATCAAGATGTCTAATTTCTGAAAAGGCAAGAGGGGTGGGTATTTTAGGTTAATCAGCTAGAGGGAAAGCAGAGGTTTAAGAGTGCATGGAATATAGTCGATAACATTTATAATCTCACTATAGCTAAAATGTAGAATACCTAGACAGCTGTGGTGAAAGAAACCTAGAACGGGCATTAATTTTTTAACCAGCTGTATCCAAAGTATCATTTCAACATGTACTCAACATAAATTATATTGATGAGATAATTTACATTCTTTTTTTTTCCTATTAAGTCTTTGGAATTGGGAATTATTTTACACTAGCTACATTTCAAACTGCTCAATAAACATGGGGCTAGTGACTACAGTATTAGATAGTGTAGAACTCTTCTTACTTTGGGAACCACTGAATATACCATTTGTTTTTCATGTAAAATCAACTGGTGAACTAAAAGTCAGAACAAACTAATATTTGGAGAAATTTTTCTTATTTTGTGGCCTTTAATTGCTCAGCTCTCTTTATGCTTTGGGTGCCTGCTACCTTTGTTGCTTTGTTTAACTGTGAAATTTCTAACAATATTATTTCATTTACCATATTTTATTTGGTTACCCACAAATGAGAGGTGACTTCGTACCATTTTGTCATTACTGAGGGATGAGGCATCTGGCCACCAGAGGTCAGCCTAAGTATATTTTGACCAGCTTGGGCAGGGGGGATTAATATGTTTTTGTTCAGTATTTTTGGAACATTATCTGAAAAGTTAAAAAAAAAGATACTAGATTACAAAAATGGCAGCCTTTGGAATGGAAGAAAATATTTTCAAGCCATATATCCTGTAAGATGTTAATATCAAAAATATATAAGTACTCATATAATTCAGTAGCAAAAAAATTAATAATAACCTGCTTTAAAAATGAGCAAAGGACCTGAATAGACATTTTTCCAGAGAACACCTACAAATGGCCAACATGTATATGAAAAGGATCTCAACATCACTTATCATCAGGGAAATGCAAATCACAACCACAATAAGGTATCACTTCACACCTGTCAGGATGGCTGTTATCAAAAAGTCAGAAGATAACAAGTGTTGGTGAGGATTAGGACCCTTATACACGTTGGTGGGAAACAATATGGAGGTTCCTCAAAAAAGTAAGAATAGAGCTATCATATGATCCAGCAATCCCCCTTCTTGGTATATATTCAAAGGATAAAATTACTATCTCAAAGATATATCTACATTCCCATGTTTATTGCAGCATTATTCACAGTAACCAAGATATGGAAATAATCTAAGTGTCCATCAATGAATGAATGAATAAAGAAGATGTGACATTTATATACATACACAATTCAGTCTTTAAAAAGAAGGAAATCCTGCAACTTACAACAACATGGGTCAACCTGGAGGACATTCTGCCATGTGAAATAAACCAGACAGAGAAAGACAAATACTGTATGATCCCACTTATATGTGGAATCTTAAAAAGTTGAACTCATAGTAATAAAGAGTAGAATGGGAGTTATCGGTGGCTAGCGGGTGGAGGAAATAGATATCAAAGCATACAGCCTTTCTAGAGACCTAATGTACATCATAATGACTATAGTTGATCATGTATACTTGAAATTTGCTGAGAATAGATCTCAAGTGTTATCACATGCAAAAAAAAATATATAGTAACTGTGAGGTGATGGGTATGTTAATTAGCTTGATTGTGTAACCATTTCACAGTGAATACATATATCAAAGCATCACATTGTACATGTTAAATATATGTAATTTGTCAATTATACCTCGATAAAACTGGTAAAAAAAAAAAAAGATGCTATATTAAGCTTAAACTCACTGCCTTTAGGTTACCTGTGTCTTGACTTTTTCTCTAAATGCTATAGGGAAAAGAACACATTGTAGCAGCTAAACTAAGCAAACTAACTAATTCATATGGTAAGTCTGTTTAGTTCTGAAATCACAGAAAAATGGTTCTTTCAAAGTAAATTATACATGGGAGTGTACAGAGTAAGTGGTTAATTCACTTTTGATATGAGGGTATTATTACTCATGGAATGTAAATAGGTAACAGTGATGGGTTCACTCTAGAATTTACGTATGCCTTCAAAGAAACTTTGTTTTATTTTTGCTTAACAAAAAAAAGTAGGGTGAGCCTTTTAAAGAATGCTTTGAGCAACATAATTACTGAAGTATAGCCAATCAATAATCATGCAAATGGAATCTGGTTGAAATGAAAATAGTAAAAGTATAAGAGGACAGAAGAATTAAAAGCTAACCCCTGGGGACTTCCCTGGTGGTGCAGTGGTTAAGAATCCGCCTGCCGATGCAGGGGACACAGGTTCGAGCCCTGGTCCAGGAAGATCACACATGCCGCAGAGCAACTAGCCTGTGCGCCACAACTACTGAGCCTGTGCTCTAGAGCCCGGGAGCCACAACTGCTGACCCCGTGCTCCTCAACAAGAGAAGCCACCACAATGAGAAGCCCACACACCGCAACGAAGAGTAGCCCATGCTCGCCACACTAAAGAAAGCCCGGGCGCAGCAACAAAGACCCAACAGAGCCAAAAATAATTAATTAATTAATTAGTTTTTAAAAAAAGTTAACACCTGTCTCAATAAAATACTTATGGTATGTTTTAAATTTTCCTTTTTTTTCAGATTGAAGTAGATAATAATATTATAAACTTTTAAAAGTATTTGCACTCATGTTCTTAAAGATGAAGTTATAAGCAGTGACCTTTATATTGCTTTAGTAGCATTATCTTTGTTGATCTTGTTTAAAAAAATTATTTCATTTCTCTTTGTACAACATACTACCAAATCACCTGAATATAATTTAGGAATTTTTGTCTCCCTAGAATAAAAGTGAAACATGCTTGTATAGTTACTTACAGCAGGCCTTCATCATTCTCTCATTAATTTTTCCAAAAAATTTGCTAAGCCCCTAATACGTGCCAGGCACTGCAGAGAACTAAATTAGATAAAGAATGAGTAGAAGCCAGAGAAATGTTTTTTAGAGGAATAGTACTGACACGAAGCCAGACCATATCCACTTCAGTGTGTATTTGAAACTAGAGATGTTTACTAACTTTCATTTTGGAAATCATTCCTACATGATGGCGTGAGTGGGATCTTGATATTTTGGTTTTGCTTTTTTCGTTCGGACCTATGCCCTTAGTCCATCCATGTTGCTATGTATACTTCTAATGTGCTTTTAACACATGTTAATCTATCCACTCCTCCAGTGATGGAAGCCTGGAATGCTTCTATTTCTTTACCATCAAAGATGACTCCCCAGAGTACATGTTGGTCTTATGGAGAATTTCTCTGCTATATATACCCAAGAGTGGAATTCCTACATCATGAGTTGTGCAAATAGTTTGACTAAGTAGTGCTGACAGATTGCTCTTCAGAAAGGTTACCCCAGTCTGTAATCCCACCAGTAGTGCTGGTTTCTAAGGGAGTTCCTTTAGTCCCCTCACGAACACTTGGCATTTTCCAGCTTTCTAATTTTTACCAAAATAATAGAATAATGTGATATCTATTTACTCATCATATAGTTAATGGCCTGTGGATTTTCTCTTCTGTAAATTGGATATTTTTGTCCTTTGTCCATTTCTTTATTGAGACTGCTACCTTTTTGGTTGTTGTTGATTTGTAGTTAACTTTGTTCTTGATGTGTTTAGTTCAATCCAAAAATACTAATTTTGATGTGATTGAATTCATCGTATTTTGGTCTTGTGCGTTATGTTTTTTTAAGAAGTGCTTCTCTGGCCCTAAGTCACAAAGATATTCTCCTGCATTATATTTTATTAACTATATAGTTTTACAATTCTCATTTAGGTCTTTAACCTGTCATGAGTCCTCCTTTGTATGTGGCATTATATAGGTATACAGTTTTATTTTTCTTCATGTAATGAGCCAGTTTTTACCAATATTATTATATACTAAATGCATTCATTCCCCCTTGATTTATGTGCCAACTTTACTGTATACTACATTCTTAAGTCTTATGTGGCTCTATTTCTGAGCTTTGTTCCATTGGACTATTTGTTCTTATTCTAACCACCCTACTTTAATTTCTGTGGCTTCTGTAACATGTGTAATAGTATGTGTTAATATCCTGTAGGCCATGATATTTACTTTACTCTTCTGCTTAAATAGTTTGTTTAGCTATATGTGGAATTTTATTCTTAACATATTGGAATTGTATAAATTAATTTGGAAAAAAGTTCTTATAATATTCATTGTTCCATCCAAGAGCATGGAATGTCTGTCTATTTTAAATCATCTGTGTCCTTCATTAGAATTTTACAGTCTTCTTCATAGAGGTCTCGCATATCATTGATTAGTTCTTAAATCCTTTATAGGTTTTTTATTTTGCCCCTATTGTGCAAGTGATGTATGTAATACATTTCATGGTTAGTATTGCTGGTGTTAAGAGTGCCTGGGGTCAAATCCTGAGTCTATCACTTAGTAGATATATGACCCTGGACAGGTAGCTTAAGCCTCATGTATAAAATGGGGTCAATAAAAGTACCTATCTTATAGGATTGTTAGGAGAATTTTAAATGAGTTAACATTTGTGCAGTTCCTAGAATAGTACCTGGAAAATTTTAAGTGCTATATAAATAAATTAATGAATAGTCATAGGTTGATCTCAGATCCAGAAACTTTGTTGAACTCTTTTATTAGCTCTAATAGTTTATAAGTTAGGCTTTTTTTAATGTTAGATGACCATATCATCTGTAAATTAGTAGTTTTATATCTTTTTTCCAGTTCTCACACCTTTTTTAAAAAAAATATTGATTAGGACTTTGGTACCTTGTTACACTGGTACTTTGTTACACAATATCAGTCCTTATCATCCTTATCTAATTTCTTTTTTTTAATTAATTAATTTATTTATTTTTGGCTGCGTTGGGTCTTTGTTGCTGCGCTCAGGCTTTCTCTAGTTGTGGCGAACGGGGGCTATTCTTCCTTGTGGAGCACGGGCTCTAGGCGCATGGGCTCTAGAGCTCAGGCTCAGTTGTCGTGGTGCATGGGCTTAGTTGCTCCACGGCATGTGGGATCTTCCTGGACCACAGATAGAACCCTTGTCCCTTGCATTGAGAGGTGGATTCCTAACGACTGCGCCACCAGGAAATTCCCTAATTTCATTTTTAAAGGGAATATATCTGAAGTTTCTCATTTAGGATATTTGCTGAAAGTTTTTCATAGATAATTTTTACCTTGTTGAGAAAGTAACTTTCTCTTCCTAGTTTGGTAAGAGCATTTTGTTTTTTAAAACATAAATAGGTGTTGATCAAGAACCAAGAACAGTTAAATATCCATAGTTAATAAAATTATCTAATTTATTTTATTGCTGTAGTGACTTATATTTATAAATTTTATGAAGTTGAGATATTCTTGCTTTCCTATGATAAGCTCTATATGATTGTGACATTCTTTTTTTCTTTAATACACTATTACATTTTGTTAGGTAATATTTGAAATTTTTGCAAGTGAAATGAGCCTTATTTGCTTCATCTCTAGATTTGGAATTAATATTTTATTATCCTCATAAAAGGAGTTTTATGCTATTTTTCTTTTTTCTGGAACAATTTATATAAAATATGTATTAATTTCCTTGGAAGTTTAGTGGAACGCTCTTATAAAACCATTTGCACCTGGTGTTTTTAATAGGTTGTTACCTTTTGAGTTTCTTTAATACTGGTCTGTTTTATTCAAGTTATCTATTTCTTCCTGTACAAACTTTAGTATTTTATATTCTTCTAGAATTTAGCCATTTTATCTAGGTTTTCACATTTTAGCATATATTATGTTTTTAATTTTGGGGGGGTGTTTTAAAATCTCTTTCCTGATAACTCTCACCAGTTTTGTTTTTCTTATTCATATTTTCAGAAAACCGTCTTTCAGTTTTATCACTCTATTATTCTTTTATATACTATTTAATTTCTGCCTTTATTATTTCCTTTCTGCTTATTTTGCTGTTGCACTTTTCCATTGTCTTGAATTGAATGCTTAATTTGTGCGTATTTAAACTTCCTTGTTTCCTCAATCAGTGTATTTAAAGCTATAAATTTCTTCTAGGTACTGGTTTGGCCATACCCCACAAATTTTTGCTTGTGGGGTTATATTATTATTCAGTTTTATATCTAATATCTTTTATGATTTCCATTTTATTGATTCATGAGCTATTTAGTTTCCTAACAGGATTACTTTTAACTAACCTTTAATATCTACTTTTATTGCATTATGGTTAGAGAATTTAGTCTAAATGAAATTGACCCTTTGGAATCTAGTTATACTTTATAACCTAATGCATGAACTATTTGTGTGTGTGTGTGTGTGTGTGTGTGTGTGTGTGTGTGTGTGTACTTAATATCTGTTCTGTTTGGTATAGAGTTTTGTATACTTAAATAATATAATATCTAAAGTATATTAATATTTTAACTTTTTCAGAATGCTTGTATCCCTGCTTATATTCCCCTGTCAGTTCTATTAGTTGTTACTAGAGAAATTTTGAGGATGTGCTTTTAGGGTCATAGATGTTTATGATGAGTGTATCACTTTCATTGTTTTCCTTTTACTAGTATTATCATCAATCTTTGTCCCTTATATTTTTTTGCCTTGAAATATTTTTTGTTGGATATTAAGATTGCTGTCCCAGCTTTATTCTGGTCCACAGTTACCTGATATATATTTTTTCGTATTTTTAGCTTTGACCAAATTGGGTCTTTTTGCTTTAAAATATCTTTTGTTAGCAGCATATTGTTAAATCTTGTTTTGTTTTGTTGATCCAGTCTGAGTGTCTGCCTTTTAATTGTCAACTTAAGCTGTTTATATTCATTTTAACTCCTGCTATATTAAGATTTTTACCTGCCATCTTCCCTCATTATCTGTAGAGTATGGTCATAGGACCACAACCTCTGGGGTCCCAGCAAGAGTTCTAACGGATAGAACTCTACAACCAGCACAGGTCCCCTAAAACTAATCCCAACAAGCACCTCTAAAGATAAAAAAGATATCTTTTATAGCTCCCTATTTGGAGTTTGGAGCATAAGGGATCTGCTCTTGCAGAAGTAATTTCCTGGGCTAGAACTGCATGATAAAAAACAAACTAGCCCAGATATGTACCAACAAAAGATTAAAGTGGCCCCAGGCTCTTCTTCCCAATTTTGTCTTGGTAGGATCCATTCCCAGTAGGAAACTCTGCCTAAACCTATGTGCTAGAGATGGGAAAGCTGATAAGGTTTCTTGCTCAACACCATGTGCTTGGATAGTCTATAAAGTTAGATGGATAATAATGTTACCCAGTGCTTTCAGGCTTTAATATCATGTCTCTAGTCTTCTCATTCACAGGTTAAGGCTACCTTTCCAGATAGTCCAACAACTAAGTCACCAGTTTCCAAGGACATTTGCACCACCTATGGAAAACATCAGATCCGTGCACACCAGACAGATCCTTGACACCTCGTCCCACCATCCCTCTGTGCAAAAGTTGCTGCACCAGCGGACAAAGAAGGCGACCACTGAGTTTCTTTTCATTATGAAATAGATATAATATCTCTGCCAGCAAAAAAGAGTACACAAAGTGTCTCTTCATAATTTCACAACCAGTTGAGACCATGCTAAGAAAATCAGCTTGCCTAGATAAGGACCCCTTCTCTTCTTGGGTAGCCAGGATTTGAAGGAGAGACTCTGACCTGTGCCACTGGTAAGTGACTAAATTTTACACACTGAACTGGTCCTGAGAACTGAGCTGTCTTCTTTGTAAGTGAAGAATATACAACATAATCTTGAAGAACTGCACAGTGGTGCGAGCCAGAGGCATACTGTGTGTGTGTAACAGACTGAGAAACAGACAAATGAATCCTATTGAAAGGATTTCTCATCTTCTGCTTCTATTTGCCAGTGTTAGTGTTTTACTGGCTTAGATTGTTACCTTTTTCTGGTACCTTTTTTTCTATACTGTTGTTCTATTCTAATGGGTCCTAGAAATCCCTCTCCTGACCCCTTATCAGAATCAGAAAGTGAGGAAGAAGAAAATGCTAACTACCTAAATGAGAGTTCTGGGGAAGAGTGGGATTCCTCTGAAGAAGAGGACCCTGTGGTGCCCAACCTAACACCTCTTGAGAGTCTTGCCTGGCAGGTTAAGTGCCTTTTAAAATATTCTACAACTTGGAAATCTTTAAATCCTAATTCCTGGTTGTATCATGCTAAACTCTTGGATGCTAGCACACCAGTCCATATACTACGAGAGATAGGACTAAGACTCTCCCATTGCTCCCATTGTGTACCCAAACTGGAACCAATTCCTGAATGGCCTCCTTTAGCTTCTTGTGGAGTCCCACCTTTTCAAAAGCCCCTTATGAGTCCCAGCCGGCTTTCTAGAGATCATGCCACTCTAAATGGGGCACTGCAATTTGCCACCAAACAGTTAAGCCGAACATTGAGTAGAGCCACTCCCATACCTGAGTACCTAAAACAAATTCCTAATTCATGTGTTTCTGGTTGTTGCTGTGGTTGGTTAACTAAAACAGTTAAGGAAACAACCCGCACTGAACCCATCAACACTACTTACTCCTACACTGACTTCCAAAAGGCAGTTAACAAACTCCTAACTGCATCACTATAAAGATCCACCGTTCCTTCTCATATCTCTCATGTTGCCAGTTGAGAAAGGAATACCGTTACACAGCCCACAGTTGAGGAACTAACAAACATCTTCTCAACCAAACTGTCCTGGTATGCCAAAATACGATCAAGTACTGAATATAACACCCAAGAGTCCTATAACTCCAGTACAGAAGATGTGCATTGTGAGCATTCACTTTGAAAGACCCTGTGGTTAAAATGAGAACTTCAGTAGAGAATTAGTCAGAAGGGACCTTATTACAAGAGATAAGTTGACTATTCTCCACACTTAGTTCTCCCCGCAGTTTACTCTGCCTGTCTAATGGACTTAACTAGATACCTAATTATTAATGGGAAGGAAAAGGAGGCCACTACCCCATTTGTTACCCAACCTTCAGAATAGCCATTGTGGAAAGTGGTAAGTTAGCTACTCCCAGTAACACCTTTCTGAGCATACTTTTCTCTGATACTCATTTCTAGGGAGGTAGCTGAGTTAAATTGAATAACTAGATAAAAGAAAATGGTGGGAATTTGGATTTATCTCCCTCTTTTTATATTGGTAGACCTATATATGGCACCCTTTAGGAGTTCCTGTTTTGTGGGGAGGGAGTGCAGTAGTGTAGTAGTAGCCTACACTGCTCCAGACCTATTATGGAACCTGCAGTTACAGCATAAACATTTTATAGGCTCCCACCAGGCAGTCTCTAGCTAAAGTGGCTTGTAAGATCATACCTGGGGATTAAACAGACACCTGTTCCATAGGCAATATATTTCCTGCATCTTGGCATCCAGACCTTAGTCAAGAACAAATAAAACCCATTCCAAAGACCAATGGGAAAAAATTAAGAGAGCATTTATGTTAGTGGATTAAAGTATTTCATCTGTATGATGTTCCCTGGAGCAGTACTTCATGCACTTTCCATGTCCATTGCAAACTTTTCAGGAACTTTACTGCAGAAATTCTCAGCCTAATACAGTCTGAAGTTGAAGAGTTTTTTAGCATCATTGTTTTTCTACATCTAGCTTTAGATTTTTTTTTTCTGGCTGAATAGAAAGCATATGTACCCTTGTAAATGAATCTTGCTGTGTTTATTTAGATGAGTCAAAACGTAGAAATCAACATACATAAAATGCATGAGACCAGTAAGTCTTCACACACCTACAATAAAGAGTGAAACCTTTGTGTGATCCTGGTTGACTGGGCATCTAAAGGGAATCAGAAAACAGATTGTTAAAGATATATATCTCTCCTTATTTTAGTTTTGCTTTTTCCTATTCTCCATAATCAAGTTCTGTATACAGTGTGGCATCAAAAAATTGAAGCATTAATGGAATCACAAATTCTATAAATGTATAGCGACTTTAAGGAGAGAGGAGAATGTTTATAACCTAATGAGTAGTTTCTGCTGAACCTTAGTTGTCTCCTCTTAAGGAAAAAGGAGGGAATTATAGTAGGTAGAAGAAAATACTTGTTAATGGAAAATTTGTTACTGAACTGAAACCATATAATGTTAGTGTAACTGAATGTATCAGTAACTGTTCCTATGTAGATGTTCTATGAAGTTGGTTTTTAAATGTTACAAAAACCTGTTTCTTTCTTTGTTTCTTTTTCTTTTTTTTTTAGGGGAAGGTGGGAAGAGGTAGAGGGGTCTAAAAATTAAAATCTGTTGATGTTTATGTAACGATAATATGTTCCTCTGTGTGTGTGTGTGTGTGTGTGTGTGTGTGTGTAAAAGTGCCTTGTTCATGAACACATTTTTGCTGTTCATTCCCAAAGGAAGCCTTTCCCCAGCTTCCCAGCTGAATAAACCAACAGCTTTGTACATGCTGAACAGAGTATGGTCATTTATTCTTCACAAATGAAATAGATTCTGCTTTGCTTAAGGCATATTCAACATTCACCAAGTGCTGAATAGAGTCCATAGAGATACAGTGTATCTGATAGGAGGTGACTTGGCAACTCTAGAAAAGAAACATACTTGAAGAGGAAAGTGTCAGATATGCAGTCAAGACTCAGATTTGAACCCATTTGTTTGTATATAAGTAATTCCAGGTTGCACAAAATGATTGATAGGTGCCTAAATAAGCCTTAAGCCTTTACTTCTTTTTGTGCGCCATGGTGTGGGGTTGGGGTGAATTTACCACTTTCACACTCTCCCTCCATGGGCCTTTGGTTAAATGCAGTCCCCATAATTAGGATAAAGAAGGATGAGTTTATTCCCTATTTATAGAAATATTTATCAAAAGAGTAAGGAAACAATTTCTAAACAAACAGACATCAATGTTATTTAAAGGTATTCTGTCTTGGCGCAGATAGTCTCTTTTTGTTGAAGCAGTCCAGATACCTTGAGCCCAGAAGACCATAAACATGTTTTTTGTAAGCCCATCAGCTTCCTAACAGAAGAAATCTAGACATGGCAGGAGGAGGGCAGATGTTAAGTCACCTTTAGGGAATTATTTTGCTAACACTCCAATCACAACTATCCATCTAAAACATTTTCTCTATGCTGAAAGCAGTGTTTTGATATTAGAGTAGATTCTCAAAGCAATTAGGACTTTAGAAGTCACTTGGGTTGTTTTCTTACTGAAAACATATATTCTCTTACATAATAAATGATTTTCTACTTTTGGCTCCATTGTTAGAGAATTCAATATCTTTTGGAGCAGCCCATTAGTTTTAAATAGAAATTTAGTCATTTAATAACATTATGGAGTGCCTACTATAATCCAGACACTGGGAGTGCAAAATTAAATCAGATGATATACATAAGAAATCAGTTTTAAAATAAATTGAACCAATGTGAATTACCCCAAGGCTTTTGGCCATTGATGCTCATTTACTGTGAGCTAGGGTCACAGAATATAAGCTTACTCCTTACACTGGCCATTAAATATTTGAAAATGAGACAGTCATCGAAGTGTAGTGGGAATTCAGATGGACAGCACACTCCAACAATTAAACCCCACAAGAGGTAGTCAGCTAAGGGAATACATAAAATAAATAGGTATTTTATACACAAATTTAAATTGTATATACTAAATTCACAAGGCAGTGGCACACAAAGATCAGGACCAGAAGTGTTATGCTCATATGGCTGGGGTATGTATAAAAGCCCAGAAAGTCTGGATGACTACTCAGACTTCATGAGACAACTTTATACAAGCTGCTGGCACATAAGTTCTACTAATGAGTGGTATCCATTGGACTGAGGAAAATTGAAGGAGCTACACTAACTGACACCAACCACCAGGTATTTCTTCTGTGTCTACTTGCCGTCATCAAAAGGAAAATCTCTGTGGTGTATCTTTGCCAGTTTTGAACAAATTTTAGTTAATGGCTACATGTTTAAGTGTGATCCTTGTATATAATCTTCTAATCTCTATTGGTGGCAGCAGTGGGATTATATACTATACAATTTTTGGATATGAGACTAAGGAAAGGGAGAGGGTAAAGGTATCACAGTGATCTGATCTACCCAGCTCCTCTTAGCTGTAAGAGCTATGACCAGCCCTTCTCAATAAGGTATGGAAAAAGCATACTTGATTTTAAAATAATGATTTAAAATAACAATGTAGCAGGCAGACGGTACTAGAGTTGCTTCTAAACTGTGGAGTCAGTTTAAAATGTAGCCTCCAATGAAGAACCGTTATCAAATGTACTAGGAATATACACGTTTCATTTAAAATGTCAATCCTGAACTTAAATCACTTTTATTCCAGCCCACACGTGACATAAAATGTAATCCATTTCATTCCAAGAGAATTTTGTTAATTTCTAAAAAAAATATTCAAAAATAAACTTTCGTGGCACAGTGTAAAAATCCTTTCAACCCACATCTTCACTCGGGTAAAAAAAAAAAAATATTACGTGTAAATGCAAAAATAATATCTTACCCCATCTCAAGGACGACTTTCAGGGCTTGGGTTGAATCAGAGAACAAGCCTGTAAGCAACGAGCATTGAAACTGAGGCAGAAGCGGGGCATCGGTGAAAGCCAGTCCTCTACCTTCTTCTAAGACCTGAATACTGTGGCTTTTGCCTTTTTTTTCCCCCTACATATTGAGCATAGACCTTTGTGAGGAACCTCTCCCCTCATCCCCTGCAGCTGCTGCATGTGGTTGATCATTGCTTATTTCTCATTGACAGCAGCTCATTATAAACCTGGAAATGACCTTCCACAGCTGGGCAGTATTTACCAAAGTCATAACTAATGTTCATCTATTCTTTTTTAATCTTATAGCACCCGTTGAAATGACACTATGAAAGATACTTTAAGATAATTTCCAGAGGTGAGGAATCTGAAGATGAGAGAAATTAAGTGACTTGTCCAATTCAATACAAAGTATTTAAGTATTTGAATCTATTAATAACCCACTTAAGACATGATAATGTATATAACACTGTACAGTGAACAATAACCAATTGAAGCTCAAAAAAATGTTAGTGACAGCTTAGGGTTGGAGCATAAAACAGTAAGTAGTCTGGAATTTGGATAGTTTATCTGGGAAGAAATAGATGACCCTGAAACATGATATGAAAATTCCTGAAATCATTTGGAAAGTTAGGCTGTACTCCCTAGCGTAGGACATAACCAGTATTCACCTAGGAGACAGGATCCCAGCCAGCCTAACAAGATTATAACTGAGTTCCTAGTATACACAGAAACTGAGCTGGTATGGTATCAAACTAGATATCAACAGAAACCAGATGAAACAGTCTTAAAATATTGCAGCTTATAAATGAAGGAGCTAGTAATATTTTATTGGGGGGAAATTATTATATTTGGGTTAACTACTAAACCCATGCTTAATGCACCTCTTCAATCCATGGTGTCAGCTTATGAGACCTGACACTCCAATACATCAACTGATATCTTGCTGTGTGTGTATTATCTAGGTCTGGTTGGGGCAACTTTGTTTGGGAGGTGCACAAATAATTGGAACTGTCCAAGAGTATGGCCATCGTCCATCAAAAAAGACCCTAGAGGGCTTCCCTGGTGGCGCAGTGGTTGAGAGTCCGCCTGCCGATGCAGGGGACACGGGTTCGTGCCCCGGTGTGGGAGGATCCCACATGCCGCGGAGCTGCTGGGCCCGTGAGCCATGGCCGCTGAGCCTGCGCGTCCGGAGCCTGTTGCTCCGCAACGGGAGAGGCCACAACAGTGAGAGGCCCGCGTACCGCAAAAAAAAAAAAAAAAAAAAAGACCCTAGAGTGGCTTTATGATTGAACCCTGAGCAACCAAAATGGCTTGATAGAGTGGCACAGCTCTGGTGACAAAAGGGGCTGACCACACTACCTAGAGAATCCAAGTTCCTATAGTAATTGAAAGCATTAATTTTGGCCACAGCCAAGGCATTGTACATTGCAAAGTGGGTGCATATGGGTTTGCCCATGGCTACCTGCCTGGTAGTAATGTAGACTTGCCCGGTGGCTTGAATAGCTTTGGTCCAGATCCCAGTTTCCTTCTTTAAACCCAGTTTTTCTATGTTGGTCACTTTCTACTTACGATATACTGTTTAAGTAAATGTGTTGGATTGCCAGACTTGGCAAAAATACAGGATGCCCAAGTAATTTTGAATTTCAGATAAACAATGAAGTAGGGGCCATACTTATTCGAGGAAAAATAATTAATTATCTGAAATTCAAATTTATCTGGCATCCCATATTTTATCTGGCAACCCTATGAATGTGCGAGTAACACTGATTAAATTTGGATTGTAGTCTTGTAGTTGTTCCCAGGGAACACTCTGGTTCTTTCCATTATGTGTTGTATTTTTATCTGCGAATACTTGATGCAGGAAGAGAGAGGCTAACACATAGTTGACCCAAGGTTAGAACTGTTAAGAGATAAAAGAGGAAGGTCAATTGCAGATATGAGCGCTTTTATAGGAGACACATTGTCTTTGGCTAAAATTATCACATAGCCATTAAAACATTTCCAGACGTACAAATTTTCAAAATGATGTCTCAGTAATAGGTAGTTTGGGGGTTTGTTGTTTTTCGTTTGTGTGTATTTTAAAGTTACTTTCTCTTTCTCTTTTACCACGAAGGGAAAGATTAAGTGCACTACTTTTTTTTTTCTTAACATCATTTTTGTTTTGTTTTTGTTCTTTTTTGTTGTTTTTTTCTAACATCTTTATTGGAGTATAATTGCTTTACAATGTTGTGTTAGTTTCTGTTGTATAACAAAGTGAATCAGCTATATGTATACATATATCTCCATATCCCCTCCCTCGTGCACCTCCCTCCCACCCTCCCTATCCCACCCCTCTAGATGGACACAAAGCACTGAGCTGATCTCCCTGTGCTATGCAGCTGCTTCCCACTATTTTACATTTGGTAGCACTACTTTCTTTTTTTTTTTTAATACTTGATAGGTAGCACAGTTCTCACAGCCACTCTTCATTGCAGAAAAGGTCCACAAATTTGGAACACCTATCTTTTCCTTCCAGAACCCCCCAAAGAGTCAAGGATTTGGGGGCACAAGGTACCCTGGAAGGTGAAGTTGAGGAGCAAAGTTGAAAATAAGGGAATTATTTGAAAGTTTATTTTTGTTCTCCCTTTGTAGCCAGGCAGCTTTCCCTTTTTCTAGCAGAAGGCTAGCGGCTTATTCTCTGGAGAAATTGAACCAGATGGATCAGAACTGGGGCCTGGGGGGGAGAATGGCGGTGGTAGTGAGGTGCTATTCTGAAAACAGGATGATTGAGAGAAGGTCAGTATTCTGAACATTATAATCCTTCAGTGCCCTTTCACCACCTCACTACAGAATCTGGTAGCTGGGCTTATCCCCAGCCCTGACCAGCCCATCTAAAAAGATGGACAATTTAAAAAACAGTTTGCCACTTGATTATTTGTTACAGTGAAACCCAGAGTTCACAGCCCTGCTCATTCATACGTGGCTTTCAGTCCCTTGAAGTCATGATAAGCTGATAGCCAAGGATCACTAGACATTTGAAGATACCTTCAACAATGAAAGATGAAGACCAAAACAATTAAAAGTACCTAAAACAAAAAAAACTGAAAATGAGGCAGAAAACATAAAGCTCTCAAAGATGCTATGATATTTTCAGAAACATAGAATATATTACACCCATGAAAATTAAGAATAGGGTGCTATAAAAGATGAACAATCAGTAAATAATAAGAATATTGGAAAAATAGGAGAGCCAAAATTCAATATGAAATAGATGTGTTGGGAGATAAGCTGAAGAAATTTCAGAAATTAGAACAAAAAAGCAGAGGTGAAAAATAGCAAAGAAAAAAGAAAGAAGATCAGAATGGGATGCAACATCTGATTAATAAGATCTCCAACATGAGAGAACAGAGAAAGGAGGTGAGGATAAAAAATTAAAGAACATCTCCCAAAAATGTAAGACATCTGGCTCCTAAATTAAAAGGATCCACTGAGTGCACGGTACAATGAATTAAAACACACACACACACACACGCACGCACACGCACACACACAAAGGCATATGATGATATTTTAGGATGCCAGGGTTAAAGATCCTAAAAGTTTCCACAGGGGGAAAACAAGGGTTACATAAAAGGATGTTTTCAAAATGGCATTTTGACTCCTTGGTAGCAACACTAGAAGATGGTAGAAAACTATGAAAGCAAGGTCTTCAAATCTAAGAGGAAAAATGATTTCCAATCTAGTATTCTCTCTAGAATATAGACAGTCCAATCAAGTATGGGGCTAAAATAAAGGTTAGGCTAGCACAGTCTCAAAATTTTATCCTACCATGTACCCTTTTTTAGGAGGCTACTGGAGGATGTGCTTCACCAAAACAAAGGAGTAATCTAAGTAAGAAGACATGAGATCCTGAAAATATACGATCTGACAAAGGAATGCCATGAAAGAAAGTCCCACGATGACTGCCGTGTCAAGTAAGTAGAGTGGGGATTTCAGGAAGCAGGTCTCTAGGAAACTTAGGACAAAGTGTGTGAGTGCATGGAACGTGTAAAAAATGCAACAGATGTTGGGACAAGGGAAAAAAATTTAAAGATAAGTACAAGGGTAACTAGAATAATGGTAAAATGAAGCAATTCGAAGTACACCAAATACAAATTTTTGGATGAGTGTCTCTGTGTCACAAAAATATATCTGAAATTTTATTTTTTAAAATGTACTCATTCTATTACAATTTCAGTAGTCAGATTTTAGAAGTTTGACATTAAAAATATAGGAAAGCTAGTATTGTCAGCGATTAGATTGCTCCTTCAGGCATCATACACCACAATTGCAATAGGTGCTCACATTCAATAAGATGTGCACTGCGGAAGATTTTTCAGAAAAACTTGTGTTCAATGACTTGTTTTGTAAAAGGAACTATGCCCCTTGCTTAAGCAAATCTCAAATTTTTTTAAAGAAATGATGCATAATACATAGCAATCATTTCAACCAGCTTTTTTTTTTAATTTTAGCCTCTGTAGACTCAAAAGCATAAGGAGTTATTTACTTCTTTACAAATAATATTCTGAAATTTCATATTTTCATCTTCTGTACTGTTTTTGCTATCAGGATATAGTTATTCCCATATAATGCTTTAGATTTTTTTTCTATGTATTATGATTGAGGTTTTTTTCCCTATACTTAGTTTATATTAATATTATATAACTTAATAAATTTTGATCTAACTGCAAATAATTATGTGTGGTCATGTGGTTTTTTTCTCTGTCATCCAATCTATTGAGTAACCTTGCCAGGACAATTTGTCCATGTGCCTTTTTCTTTTCTTTTTCTTTTTTTAAGTAAGGGATAATCATACCTACACTAAAATACATAAAGTGCAATAATCATTAAGTGTACTTGATTTTTCACATAATGCATTCTCTCATATTAAGATGTATACACTCAGATTAAAGTATAAAAAATTTCTGATTCCCTAGTGCCCTTTTCCCTGTTTATACCTCCCCCAGAAATAACCACTCATCTCTTCTAAAGATTGATTAATTTTGCTTGTTCTCAACTTTATGTGAATGAACTCATCCAGTATGTATTGTTTTACACTTGGCTTCTTTCATCAACATAATATCTGCAATTCATCCAGGAATTTGCACGTATCCATGATTCAGTTTTTTAAATTGCTGTAGACTATCCCATTGTATGAATATGCCATAATTCTTTTATTCATTTACCTGTTAGATGGCATTTGAGTTCTTTACAATTTGCGGCTATTACAAATAAAGCTGCAATTAAACATTCTTCTGTGTTTTTTGTGGCTGTAGGCACTCATTCCTTTAGGGAATGAGCCAGACTGCTGTGTCATAGAGTAAAACTGCCAAACACTTTCCAAAGTGATTGTATCATTTTACATTCTCACTAGCAATGTATGAAAGTTCCAGTTGCTTCACATCCTTACAAACACTTGTTATTGTCAGTCCCTAATTTTACCGATTCTGTTATTGTATAGTAGTATCTCATCGTGGCTTTAATTTACGTTTCCATGATTTGCAATATTGAGTACCTTTTCATATGCTTATTGTCCTTTCAGATACCTCTTTTGAAAGTACTTTTTCAAGTCTTTTGCCCACTTGTAAATTATGCTTTTTCTTAATGATATGTTCTTTACATATTTAGTATACAAGGTTGTTTGTCAGATGTATGTACGTGTGTTACAAGTATCTTCTACCAGTCTATGCCTTTTATTTTTACTTTCTTAATGGTATGTTATGAGTGGAAGTTTTAAATTTTTATAAAATCCAGTTTATCAGGTTGTTTTTCTGTTATTGTTAGTGCTCTAACAAATCTTTGCCAACCTGAATGTTACGAAGATCTTCTATGTTGTGTTTTTTTTGAAGCCTTATAGTTTTAGCTTCACATTTAAGTCTGTGATCCATCTCAAGTTAATTTTGTATATGATATGAGGTAGAAGAGGAATTGTCTTTATTAAAATATTCTTATTACAACTGACATTTTGAAATTTAATGACTGAAAACAATACTTTAGGTATCTCATTTTTCTCTATTACTATCTTCTTTTTATTTTTTGGTAAACTTTACATTTATTTTATCCAGGTTAAAGGTCATTTATCATAGATGTGGTTTATATATCTTTGGAGTTTGTCATTCTCATGAAACTTGAGGTAGGAGAGTTGACATTCCATTTTTCAGTTATCCTCGAAAGACTGAAGAATTCCCAAATTGGACTTTTTCTTGAAAATTAATTATCTAAATGGTATAAATTAACTAAAATCTAATACTATTTCTTTGTTTAAAATTTTGAATTTTAGTATACCAATTCTACAGCTATTGGAATTATAAACAATTGAATCTATTATTCTGCCATGTACTGTTATTTAAATGTTTTTATACATTTTATACATTTAAGGTATTCTTCTAGATGTTATCTAGTCTAATATTCGTGTTCATCTGTTTCCCTGTTATTCAGCTACCAGAATGTTCTCAATATCTGTTTCTGTACATAAAATTAACAGTTTTCAAATCAATTATTTGCAGCACTTTACTTTTGCAATACATACACATAATATTTGACCTGATTAATAGAATTTCAGTGCATAAAATACATTCATTCAGTTGGTCATTCAGCAAATATTTACTGAACACCTACAGAGTGCCAAGTACTATTCTAAGCCCTAGGACTTTAGCAGTCAACAAAACAGACAAAAATTTCTGCCTTCATGGAGCTTACATTTCAGTGTGATTTTCCCCTTCAATTTATATCCCAAATGTTTACCTGTACTAGAAATATATATATTCAGATATTAACAGTAAGTCTGAATTATTTGTAATAGATAATTCTATGTCCATCATATTGTGTGCTCCCCTTTTCAGAGTGTAGAGTTCTTATGAGAAATTGCTACCCAGCCAGGAATTATATTTCCAGACCCCCTTATATCTTAGTCAGTTCTCGCCTATAATCAGTTTTTACCAATGATTACAGAGTTGGTATGTCAAGTCCAGGCCCCAAGGTATTTTAGAAGTGGATATACCTTCTCTATATTCTTTCTGCCTTTTACTGGCTGGATGCAGATGACTATGTGGTCCTGGAGGATCTCGGAGCACAGATAGAAATAGCCAACTGCTGATTCACTTTAGATAGGAAGGGGGTCCAAAGACAAGTAACTCAGACTTCCATGTGAGCAAAATAATAAACTCTACTGTGTTAAGCTACTGAAATATAGGGTTTGTTTATTTTAGCAATTAACATTACCGTAACTAATATACTTGCCTTGTTAATAATACAGGTGTTGTTAATCTGAGTAGGTATGATGTTCATCTGGAAAAAAGAACCATTATCATTGATCTGGTACAATTTCAGAGTTGCCAGAAATGATAGTGAAAGAGGTAGTCAGCTCTTCAGCCTCCCAAAGGGCAAGGCCAAAGCCTAAGAGCAGGTTTTTGCTGAATACTGAAACCAACACACACTTAAATCTATCCCTAGCAGTTAGCGAATTAAAAAAGAAGACAAAGAAGGATTGTGTAAGAAAGTAGGAGTAATTTTGAGCACACTTTGGCCCATGAACCATATTTACATTGTTATCATATTAAGTGATTACTATTGGAATTCTGATAAAATAAGACTGAGGAATGTGGAAGGGATATGGTGTAGGAAAAACACATCCTTCCTCATTCAGTATGGTAGTAAGTGTAAAATGTGTCAGAAAATTAAATATATACATGCTTTTTATGCTCATGTAGGAATAGAATTTGTTGCTCCTGCAGGAGTGGAACCAGTAACTAGAAACAGAGGTGGAATGAAGTCATTTCATTTTTTCACTCTTGAATATTGTACCATATGAATAATTACCTATTTAAAAATACATATAGAAATGCAACATTTTATGATTAGCTTGTGAGAATTGATTGGTATCAGGGAAGATATAAGTTTACTGAATTTCAACAAAATTTCAGCAAAATCCTTTATGGAAATTGGCGTATGGGATTGCAAAATTGATAACCATAATTTAGTAAGTACCTTTAATGATATCCATCCCTTGAACCTGTGAAGTTTCATATGTTTTCAGTTATAGCAGCTATTAAAATCAATGTTGAAATAAACTGAACTTAAAATTAGACCTCTGAATCCCAATATCCTAAAATGATAAATCAAGATTTTTTTAAATGTTGAAGCATATTCAATTAAATTGCTTCATCTAAAATACTATAATATATCACAATATATTAATAATATATACCAAAATTTTTGTCAAATTAACAATAATTTGTCATATTTTCTTTAATTCATCTGTTAACTTTCTCTTTTGGGTATATTTTACAGTGGGTATAAAATATTAGTACAGAACAATCATAGGTTAAGAAGTACATTATTGGAATGCATGCTCAAAAAGTTTCTTCTGATCAGTTGCTGAATCAAAGTTTAGAGACGTCTGCTGTATACTAAGTGCCATGAGAGCTCAGGGAGAGCATCTCTGACTGGAGTAGTCAGGTCAGGGCTCCCTCAGAGTGCTACCTGAGCTGAGACTGAAGGCTGATAGGATGTGAATAGGAGAAAGGATGAGGAGGACGTAATAAAGCAGGACGACATAGAGGGAACTGTTAAGGCTTGTTTGGGACATTAAAGCAATTCTCAAACTGGGGTCTGGTACCATCCACAACAGCATCACTGAAGTGATTGTTTAAAATGCCTTACTCAGACCTGAATCAAAATTTCTGATGTAAGGAGTCAGAATTATTCATTTTTATCAAGCTCATGATAATTTTTATGTTTACCAAAATTTGAGAAATTCTAAATCCATGTACATATTCTAGGTGATACTTGGATTTGTATTGCAGAGACACCAGATGACCTTTTTTAAAAAACAAAAACAAAACAAAACAAACAAAAACAGTGGTCAATTCCGGAAAGGGAAATTGAAAAACGACTTGGCTAGGTTGAAAAATTGAACCATAGGTCATTCTATTACCAATACTTAATTCAGTTAAAAAACTTTTTCGTTTCCATTAAGTAGAGAGCACTCTACTGCTGTGTAATAAAGAGAATTTAAAAGCATCAGTTCCGTTCCTTTTTCGAGTGTTGGAGAGTTCTATTGTTTAGTTACCTTTGAACTCTAGAAAAAGACCAGAAAGGCAGCAGTATTGAGTGGCCAGATTCACTTTCTGCCTGTTTAAGGTGAAGTCAAATGTACTTTGCAAACTGGCTATTAAATGTTTCAGGTATTGGAAAGACTACTTGTGTGATTAACTGCTCTTAGCCCATGTACTCAACTCTTCTTTTATCCCTGTGCTTCACACCTCTGTTACCACTAGCAGGATTTTCAGGTATGAAGATGAGAAAAATGACTACCAATGCTCGCATTACTAGACTCATTGCCCACTAGCTGCTTCCAAAACAATTTGTGGCACTCATGGTGATCATATCAATATTTAATATAATCTGGCTAAAATTTTGCCACCAAACATTTTATTCCAAAATATGAGAAAAGATAAACAGATTTACCTATGTAAAAATTCAAGATATTCATAGAGCATAAGAAACGTAAATTGCTAACTGGGGGAAATGTTTGCAATATGTATGATAAGTAAAGTGCTCAAAGCCCCTGCAAAGAAATATCTTGTAATAAGTTTTTAAAAATGATTAAAGACAATTCTGGTGATACAAACTTTAGCACTTTATGAAGTAGAATAAAATGGGGTGGAAGGCAGGAAGCTTTTATAGGATAAAGAATAAAGAACAAGGAAGAGAAAAATAGAAAATATCTGATTGGCTGGGGTCACCTAGTCAACCTTGTTTCGAGTAAGAAGAAACTAAGTAGAGAGCCCAGAGCTGGCTTGGTGTTTGGGGATTGGCTGACTGGATATACTGTGTTTCTGGTCACACAGAGCATTACAGGGACACAAAAATTATCTAGGTGTTGGCTTGCTGACATGGCACCCTACACAGTAGCAGCCCTATCTTGGGTCTAGAAAGTTACTTCAACATATAGAAGACAGCCAGACAAAAAGAGTGCATGAAAGGTTTAATTCCAATGACTGATCAATTTGTGGAAAGGTGTTTTAACAGCCCTACTAGTAATCAAACAAATGGTGTAGGAGAGACACTCTTCCCCTTTTAAATTGGAAAATATTTCAAGATCACAAGCATGGGAAAACACACATTTTTGAGCACTGTTAATGAGTATAATTTGGAATAAATATTCCAGAACAGTATAGAATATATAAAGATTTAAAATTTGCATACTCTTTGAAACCAGTTTATTCTAGGATTTACTCCTATGGAAATACTTGCACATCTGTGCAAAGATCCGTGTATAATGTCATGTAGGAAGTTTTCCTGATGCAATGGTAATCTCCAAATACCCTACCAGACAGACTATCCCAGATGTCATGGACAGCAAATCCTTACAGCCCAAATTAAGATGCTCAAATCCCATGGTTTACTGAATCACTTTTAAACAGAAGTCAATTGGAAAGTATAGTGAAGGTTAAGACATTTAGGATAGGGTGCCAGGGAGGTGGAGGGCCACATTACCAGAATCCTGGGGTATGCAGTGTTGTTGTCCTGTCTGCTGCAGCAGCCTTGACTTCTGAACGTGCAGGGTTTTGTTTTGTTTTGTTTTGTTTTTTGCGGTACGCGGGCCTCTCACTGTTGTGGCCTCTCCCGTTGCGGAGCACAGGCTCCGGACGCGCAGGCTCAGCGGCCATGGCTCCGCGGCATGTGGGATCCTCCCGGACCGGGGCACGAACGTGTCCGCTGCATCGGCAGGCGGACTCTCAACCACTGCGCCACCAGGGAAGCTCTGAACGTTCAGTTTTGAGAACCACAGCTGAAATTGAAAGAGGGGCTCCGCAGGTGGAGGATGCCTAGAGTCAATACGTGCTTGCTCTGTTAGAAATGTGCAAAGGCATGTATGCCTGGATAACGGCCTGCTGAGAGCCATGTTTTTTATCTGTGTTTCTGGGGCAGGACATTCGAGGGGCCAGAATGAGTGTCAACAACAAATGGCATTTTAGGGATGATACAGCTGTCAGCCTGAAGGTGGCATTATCTTTACCTTACATCTTTGATCTTTCCATCTTTTTCCACCTATTAGTAACACTCTTGTTCGTTCCCTCCTTTTTACATATATTCCATTCTGTCTTTATCCTGTCTTACAGTATACTCTGTACTTAACACATTTGAAGAATTCTATCCAACATAAGTTTCATATATCCTTTTTGGTTTTCCTGTCCTTTAGAACAGAATTGAATATTCTCATAATGCAGCAAACATTATAAACATATATGAAGCATTTTGCTTAAAATATAAAAAAAAAATAGGGCTTCCCTGGTGGCGCAGTGGTTGAGAGTCCGCCTGCCGATGCAGGGGACACGGGTTCGTGCCCCGGTCTGGGAAGATCCCACGTGCCGCGGAGCGGCTGGGCCCGTGGGCCATGGCCGCTGAGCCTGCGCGTCCGGAGCCTGTCCTCCGCAACGGGAGAGGCCACAGCAGTGAGAGGCCCGCGTAACGCATAAAAAAAAAAAAAAAAAAAAAAAAATATATATAAAAAAATAAAAGAATTGTTCAATAATGGGTGGGGTAAATATGTTGTATATAATGGAATACTGGCTGTTTAAAATGGGAATGTAGATTGTTATTGGCAAAAGGAAAATAAGGTTGAGTGAATAGGGTTCAAAAACATTATTACAGTATCTCATTTATTTTAAAATACATATATGTACTTAACATTTTCTAGGTGTTTTCAGAGAGATGTCTAGAAGAATCTTCAAAATATTAACAGCAATTTTCTTTGAGTGTGGGACTTGGGGTGATTTTTGCTTTCTTCTTATACCCATTTTTTGTATTATTACAGGTGAGATTGAGGAGAGGGGTAACTAAAAGAAGCTTATATGTTTATAATCTAAAGAAAAAACAAATTGATTGTAGTTTTAAAAAGTTTTGGATTGCCAGCACTGTGCTCTGGGAAGAACAGCCTTTGAAGTTGGATAGACTCAGATCCATTTATTAGCTGTGTAAAATTGGGTGCTTAGCCTCCCTTAGCTTCAATTTTCTAGTCTGTAGAATGAGAATAATAAGTGCCTTAGTGGGGGTGAGAACATGTGCAAAGAGCATGGCATAATTCCAAGACCACATTAGTGGGCTAATAAATGCCCTGTATTAGACAAAGCACATAGTCCTCTTCTGCCCTCTATTTCATTCCTGATAGTTTGAAAAGACCTACTAGTCACGGTGCTAGAAAGCCCCAGCAAACTGCAAAGGACTCTTTGCAAGACAGGCCAGCTTGTGGTACCTTGATTATAGTAACTGCAGTCCAGCAAAGCCTGATAAGGGAATCTGCTTTCCCCACTGTCTGCCACTATAAAGTTGCAAGTATAATATATCCAAATGGAAAATGTTTTGGCCCCCAGACTTAATAAGATCATAATTAAATAACTAAAACTTGGAGTTAGAAAGCAGTATTACTAAACTTTAGTGTGTATAAGATCATCAAGAGCAGTGGTTCTCAATCCTGTTCACACCCAATATCACCTTTTCTATAATGTTCATGTTATTATCTTGAAATTCATAGATAATTTTTAAATTAGTAAACACATTTTAAAAATCAGTGTAATTTCTTGACAGTAATAGAAAGGAGAAATAAAAGGAAAGTAATTATAATTAAAACATTTCAGTATGCAAATGCTCTGGCTTGATTAACTTTATGACATAATGTAGTACTCAGACGCTTGCACACATTGGCAGACTCACCATGAACGTGGCAGTTACAATACAAGTGTGTTGTATCAGCAACCAAATATGAGCCACAAAGCCACTGATGATGTGATTTTCCACAGAGGAGAACAACTTTTGATAAAGTTCTGAATCAAAAAGGCTAATTTTCTTCTAGTTTACAAAGTGGTTGAATTCCTGTAAAATGTATTATATATTAAGACCCTGCAGAAAATACTCTAAATTTGGAATTAAGTAGGACGCTCGTTTAAAATGTGGATTCTGGATCCTCACCTCCCGAGATTTTGACTCATGGAATCTAAGATAGGACCAAGAGTCTACATCAACATCCTGGCAGTGATTCTGATTCAGGCATTCTGTTTTCTGATTGAATTGGGGGAGGGGGTAGTTGTCCTGGAGAGGGAACCTAAGAGGATAAACTAGGAACCAAAACCCAGGTTGGCTATGCCTATGAAGTATAATGTATTGGGGTGAAAGTAAGGAATTTAGAATAGGAATATCTGTTTCAGACACAACTCTGCTACTTGTAATTGCCTTGCTTGGTACAAGTTTTCTGTATTTCCTCATCTATAAAAATGGGTGGTGTGGAGGGATGGGATCGTGGTTTCTGAGACCCCTTGAGGTTTGCTTGGTTTTTTTTCAAGATTATTAAAACTTCTGATATAAAGCAGTTTGTAAAATGAAATATATTAACCATGCAAATTGCTTATTATTTTGATGCTGTTATTCACACTTTAGGAAATTCTGATCAGGATGTTGTCACTTTCCCCAAAGCCCACTGTTTGAAACCAGAAAAATCAAGTCACAAAGAAATTTGACCCGCTAACCCCTCCACTCACCAAACAAACGAAAAACACACAAGCTCGTAATCCAAAGACTTGACAGGATTCTGGCTCCGGGTGGCCGGTGGCCAGTGTGTGGTTGAGTCGCTTCACTTTCCCTGGGATCGGTTTGCTCAGACTTTCAGCTCCATTTGTTACCTATTCCTTCATTCCTCTTTGCTTCCTCCTTTCCCACACCTGCCACCATCCTTTCTACCCCTGTCTTTGACTTTTTTCTCTGCTTTCTTACACTACACATTCCCTCACTACGTACTCTGCGCTTTCTCGTCCCAGATTTCGGTCACCAGCTCCTCGGCAGCCCTTTTGGCTTCTTCCCTTTGGTAATCTCCGGCAATTCTCCCGCAACGTCCGGGGTCCTTCTTAAAATGGGGGAAGGGGGGCTCCCACCCTCAGCCCAGGCAGGGGCCCAAAACGTATGTCCGGGTCCCCGCACCTCCTAGCGTCCCCGCGACTCGCTTTCCCCTCCCCGCCCCTCTCTCGGCACCCCGCCCCCCCCCCCCCCCCCCCCCCCAGCCCTCAGCGCCCAGCTCCGAGGCTCCGGAGTCGCTGGCTGAGTGCACCCGTGAAGGTGCCCGGTCTCTCGCCATCCATTCGCCAGCAGCACGTCGCCAGGGTCCCTTCCCCACACCAAACGCCCCAGCTGCCCAAGGCTGAGGCCGGCTCTTCTTTCTCCTTGGCCTGGGATGCCCACCACGGGCGGGGTCCGTCGCCACTGAGTCCGGAGCCCGGCGCCACCCACGTGTCCCAGAGCGCCGCGCCTGGCCGGCGCAAAACCTCTCCAAGGCCACTGGCTCCTCGTCGCGGAAGCTGATTGCAGGTGAAACCCGCATGGGCCCGGGAGCTGCGCGCGGGTCGCGAGCGGCACGTGCGGTTTCTTGGCGCTTCGCCGCAGGGTGCGGGTGCCCGCAGAGCCAGCAAGCGAGCGAGGGCCGGAGGAGGAAGGGTGGGCGCGCGGGAGCCACGCGGTGGCGCGGGCGGCGGGACTGCAGTGCCACCTCTCCCGAGAAAACCCACACACTCACACGCCCGCGCGCGCAAGCACCTGCACACCGTGGGCATCGAGAAGCCGAGCCATCGAGAGGCTTTGAGTGCCTGACGCGTTTCAGCGATGGCTTCTGCTCTCAACAGCAAAATTCACGCTCCCGGGACTTGCCCGGGCTCCAAAGCCGATGCTGGAGGTGGCGCCGACTGGAGAATGGACTGTGATCCCGAGATGCACGTGAAAATGTGCAAGAAGATCGCCCAGCTCACCAAGGTAACGTGAGGCGCTGCAGGCCGGCCAGCTGCGCGTCCGGGGCGCCCGGGGCCGGGGAGGGAGTGCGGACGCGCCCGAGGGAGGCCCAGGCAGAATCCGAGCTGAAACTTTGCCTCGGAGGCCAACCCGGAAGGGAAGCGGTCCTAAATCTTGGTGACCTTCTGGAGGCACCATCCTAAAGCAGCTGAGAGAAAGGATCCTTGCCAAGGAAACTCCTACAACCTCCACGCTGAGCAGGTGGTCTGCGATCCTAGGGTGGGAATGTGAATCGAGTTGAATCAGTACTGTGGTGTGTGTGTGTGTGTGTGTGTGTGTGTGTTTCCTTGCGGGCTCTGCTCAAGTGATAGTGCCTGGAATGTTGTGATTTCATTCATCGCCGTACTTTACAGGCGGGGAGGAGGTCATGTGGGCTCTTTAAACATTTGATTCATTTGTTGAGCGCCAGCAGCTTGCGTGTCACCGTAGTAAACCTGGAAGGCAGCCCAGGGGACTTACTATCAAACTGGGTACAGAGCATAAATGGGGAAGTGAACAATTCACCATTTAATTACTGGATTACAAAGGACCTCGGGAGGTCAGCCCCTCCATCTCCCTACCTCATCCCAGAGCCCTGATTGACCCTCCAAGGAACTGTGATGTCTTCCTTATGAAGACCAGCAAGAAGATGGACACCCTGTCCTTTGTTAGCCCCCTGCAGCTTCCCAATTAGGAGCTCCTTATGGTAGGTTCCCCTCCTGGGCCTGTTGTGTAGACAGAAAACAACATCCCTCTCTGTCTTTTATACAAGGTCCTGAGTGCCTGAATTTAGCTAGTTGCCTTGGGGTTTCCTTTTGACCTCATAATAATTACTCCTGATAACATGCCTGCTAGTGGAACATCCGGTCCAGGTTCTGTGTATGGGACATACTCTTTTCCCCAACTATCTTCCTCCCACTTCCCACACCCACTTTTTTGTGGGATCACAGGCATTTTCCTCCCTGACTATTTTGCCAGAAGGAAGAGAGCACAGAGACCTGGAATTGGACACCAGCTGCCTTCTCCTATCCCTCCCATTAACTTCTCCACATTTTTTGCAAATGAGCCTGTATCCAAACAGTGATCTCTTTTTTTTTTTGCGGTACGCGGGCCTCTCACTGCTGTGGCCTCTCCCGTTGTGGAGCACAGGCTCCGGACGCGCTGGCTCAGCGGCCATGGCTCACGGGCCCAGCCGCTCCGCAGCATGTGGGATCTTCCCGGACTGGGGCACGAATCCGTGTCCCCTGCATCGGCAGGCGGATTCTCAACCACTGCGCCACCAGGGAAGCCCCTCCACATACATATTTAACTATAGTTTTTCTAACAAAGTTACCACATAATTCTTTCTCCCTACAAAAGAGCTTTGCATACTTTACCCATTTAACAGCCCTCCCCTTTCCCATCTTGTCATTGTTGTCTAGAGTTTTTTACCTTTTAAAATTTACAATCTTTTTTTTTTGTTTTTTTTTTTTACAATCGTTTTTATACTTGAGTTCATTAAATTTACTGACATTTCACCAATTCTTCAACTCCCTATTTTTTTCTTGAATCCACAGCCTTCTCTTTCGGTTCACTTTTCTTCTAGCTGAAGTTCATCATTTAATAGTTTTTTCCATAGGGGTCTTGGTGGGGTAAGAAATTCTTTGTATATTTGAAAATGTCTGTATTTTGCCCTCACTGTTGGATGGTTGTTTACTTGGGTATAAAATTCTAGTGATGGGCCTTCCCTGGTGGTGCAGTGGTTAAGAATCCGCCTGCCAATGCAGGGGACATGGGGTCGATCCCTGGTCCGGGAAGATCCCCCCACATGCTGTGGAGCAACTAAACCCGTGCGTCTCAACTACTGAGCCTGTGCTCTAGAGACTGTGCATGCCACAACTACTGAAGCCCGCACACCTACAGCCCGTGCTCTGCAAGAGAAGCCACCACAATGAGAAGCACATGCACCCCAATGAAGAGTAGCCCACGCACAGCAACGAAGGGCCAACACATCCCAAAATAAATAAATTAAATAAATAAATTTTTAAAAATTTCTAGTGAACAGCTATTTTCCCATAGCACAGTGTTGATAGTGTCCTATTGTCTTCAGATACTGATTGCTGCTGGTAAAAATCCTACTGCCAATCAAATTTTCATTCCTTTGTAGATAATCTGCCTTTTCTATTGGTAGCACTGGTGTGTGTATTTTGACGTTTAGCAGTTTCATTAGAACTCTCTAGTTGGTAGTGAATGTACTTTCTATTGAAGACTCAGGTGCTCTCTTTAATTCTGGAAAATTATCAATGATTTTGTGTTCAGATATTGTTTCTCTGTCATTGCCTCCATTCAGTTTTCTGCAACTGCCATTAGGTGAGTTAAGGTAGCCTCTCCATCCATATCCTAAAATGTTATTAAAAGTCTTTTTGTCTCTATTGTATCCTGGTGAATTCCTTAATGCTGTCTTCCTATTTCCCAATCCTCTAAATAATATGTCCAATCCAGAATTTTTCCCATCTATTAAGTTTTATTTATTTTTAAAATTTATTTATTTATTTATTTTTGTCTGCGTTGGGTCTTCGTTGCTGCACGCGGGCTTTCTCTAGTTCTGGAGAACTGGGGCTACTCTCTGTTGCGGTGTGCGAGCTTCTCATTGTGGTGGCTTCTCTTGTTGCAGAGCATGGGCTCTAGGGGAATGGGCTTCAGTGGTTGTGGCATGCAGGCTCAGTAGTTGTGGCTCGTGGGCTCTAGAGCGCAGGCTCAGTAGTTGTGGCACACGGGCTTAGTTGCTCTGAGGCATGTGGGATCTTCCTGGACCAGGGATCAAACCTTTGTCCCCTGCATTGGCAGGCAGATTCTTAACCACTGCGCCACCAGGGAAGCCCCATCTATTAAGTTTTAGAATTACATTTTTCATTTCTAAGATTGCTCTTCTTGCTTCCTTTCCGTCTGATTTTGATAACTTAATTTTTATAGCTTTATTGAAGTATAATTTACATACCATAAAATTCATCTAAACATACAACTCACCATCTTTTAGTAAATTTACAGAGCTGCTGCTCCATAACCATAATCCAGTTTTAGGACATTTCTATCACCATCCTTTGTATCCATTTGTAGTCAGTCCCTGTTCCTACCCCAATGCCAGGCAACCACTGATCTGCTTTCTGTCTTCATAAATTTATCCTTTCCATTTATTTCATATCAGTGAAACGATACAACATATATTTCCATCTGGCTTTTTTCACTTAGTTGCTAAATCTCAGCATCATGTTTTTGAGGGTCATCAATTGTAGCATATGTCATTCATTCATTCCCTTTTATTACTCAGTAGTATCCCATTGTATGGATACACCATTTTCTGATGATCACATTCGCCAGTTAATAGGCACTTGGATTGTTCCCACCCTGGGGCTGTTATGAATCACGCTGCTACAAACATTACATTCCTGCGCACACATTTTTGTTACTCTTGGGTAACAAAACTTACTCTTGGGAATGGGATTGTTGGGTTGTATGGTAAATTTATGTTTGACTTTCCAAGAAACTGCCAACTGACTTTCCGAAGTGACTGTACCATCTTACATTTTCCAGCGTACTTTTCCAGGAGGATCAAGTACCACCCCAGGCACCCAGTTCTCAAATACAGTGAAGTACACTTCTCCCTTTCCTCCTCTGTGCGCTCACTTCCCTCTGATATTTCCTCTCCTGAAATGACTTCATCTCTATAAGTTGAATTCTACTTATCTTTTAAGTCTCACTTTCCCCAAGAAAAATCTTTGAAAAAAATCTCACTTTTGTAATTAATCATGTATTCATTAATCACTAATTGTATACTCGTTATTTCTTTCTTATTAATCTGTTTTTCCAGAAGTCTGTACAATGTCTGCCACATAGTAGACCCTCAGTAAGCTTGTTAAATTTAAAGTTTCTGCCTACGGATTTGGTTAATATTTCTTTCATCATGCTTATCCATCTGATATTATAGTTGATTTGTATATAGTATGTCCCTTAAGATAATAAGCTCCTTAATTTATTCACAATCCTTTGCACCTGGTAAACACTCATTATGTGGGGTTTTGGGGGGGTTGTTTTTTATATTTATTTTTGGCTGTGTTGGGTCTTCATTGCTGCAAGCAGGCTTTCTCTAGTTGCGGTGAGTGGGGACTACTCTTCGTGGTGGTGCGCGGGCTTCTCATTGCTGTGGCTTTTCTTGTTGCAGAGCATGGGCTCTAGGCACATGGACTCAGTAGTTGTGGCTTGTGGCCTCTAGAGCGCAGGCTCAGTAGCTGTGGCGCACAGGTTTAGTTGCTCTGCACCATGTGGGATCTTCCCAGACTAGGGCTCGAGCCCGTGTCCCCTGCATTGGCAGGCAGATTCTCAACCACTGCGCCACCAGGAGCGCCCGCATTATGTGTTAGTGTAGCAAATAAATATTCATTTACTCGGTGGTCCAAAGTCCAGGATGCACATTAAAATCACCTGGAGAGATTTTAAAAACACACCAGTGAGACGATAACAAAATGCAGTGCCTGATCCTAGACTGGGTTGTATCCTGGAGGTAAAAATGCTACAAGGAGATGATTGGGTCAGTTGACAAATTGAATATGATGATAGAGAAAATTAAAGTGTTCGTATCAATGTTAAAGCTCCTGGCGTTGACAAGTATACCATGGCTGTGCAAGAAAAATATCCTATTCTAAGAAAATGCACCTTGAACTTATTTTTAAGGAGGTGAGTGTGATGTCTTACTCTCAAAGAATTTTATTTTATAAATAAAATAGAGAAAATAAAAATAGAGAGCAAATGATAAAACAAATGGGACAGAATGTTAAGAATAGGTGAATCTAGGTAAATGGTATGTGATGTTCTTTGTACTATTCTTCTTCTGGCAGTTTTTTCCTAAGTTTGAAATTATTTCTAAATAAAAGTTAGAAACAAACAAAAGGAATACAATGCCCCGGGCTCCATCTCAGAAGGAGAGGAGAGAGAGGTGACAGGCACTGCTATTTTCTGAAGCCCCTTAAGATCTCTAATGTCCACACATTGTTGAGAACCACCAGTTTAGAACAACTAAAGGTTTAAACAGTAGAGTGGGCACAGAGGAGTTAATTGGGAGAACAGGAGGTTCCAAATCCATTTCCCCTTAAAGTCTGTGAGATGCTTTGGTCTTGAAAGCATCAGGCATGTTTGCCCAGCCCTGTCCCTGGGCCCGTTCAGCCAGTCCCTGCTTTTGCACCTGCCCAGAAATCTCCAGCTGATTTTTCCTTTTGTAGGTCTCTCCACATCCTCATATCCAGAAGTGTTAGCATCCCTCATACCCAGAGATTTCCCCAATTCCCATTTTCAAGGTGGGATGGCGTGTCTTGCTCCCCAAATACAAGTTTAGCCAAGACCCTTTTATATTAGAACATGAAAATGAGTGGGAAAGCATGTGTTCCCTCTCCATAAAGCCTCCCTTGAACTGAAGGCTGACTCTTGGGAGCCCAGCCCACAAGCATGACTCCATATACCCGTGGGACAACCTCTCATCTGGAGCAGTTTGAGGAAAAGTACCCAGGGGGCAATGAGAGTCCTCTTAGTGCCAGAAGCTGCCAAGCTGAAAGTATAAGAAGTAAGATAACCCCGACAGACCCTCTCCGTCACCCTTCCTAAATGATGTCTGCCAGGATCTCGGAAGACCCTATAAGGGCTACGGTGGAATCAAGTGCCTGCAACTTCTGCACCTTAGTAACGCCTTATGATTCCCTAGTATTTGTGTTCTTTGCACAGCTTTTGACATACTTACTCATACTCTGTGTGCACAGCAGTTCTGCATGGCAAGGAGACGAGCACCATCTCTAATTGAGAGAATTAATATCTGAGACCCAAGAAAGGGCCAGTATTCTTGCCTGACATCACATTAGGATGTAGTGACAGAACCAGGGCATCCAGAACCCAGTGTTAGGTGTGTGTGTGAGGGTGATGCTTCTTCCCTGGTCATCCTTGTGTTTCCGTAACCTCTCTTAATCATCTTTAGTGCTCTTTCCCAGGCAAGGGGAAATGTAGATCTAAGCAGTGAGGCTGAGGGCCGGAGCTGGGTCTGCAGAGCTCTTTCCTCTTTCTCCCTTGTTTCTTATGGAGTGATCTGCCCGTAGAAGCACACATTCTTCTCTTCTCTGTCAGCCGTGCCGTCGATTTTACAGGGGTAGTTGCGGTTCTGGGAGGAAGAAATGCCCTGGCCCAGTATTGTGACTAGGTGGGTAAATATCAGGAATGCAGCCTGCCCGTGGGTATGTCACATTCTTTAATATTATATTGGTAATGTGTTGTTTTGGTCTCAAAACAGCCTCATGCCTTGGTCTTGTATTTCAATTAGTTCGTTGGAGAAGAAGGATTTTGTTTATTGGGATTTCCTAAAGACCCACCACACAGATCTTAGGATGAATTCCATTTTGAGGAATTTGGTAAAGTGTTATAGTAAAAACGGATTCTGTCATTGGGAGAGCATCCTCACCTGAGAGCAGGGGACCTTTGAGTTGCAGTGTAGCACTTATTTGTAGATCCTTCCTTCCTTCCTTCCTTCCGTGGGAGGTTCTGGAGGTCAGAGTCACCACTCCCAGCACAGTAGCACAACCAGACCAAGCGAACTGTGTCTCCCCACGTTCCAGAACCTTACTGAGGTCTATGGAGACACATTAGCGGGGACAGTCATATTGGATGTTGAGGGGAGATAGTGGATTGTTTAGGGATGGGGTAGGGGGACTGCTGTTATGGAGAATAGACCCTGAGTATAAAATCAGAAATATTAAGGAAAATAATTATAATTTCTACTCCAGGTTATCTTTTAAATGAATTTAAACTTGATTTATCTCTAGAGGGGTGCTTCTTACTCTTATTTATACTAATAAATATAAAAGAAAATTAAATGTGAATCAAAATGAGGTCACCTGGAGAGCTAACAATTTGTGGGTTACTCTTGGAACACTCTTACTCCTGATCCCTGGATGGCTGATATCAGCTAAAATGCTATCTCTTCAGAGAGACTTTTCTGACTTTCCAATCCAAAGGGGCCAACCTGCTTTATCTGTAATTGAGAAAAATAGTCCTTTCTTCCTTGGTGATTTGTTGTGAGGGTTCACTAACTTAAGGAATGTAAGTGGAGCAACTCACCCGGCGGAGGGACTATTGTAAGCCCGATAGATGTTGCTTTCCCTTCCCTTGCTGAGCTAGAAGAATTGCAGAGGGACAGGACCACTGCCCAGTTGTCAAAACCGGCAACTAGGAACAAAGCCAGGCCTTCTCTGGACTGAGAGGCCAGGGCAGTGTCCCAGGCAGTAGGAGTGACGCTTACTGCCACACGAGTCCTCAGCAGCAGGCTGCCACTTGAGCCCTGTGTTTTTATGGCTTGAAGTTGTGGAAGTTTCATTGCACCCACTGACTCCCTTAGTTTCTCTGAAAATACCCTCCTGCCTGCAGGAGCCTGTGTAGGGACAGATGTTTAAACAGTTCCATACCAGTTTGCTTTAGGATTCTAGATTTGAAAACTGCAGATCTGTTTTAACAGGCCCTCTCTGTTGGAATCTTTTAATTTAACAAAGTGACGCATAGGGTGTACAGACAGCTATCTCACAGAAATCTTTTTGCCATCAAACAGGATGAAGTACACCTTAAATTGGGTGTCCTTGAACCCTACTAAGATGCCTCTACTTTTGCGTAACCATTCTGATCTCTGCACTTCCCCCCGGCCTTGCTCCAATCCTTTCTCCACACAGCAGCCAGAGTGATACTAAAATTGAATCATGCCCTCCTACACTGCTGTAGAATGTTGCAGCTGCTTTGGAAAACAGCCTGGTGATTCCTCAAGTAATTAACAGAGAGTTATCATATGAGCCAGAAATTCCATGCCTAGGTATAAACCCAAGAGAAATTAACTTGGACACAGTATTCAGAGCAACATTATTCATAATAGCCAAAAAGTTGGAAATAAATGAAATGTCCATCAACCGAAGACTGGATAAATAAAATATGGTACAAAGTACAATGGGGGTAGTGACTGAGGGATGCAAGGTTTCTCTTTGAGTCATGAGAATATTCTTCAGTTGACTCTAGTGATAGTTACACAACTCTGTGAATATACTGAAAGCCATTGAATTGTACAGTTTAAATGGGTGAATTGTATGGTCTCAAGAATTATATCTCAGTTAAGCTGTTAACATTAAAAGAAACGAAGACAAACTGCATTTTCTCCTGTTTGAATCCAGTTCTGAAGCAAGTCCTGATGACTTTACCCCATAAACGCAATGAGTCAGTCCACCTCCCTTCTGCATTTCTGCCTCCACCCTAGTCCAAGCCTCCTTCTCCTCTGGCCCCCAACCCCTGCTGTGGCCTCCTCATGGTCTACCCTTGCCCCCGCTCACAGCGGCAAGAATTACCTTATACAGTATAAACCAGAGCATGCCATTCTTCTGTTTAGAACCCACAAATGGCTTCTCATTTCACTTGGAATAAAATTGGTTCACCTAAAGTAAATTCTTTAATATGGTCACTTGAGGTGGCTGCTGTCTACTTCTCAGCATCATCTCCTTGGCCACACTGGCCTTCTTCCAGGCTTTCAGATGTGCCAGGCTTGTGCCACCTGGAGCCTTTGTCCTCGTGGTTTCTTCGGCCTGCTCCTGGCTTGGTTCAGATGTCTTCAGGGAGGGCCTCCTTGCTCACCTAGACCATGAGATTTCCTCAGCTGCATCTGCTGTTTCCATTTTTTCCCTCTATCTGTTAATCTATTTATGGCCTTCTCTTCCCCACTAAGGAAGTTCCTTGAGGGCAGAAATTTCTGTCTGCTCTGTTCTCTCCTATACCCCCTGGTGCCTAGAACAGTGCCTGGTTAGTGATCGGTGCCCAGCAAGTGTTCGTTGATGGACTAAATGAACAAAACCCTTCCTGGACCTCCCGCGGCTCCTAGGATAAAATAGCACATTTCAAACACAGCCTAGGTACAGTCGTCTTATGGGAGAGTGGGAAGGCTCCTTTCTCAAGGCCAGAACTCAGGAGGTGCTAGCATCTAATTTCTAGTTTTCTGAGCACAATGGAGAACTGGCATATCTGACAAATAAGTGGACATCCCCCATGCCCTCCCAGGCCAACATCTGACTTAGTCACTCCCAGCACCTGACCACAGACACAGGGTTGGACCAAACTTGGTGCCTCCATGTGGTCAGATCCACATTCCTTCAGAACACTAGAATTACGAGGTAAAATAAAAACAACGGTGACCAATCATACACAGAAATCACAACCATTTTAGAAAAATCAAGAATACAGAGAAGCAAAAAGAAAAAGATTTTAAAGTATCCCCAAACCCATAATAACTACAGTGATACAATAACTAATACCATTTTTTGCAGAGCCTACTATCTGATTTCTCATACAAATATAGACATGTGATTTTTAAAAAGAGTTATATCACACATAACTGTTGTGTTACCTGGGTTTTTTCCCCTTCACAGTAAATCTAGAACCCTTCAACACAACTTTTAAAGGTTGTGTCAATAGTCCATTGCATAAATGTTGCATAATTTAACTTCTTTCATTTATGACGCACTTACAGAGTGCCTTTTATGTGCCAGGTAAAATCTCTTATCTCATGAACCTTACAGAGAGAAGTAGAAAGGAGCTCTCA